>NC_135726.1:49476524-49776524 GCF_964656455.1 Halichoerus grypus
TCACCACCTGTTTCAGATATTTTTAGGGAAATAAAGCAATTCAGAGAGACCTGTTGCTTCTTTGTAAATCCCCCAGGCACCCTCCTCATCTACTTTTTTAAAAATGCTTTCACTTTATCTGCAACCTTTCATGGGATTCTCCCATCAACCCCATGGGGTGGGCGGAGCAACCATGATTATTTCCATTCTGCAGAGGGGAAAACTGAGGCCCAGGGAGATTAAGAAACTTGCCTGAGTTACCCAACAATGCGGTAGCAGAGCCAGTCATTAATTCCCTGCCTGAGAGAAGGATAAAACCATGGCCCCCAGCTCCAGGGAAAAAGCCGATGGTTGAAAAGAGCTGGCTACTCCTGGGAGTTTGCAGGCTGGGAAGGAATGTGCAGAGAGAGAGTTGGGGGCAGTGAGAGGTCCCTATGGAGTAGCAGAGTGTCCCCTTGATGGGGATTGACAATGAGTGCGCATCAGCCTCCTGGGGACAGGTAGAGGAGAGCCTGCAGGAAGAGGTGGGATGGCAGAGAGGGAAGGAGGGAGGGAGGACTGCGCAGCCATTGCTGAGCCCCATCCTGGTCCTCGATCCTGCACCCCACCCACCCCTGCCCACCTTACCAGGCCGTGACCCGCCCCACGCTGCCCGACCCGCACCTCTCGCACCCGCAGCCCCCCAAATGCTTGGAGCCACCATCCCACCCCGAGGAGCCCAGTGACCTGGAGGAGCTGGAGCAGTTCGCCCGCACCTTCAAGCAACGCCGCATCAAGCTGGGCTTCACGCAGGTCTGGGGCCACCCGGCAGCACGGGCGGTGGGCCTGAGGGTGACGCGGCCTGGCCAGGTGGTGGGCGGGGCGCGGGCTCCCTCTCCGCAGCGCGGGGCAGTGGGCGTGGCCAGGTGATGGGCGGGGCGAGAGACCGAAGCCGGCCGGTGGGCGGGGCCAGGGGTGTGGCCAGGCGGTGGACCGGGGTGAGCCCGGCGCCCTGACCGCCGCCCCATTCCCCACCCCACTTGGCCAGGGTGATGTGGGCCTGGCCATGGGCAAGCTCTACGGCAACGACTTTAGCCAGACGACCATCTCCCGTTTCGAGGCCCTCAACCTGAGCTTCAAGAACATGTGCAAACTCAAGCCCCTCCTGGAGAAGTGGCTCAACGACGCAGGTGGGACTGGGCCGGGGCTCCCAGGGCGGGCGGCCGGTGGTGGTCTCCGGAGGCTCCCTCTCATGCCCCCGTCTCCTCCCGGGCACAGAGACTATGTCTGTGGACTCAAGCCTGCCCAGCCCCAACCAGCTGAGCAGCCCCAGCCTGGGCTTCGACGGGCTCCCTGGCCGGAGACGCAAGAAGAGGACCAGCATCGAGACAAACGTCCGCTTCGCCTTAGAGAAGAGTTTTCTAGCGGTGAGGCCGCGGCCTTCGGGGAGGCCCTGAGGTGGGGGGTCGGGGTGGACCTGGGTTTCACCAGCCCTCTGCCCGCAGAACCAGAAGCCTACCTCAGAGGAGATCCTGCTGATTGCAGAGCAGCTGCACATGGAGAAGGAAGTGATCCGCGTCTGGTTCTGCAACCGGCGCCAGAAGGAAAAACGCATCAACCCCTGCAGCGCAGCCCCCATGTTGCCCAGCCCAGGGAAGCCAGCCAGCTACAGCCCCCATCTGGTACCAGGAGCCCCTCTGGGGGTGGGGGGCACAAAGCTCTGGCAACACCCCACCCCTAGGCAGGGGCCTCTGTGAAGCACAGTCTACTTGGTTGTCCACAGTGCCTGGCACAGGGGCAGGGAGACTCACCCTTAGCGACAGGCTGTCACAGGGTTGGAGCACAGTCACACAGGGACACAATTTCCAGGGAACTGTGGTCTTATGTGGGGGATACAAGCACCCACAGACACATACCAACAGAGCCAAAAATAGTTCTCGCAGTGCATGGCCACATGGGGAGAGATCCCAGGTAGGGGATGGAGGTACCCCTCCCCCCCATACACACACACACACACAGGTTCACAGCCACACACACAGACACAGGCAGGGACAGCGTTATGTCCCTGGGTGTACATTCAGGTTCACAGCTGCACGCAGACCTGCTTGGGATCAGACGTACTGGGACACCCCTTTATTGCATCTCATGTGGAAAGGGGCTGTGACGTGACAGAGAGGAGCCCCCCAGGCCCCTGGTATGGAGGAAGAAGAGACCACCTGAGCTGAGTTCTAAAGGACAAGGGAGAGGTAGCCAGCCACTTAAAGACTGCCCTGCCCAAAGGCCTAGAAGCCAGAGTGTGCTGAGCCCAATTGGAGGAACTCCAGTGCAATTTAATGTGGTTGGAGCAGGAATGTATATGAATGAGTATGAGGGTAGGGGCAGGCTGGGCAGGGGCCAGACTCTCAAGTAACATGCTGAGGAGCTTGAACGTGAACCACGGGCGGTGAGAAGCTGAGGAGGAGTTTTGAGCTGGGGAGGGACAGGGTCACATTAAGAGTGAGGCTATTGGAGCTGATGGAGGCAGGGAGGCCAAGAAGGAGGCTGGTGGGTGGTCCCAGAAAATCAAGCAACAGGACATCCCAACACTCTGATGCAGAGATGCCCCTTATCATCATAATACTCCCCCCCACACACACACAGACGCTTTAGACCTGCAACTGGATGGTGTCAGAGAGGTGGGAGAACACTCTCAATTAGGAATTATTTTTTCCCACCTATGGCTCAGGATCACTTCGGGTAAATGTTAACGTAGATATGATGGAAAGAACCTAGCATAATACAAGCATAGCATTGTGCCCAAAGTCCCTTCTCCCCTCAGCCTGAGGGCAGATGAATGGGGGTCTTGCCCACAGGGAGCGTCATGAGGGCTACTGGGAAACAGTGGCCTCACCATGCCTTCTTTCCTCTCTCCCCAGGTCACACCCCAAGGGGGCGCCGGGACCTTGCCATTGTCCCAAGCTTCCAGCAGTCTGAGCACAACAGGTCAGGGCGGGCAGGAGCCCGTGAGGGGGCTTTGGGAGGCCCAGTACAGGCCTGAGGTTCTCTAGTGGCTTAGGGCATCTGTGGACCTCAAGGCTGAGCCTGGGGATGAGGGAGGCAGGGGGCACAGAGAGGAGAGGGCAGCCTAACCCTCCCTGCCAGAGCAGCTCGGCTCTCATCTGCTCTACGATTTCCTGTGAGAAAAGCACAGGCTTTGCTAAAAGTTGATGTACTCGGGTTCTGGTCCTGGCTTTTATAAACTGTGTGAGCTCCAGGAGTGACTTTACCTCTCTGAGCCTCAGGTTTTATCAAATTATTGTGAATGTATAATACATACAAAAGCTATATACGTGAATGTATACATACAAGAGTGTGTATGTCTGTGTACCCCCCCACACACACACATACATGCTCTTTTGTGCCCAAAGTTCCCCTTGCTCCCTTCCTGGGACAGGGCCTGTGTAACACCACATATAAGAATAATAGAAAACTGGAGCTTGGCTGGCTCAGTTAGTGGAGTATGTGGCTCCTGATCTTGGGGTTGTGAGTTCAAGTTCTACATTGGGTGTAGAGATTACCGAAATAAATAAACTAAAAAAAAAAAAAAAAAAAGAATAGAAAACAAACATCATATTGATTTTTCTCAGATTAAGAGATAAGAAGTGGAAGCTTATAAAGTTATAAAGGTGTGCCTGGCACTGTCTAAACTCTTTATGAAGAATATCGACTCATCTCATCCTCACACTCATTGTATAAAGTAGGCCCTGTTATTATCCCCATTTTCCAGATTAGGCAACTGAAGGCCAGAGAGGTGAAGGTACTCGCCCAAGGGCACAGATGGGGCGGAACAGGCAGGAAATTGCTGCCCGTGGCTGTCTGGCCATCCGGCCGCTGAGCCCTCTCCACCTCGGTGCGCACAGCCGCAACCCCCTGCCTGGCCCCTAGAGGGAGCCACAGGGCGAAGTCTTAGGGGCGCCCGGCGCCGAGGCTCAGTGCCGGATTCGCGCAGGGTGAGCGGACCCGGGCACGGGGCTTGGCTCCGGGGGTGGCAGCTGCCCACGCTGCCATTATTGTGATCGCTGTCACGGCGGCCTTGGGAAGAGCCGGCGGGAAGCCTAAGTCTGTTCCCCCGGAGGAGATGCCGCAGGGCGCGCGCTGGGCGGGAAGGCGAGCAGGGGTGGACCCCGGGTTCCCCGGTGGAGGACGAGTGGAAGCTGAAGTCTCCGTCTCTCTGTCTCTCTCTGGCAGTTACTACCTTATCCTCAGCTGTGGGGACGCTCCACCCCAGCCGGACAGCCGGAGGGGGTGGGGGCGGGGGCGGGGCCGCGCCCCCCCTCAATTCCATCCCCTCTGTCACTCCCCCACCCCCGGCCACCACCAACAGCACAAATCCCAGCCCTCAAGGCAGCCACTCGGCTATCGGCTTGTCGGGCCTGAACCCCAGCACGGGGTAAGTGGACAGTTGCACTTAGGGAGGCTGTGGGGAGAGAAGCAGGGTCGCTGCTGTTTCCCGGGTGGGAGCCGCGCCCCAGTTCTGCCGCCGGCGGGTCCCTGCCCCTGCTAACGCCTCTGCTTTGCCTCTTGCAGAAGCACAATGGTGGGGTTGAGCTCCGGGCTGAGTCCAGCCCTCATGAGCAACAACCCTTTGGCCACTATCCAAGGTGCGTGCTGCCTCATGTCACTCCCATCGCCACCAGCCTGGCCCCCTGGGGCCTCGAGCCTCCCCCCATTGCTGCTCCAGCCATGCCATCCTGCCCCGCTCACTGCATCGCTCGCCTCTTCATACCCATCTCACCTTTGGGGAAGGTGTGAGGGGTGCTGATGGGGGTCAGTGGGGCCGATGGGAAGACAGGGGGCACTGTGGGCAGGATGCTGGAAGGTGCCCCCAGCCCAGCCTCTCTCTCTCCCCACCAGCCCTGGCCTCTGGTGGAACCCTGCCCCTTACCAGCCTTGACGGCAGCGGGAACCTGGTGCTGGGGGCGGCCAGCGCGGCCCCGGGGAGCCCCGGCCTGGTGACCTCACCGCTCTTCTTGAACCACGCTGGGCTGCCCCTGCTCAGCGCCCCGCCAGGCGTGGGCCTGGTCTCGGCAGCTGCTGCGGCCGTGGCGGCCTCCATCTCCAGCAAGTCTCCGGGCCTCTCCTCATCCTCCTCCTCATCCTCGTCCTCGTCCTCCACTTGCAGCGAGGCGGCAGCACAGACCCCTGGAGGCCCCGGGGGGCCCGAGGCAGGGTCCAAGCCCGAGTGAGGGCCCACATTGCCTCCCCTCCTACTCCTGTGACCCCCACCTCAGTCCGCCCCGCCTGGGAAGAGGGCGAGGAGGCCAGCAGTGGTGGTGCAGAGGGTCCTTGGAGCCGGAGTGACAAGGGAGGAAAGACCAAAAAAAAAAAAAACCCAACTAACCAAAAAAACAAAACAAAACAAGAAAGAAAGAAAGAAAGAAAGAAAGAAAGAAAATGAAAGAAACCAACCAACAAAAAGAAACCAAAAATAATCACAACAGAAACCAGCTGCCCCAAAGGAACCAGAGGTGAAAAACAAACCAAAACCAAAAACAAAAAAAAAATCCCCCACAAAACCAAACCAAAAACCAGTTGCGAGCCAGACCTCAGTGTGCTCACCCTCACCGCTACGACACCAAATAAGAACCCCAGCCAGGGGCAGAGAAGCCTCGGCAGGGCGGACCTCTCGCTGAGCCCCTGGCTGGGGGGCCAACCCCCAAACTTGCCTCCCCCAGTGGGGGCCAGAGAAGGCAAAAGAGAATGTGCCAGCCTCCAGCCCCAGCCCCCAGCCCTGGGCCAGCGAAGACAGGGCACGACGGGGGCCGACGGGGTGCGCTCAGAACCACCCGCCAAATGTTCTTTTCCAGAAGGTGAAAGAGAAGGGGCCTGAACAACCTTACACCAAATATTCAGTAGCTTCATCCAAAGGATGTACAGAATTTTTAGCGTTATGCTCAACAGAATGTGTCCCTACCATGTGTCCCCCTCTCCCTTGGCCCCCGGCTCTCCCCACCTGGGCAAGGGGTCTCGCTTTAACCTCCTCCCTCCCCCAGCCAGGGGAGAGTGCAGGGGCAGGCCTGGGATGACTTTTCACCCCTCGTACCTCCCTCTTTTCCCTTTGAAGGGTGGGCTAGGCCGGTTTGTGAAGTTCTAGCTCTCACATGTTCCCCCCCCCCAACCCTGTCACCCTCCTCTGCTCTGGAATCCACCCCCTCCCCAGCCCAGGGGAAGGTGGAAGTTTCGGGCAAGAGGGATGAGGTGAGGGCATTCGAGTTGTCTTTTTTCCCATCCTTGTCTGTCAGTTTCCCTGAAAAAAAAATTCATATTCCAGTGCCTATCCGTGGGATCCTTCACGTTCTTTGACATTGACCAGAAACCAAAAAGAGAACTCACCTCGCTCTTCCCACCCTGTGTCCCTCTGATACTGGCAGATGCCTCTTCCTCCCCCCCGCCCCCACACATGTACACACGCACGCACCCCAGTGGTGGGGTTCCTCAAGGTGGCATCCCCATCAGGGTCCATGTGGCGGGGACAGTGCCATGACCTGTGGTCCCCATCCGAGAGGGCACTGTGGTGGCCACCACTCCCACGAGACCTCCCTCGAGTCTTGGCTGGACCCCATGTTTGCCCAGCCCCGGACCCGTCTCAGTGGACAGAGGAGAGACGCCGCTGGGAGCCACTTTGCCCTCCTGCTATTGTGGAGGCCAACAAAGTTTTGAACCAAAAAAAAAAAAACAAAACAAAACACAAAAAACAAAAAAACCAAACAAACAATAAATTAAAACTAGAAAAAAAAGAATTTATAGATATATATATATATTTAAGGGAAAGAAGACGAGGACTCTTCAAGAATAAGAAGGAGCCGCGAGGTGGAGCCAAGCCCCTGCACCAGTGGTCCAGGCCCTTGGTCCCCAAGGCGGATGGAAGGACAGACGCTTCTTTCTCTTCACAAATACCTCATGGACGTCGTCTTCGGGAAAGCCGGAGGGGGAGGCTGGGGCAGGGCCTGTCCCTCAGCCAGGGCGGATGGAAGCGGGTGGGCAGGGCTGAGAGAGGGGGGTCAGGGACAGGGGTGGAGAGCCCCAAGCTCCCTGCCCCCCAATCCATTGAAAAAGCTTTAAAAAAAAAAAAAAAGAAACAGGAAACAAGGAATAAGAAAGCAAAAAGAATGGACGAAGGAAAACGAACAAACTTTCGGGTGGTTTGATTCCTCCTTTGATTTCTTTTTCTGTTCTCTTCAGTCTGTTCTCTCTGCTCCTCCCTCTCCCTCTTCCTTCGCTCTTCTCTGGCCCCTCCCAGTCTCCCGTCTTTCTGTGTCTCTCCTCAAACCAAAGTGTTGCTGTGAAGGACTCGAGCCATTGAAATCAGAGGCCTGGCCCCCGCTGGGCAGAGCAGCCGGGAGCCCGGAGCCCCGAGCCAGCCGTGCTGCTGGGCACTCCGAGGAGAGGCGGCCCCCGCCCTGGGCCCCCACCCCCCCAGGCCTCAGAGTTCTTTCTTTCTTTCTTGTCTCCCTTCTCCCACCCGGGAAATGAAACTGTTGGGCTGGGCCACGGAGACAGCAGAGACTTGGCTGTTTTGGGGGTCTCGGGGTGCCTTGTCTGGGCAGCCGTGGAGTGGCCGCCCCTCCCGCCCTGGCACCGATGGGGCCTGGCATGCCGTCGACCCATCCTCGCCAGAATGTAAGCATCTCCGCTGAACCGACTCCCTGCCCTTACCCTACCTCTGAGTTTGTCCATTTTTATTTCCTGAAGAGAAGGGACTGGCGAGAGGGCCTGGGCCCCTGCCCAAGGGTGGAGAGGGGCCAAGGGCTCCTGAACAGATAGGAAAGACATTTGAGCAGAGCGAAGTGAAAGGAATTACGACCAAATACCCCTCCGAGAAGACAGGCAGCATGGAAGGCATGGTGGAGATGACTCAGAAACTATGATTCTAGACCAAAAAACAAAACAAAAAAAAAAACAAAAAAGAAAAAAACCCACCAAAAAAAACCAAAAAAAACAAAAAAAAAGAAAAAAAGAAAAAAAAAGGAAAGAAAATCCAGGACTCACCACCACCCACTTCATCCTGCTTCCTCCCCATCAAGTCCTGCCACTGGGGACCTCTCCCACACCCCGCACCCCGGTGTGGCGGGAGTGGGGCAGAGAGGAGAGGAGGAAGCAGGGGCAGGGATGGGGCCGATGCCCTGACATTGGTGGAGGGACCCCCGTGCAGCCGGGGGTGGGGGGACTCTCCCCATCCAACCCCCATAACTGGGAAAAGAAAAACAAAAAAAAAAAAGAAAATTCCTGGGAGGGGAAAAATAACCAAATCCCAAGCTTTAACTACAGCTGTGAAACCAAATATTTGGAAGGGGGTGGGAGGGAGGGAGGGGCAAGTGTGCCCCAGGTCTCCCCCCTGGGCCCCCCTCCCCCGAGGACTCGAGATAAGGCACCAAATACCTCATAGAACTTTAATGTTAAAAAAAGGAAACCAAATATCGTTGGCTGGGGGCCAGCAAGGGGCTGGGGGGCTGGAGGGAGCCAGGGTTGGGAAGGTGATGGGGGAATTCATGCCCCCCACCCCGCTCTGCCCCTTCCACTCCAGTACCCCCTGTCTCGACTCCGGGAAACAAAACTATCTCATCGTTTTTATTTTGTGGTCTGTACAGAGCCTGTGTCCGTGTGTCTGTGTGTGAGCGAGAGAGTTGGGGGGCTGGGGGACTTTATGTGGGAGATGGGGAGGGAGACCCCAAGCTAGGCTCTGGGCTAGGTGAGATGTCTGAGGTGGGGGGCCAGTGGCCTGGGCTAGAAAGAGAGGAAGATGAGTGGATTGGAGGAAGGGGGAGCCTTCTGAATTTCTCTTCTCCCCAACCCTGACCTCCTACTTGAGGGAGGGACAGAGAATGGGTCTACCCTAATGGTGGGCCTTTTGTGCCAAAAAAAAAAAAAAAAAATGCCAGTAACTATAACACCTCTCTGTTCTCTTCTGGGAGGGTGGGGGCTGGAAGTGGGAGGGAGGGGCTGGGGGTATAAGTGGGGGTGGGTGGAGATGGGGAACCCAAACCCTATAGGAGTTGGGGCTAAGATCAGGAGGGGAGGGAAAGGTATGAGTTTCCCCCGCACATCTCCTCCCTGGAGAAGGCCAAGAGAGGGTCTCCTAGCCCCGCACCCTGGGCAGACAGGCTAAGGGATTAGCCTTGTACGTAGGTGATGACCTGACTAATTTCCTTGCCCACCCAAATCCCAGGGTGCCTCTCTCTCCCTTTTAGCCCAGGGTAGGGGGAACTGAGTGAGAGAGAGAGTGAGACCGACTGAGCAAGATTGAGACACGCGGGCCCCCACTGGCCTCCGAGTGGGAAAGGCAAGTGCGAGAGATAAAGGCCTCCAAGAGAAAAAAGAAACAAACCAAAGATTTAACCATTTAAAAAAAAAAAAAAAACCCACAGACAACTCCGCTACCTTTTTATACGTTGGAAAAAAAAGTGAAAAAAATTAAAAAATAAAAATTAAAAAAAATACACAAAAACTCCAAGCCGCAGTTCCTTCGTGCGGTTTGAACTTTGACCTCAGCAGTCTCCAAAGCAAGATGACGATGACAAAGGCGAAAAAGAAGAAAAAAATAATGTATATTTTTAAGTATTTGTCCTTGAAATGTTAGCTCCTTGTTAAACAAACACAAAAAGGAGAGAAAAATCTAGAGAGAAGTGTTGCTGGGACGGAGACAACTATTTACTATGTCTGTGACCCCTCCCTTCTTCCTCCCCTTCCTCTCCTCTATCCCTGCTGCCCCTCCCCCAGCCCGTCCTCCAAGCCCAGGGGCTCAGTATTTATTTATTTACATAATTGCAGGGTGACTGGGGGCCTCTCTGCACTTGTAGAGAGGGCCTTTGGATCATGGTGGGGTGGGGAAGGGGCAAGGAGTCTGGGGGAAAAGCAGGGACCTGATCTCGGATCAACTCCTCTCTGCTAGCTCCTTTCTGGCTTCCTATCCCACTGTGGCCACCGTCCCCTCCCAAATCCAAGCCTGCACTAGAGCAAGATGACCACCCACCTTGTAAAGATCTGAGTGGCTCAGCCTTTTCTGGGGTGGGTGTCTCCCACCCACTCATGCAGATGACCAGGTTGGAATGGGGAGGGGAGGTGGTGGCAAAGAGCGGGCAAGGGAGACCATGAAGTGGTGTCTGGAAATTGAGTAGGCCTGGAGGAGACCTGCCTTTTGTCCGTTCTCAGCAAGTTAGCCCCACTTTCAGTTCTGTCTGACCCCTGTGTTGGTAGCCCCCCCCCCCCATCCTGTACCTCCTCCCTGTCTCCTCGTGGTAGCGGGTTAGCGTTTCAGTGTTCTTAACTCCAATCTGCTTGTTCATTGTACAATGTGCTTCTTTTAAGGCCCCGTTTTTGTAACTTGAGTGTGTCATTCATCTGAACAACATCAAAAAATAAAAAAGTAAAAACTGTACAGAGAGAAATGCTTTCTGCTCTCCTGTGGTCTCCTCTCTGTTCCGGTAAGGATGGTGGGTATGTGTGTGCTGCGGACGAGGGGGGGTGGGGGATGGCTTTGCTTCTGTTCACACAGAGCAAATGTTCAGAAGTGAGGCCCGAGCTGTGTTTTCACCCATCAGAACCAGGTCTCAGAATTTAGGATGAATTCCAGTTCCTGAATTCACATCTCACTTCTGCCATTTTATAGCTTGTGTGATTTTTGATATCTGACCTTCAGTGTCCTCATCTGTAACGTGTGGGCAATACCAACCCTATGGGGTTGCAAGAATTAAATGAGATGACGAGGTAAGTGCTTAGGACAGATCTCTAGCAACACTGTCTTCAATAAACGAGAACTATGGGAAATCCAGGAAGCCAGTGAGTCTTCCCCACTTCAATCCCCAGAGACTAACAAGACCCTTGAAAAACAGTTGACTTTGAAGTTGTCTGGTGGTACAAGGTACACTTTTTCAGAGTGACATTAACTCTCACTCACTCAAATTTTTGTGCCCAGCTTGACTAGGTCATTTGGCAAGAACAATGGCTTAGAGGCCAGGCCATGGGCTGATCCCCAAGACCTCACCACTGAAAATCAGAAATGGTGTCGACAACTGGGTTTTCTCACTGGCATCGTGTCTCCTAGTCACTGTTTCATCCCTCTGATGTATGCTTGGCACACAGATGCTGGGATTCTGCAGTTTCAACAGGAAGGGATGGGGGAGACAGGAGAAAGGAAAAGAACAGAAGAGGGGTTGGATCACTTAGATAAGAAGTATTAGCACTGCATCGTTTCGGCAAGATTGAAAGAAAAAAAGCACCTCCCCAATTCTCAAGACAAGTCCGTAGGGATGGGAAAGTGGGATGTTGGTATAGAGGAAGGTCACTTGTCTAGCCCCCTCCAGTAGGGTGGTGCGGTCAGAACCATACAGACCTGAGTTCCTTGTCACCCAGACCATCCTGTGACAAGCACAGACAGCACACCTGAGAGCATCCGCTTGCAGCCCCATGAATGTGCCCAACTGCTCCACATGCCCTTCCTCTGGCCTCCTCTTGTCAAGAGCATATTGGGCTCTAGTGGACCACCGTTGTGTTCCCTTGATTTTTCTTCTGCTTATGTAGCTTCCATATCCAACTAAAAATAGGATATGCAAGGCTCTTTTTAGAGGGGTCAGCAAGTCACCTGCATCAGAATTGGTGTTTGTTTATTTATCTTGGGGGGGTGGGGGGAGAGGCAGAGAGAGAATCTTAAGCAGGTTCCACACCCAGTCTGGAGCCTGCCATGGGGCTTAATCTCATGACCCTGAGATCATGACCTGACTCCAAATCTAGAGTAGGATGCTTAACCGGCGGAGTCACTCAGGCACCCTTACTTATTTTTAAAGATTTTATTTTTAAGTAATCTCTACACCCAACGTGGGGCTTGAACTCACAACGCCAAGATCAAGAGTCACACGCTCTACTAACTGAACCAGCCAGGCGCCCCAGAATTGGTGCAGATTCCTGGGGGCACCTGGGTGGCTCAGTCAGTTAAGCATCTAACTCTTGATTTCAGCTCAGGTCATGATCTCAGGGTAGTGGGATTGAACCTCAAGTCAGGCTCTGTGCTGGGTGTGGAGCCTGCTTGGGATTCTTTCTCTCCCCCTAAAAAAAAAGAAAAAAGGAAAATGCAGATTCCTGGATCTCATCCAGACACGTTTGCTGGATCTGAATCTCTGAGGGAACTGCCTAACGAACATTAAAGTTCAAGAACCTTTGTCTGTCCAACTTAAACCCCAGCATCCAACAGGGGTTTGATTCGTGCCATCCTTTTTTAGGACAGTGGTTCAACTGAGGACCATCAAGTTTCAGTGGGGTGATGGTGAACAATGAGTCTTGTTCATCAATAGTGTTTGCACACGTCAACTTTTCTCAGGGTGGGAGTCTGAAGTTTTCATTAGAGACTCTAAAAAGGAACCACAGTTCAGGAAGGGTGATCATCCCACTGTCACAGAGCCATTCTTCTCTGCTGAATCTGGGAGTCAACCAGCACCCTCAGGGTTCCCCCTTCCCCTATTCCTGTCCCTTTTCTTGATTCAACCTTATTTTTATCTGGTTTGGCAAGGATAATTCCTTCAATTGTTCTAAGCACTTATTTGATATGACTTTCAGGACGTTGCTGCTCTTCTTGGGACGGGGCAGTTTGAGAATCAATCTCTACTTGGGGATTGAAGGGGATCTGGCATGCGAGGCCGAGATGGCTTGAGTCCTTTTGGTAGGGTGTGAGGTCACTGAAAGATGGTGCTCATGATCCACACACTCTGCTGGAAAGCAACTGCTTAACAGAGAACTGCTCTTCATTAGGTCAGGTTATCAAACGGGTGATTTTTTTCTTCAATAAGTCTTATGTAGTAAAATTTCTGTTACAGGTTAGGAGACTTGGTTTCTAGTCCTGGTCCACCGCCTGTGGCCTTGATAAGTCTCCCCTCTCTCGAGCCATTTTTCACCTGAACATAAGGTGAAACCAGTGTGTCTCTGAGCCCGGTGCCCAGAGGCTACAGGTCTAGTGACGGGGGCCGAGAGTAACAGACTCTCGGGCCTCCCTTTCCCTGGTTTCAATACAAATAGCTTCCCTTCATCTCTCATTTATTAGGGGTCCAAGTATGAATTTTCTCCAACAGGAAGACTGGAGTATGGAGTAACCTTGGCGGGGCTTATTTTTCTTGGGCTGAGGCTCTTAAGAGACAACACAAGCATAGCAACTGAGCGTTCCCACCAGTCACCATCTTCTTGACCGCCCTCCCCCAAGTATGTAGAAGTCAGCGGACTGCGGAGGAAGCATACGGGCAATGAAACCAGATGAAACTAGGCTTCAATTCAAGCTCTAGCCTATGTGGGTTGAATGACCATGGGCAAATCACCTCCCTGCTTCTGACTTCAGACTCCTTCCCTGCAAGATGTTCTCCTCACAGGTGAGTGTGACAATTGTTGTAAAAACCTAAGTTCTTGAGACAAACTACACAAACACCAGCTAGCCACTCCAACCACCCCTCTCCCCATGTCTGTTGGCTAAGCCGGAATTCTAGGTGGGCGTCAAGGTAGCTTATGAGGCTGCCTACCCCCAGAATCTTCTCCAAGGCCGCAGTTGAGTCTGGTCCCGGGAGACACCCTCCTCTACTGCCCTGGAGATCATGCCTTTCCCAGACCTGCATTTGCCCTCAGGGATCTATAGTGAGAAAACCAGATGGCCTTGGGGGAGATGGTTCATGTCAGGCCAGGAGTGGGGGCCAGAAGTGGTGAGAAAAAATCTGAAGATTTTTCCAAATGTTCCTGCCACCAATTGAAAACAGCTTCAGGTTTTTCTATGGGGCTGTGGAGACCTCTAGTGGCAAGACAGCCACACTGCTTCCCATGCCGCACCAGGGTGAAGTCCCTGCTCTCTGAGCCAGGCCCTGGGACTCCAGGTCCTCTTTAATTCAGTAAAGGTCTCCTGAGCTCCTACTACTTGGCAGGCCCTGTTCTGGATGCTGAAAAAGCCATAAAGTCAGCTCCCAAATCCCACCCCACACAGCTGGGCCAGACAAAAACACATAAATGTCCAATTCAGTCTTTATTGACTGTTTCATCTTGGGGCCACCAGCACTAACAGGTGGAAGGTGGGGGTGGGGCGGGGCGCCTTTTATGCATATCAAGGACCCCAGAGCTCCCCCCTCGGAAGAGAGAATAAAGCCAGTTACAGAACCTACATGGCGGTTGGGAGAGGTGGAGGAAGGGGCGCAGTATCTACAGAGACTTAAGGGGACATTGGAGCAGGTTCTTCAGCAACAGGGCCTGGTGGTGCTGAAGAGGGAAAGGGGGGCAGGGTCAGCCACTGATCTGGACCCCCTCGGCCTCAGCCAGGGGATAGATCTCAATGGCCTCCACCAGGGGCAGCGCCTCCACTGCAGTCTCCATGACGGCCAGACCGACGGCGGCCTCGGCCTCGGCCAGCTGCTGCCGCACGGCTGCCTGATGCTGCTGCTGGTGGGTCTTGCGGTGCTTCCAGAGGTTGGAGAAGGAGCGGTAGCTCTTGCCGCAGTCAGGGCAGGAGTAGGGCCGCTCCCCCGTGTGAATGCGCCGATGCTCTGCCAAGCGCATGGAGATGGCAAAGGCCTTGCCGCACACTTCGCAGGCAAAGGGCCGCTCGCCTGTGTGCAGGCGCCGGTGGTCCTTCAGGTGGGTACTCTGCCGGAAGGCCTTGCCACAGTCCGGACACGGGTACGGTCGCTCCCCTGTGTGGATGCGCCGGTGCACCTGCAGCGAGGTCTCTGTGCTGAACAGCTTCTTACACTCGCTACACTCCAGGCCCCGGCGTCGGGCAGGGGCTGCGGGGGCCGCGGGGGCCGCGCCCCCCAGGGTGGTGGGGGAGGCAACCGGCGCGCGAGTGGCCCGGGGGGCCCGGGGGGCCGGGGGCTCCTTAGCCAGGACCTCGCCCGGCCCAGCAGCCGCATGGGCCGCCTCGTGCGCCTGCAACCGGGCCGCCGAGCCCACCTTCTTGCCGCACGTGCCGCACTCGAAGCGCCGGGGGGCCTGGGCCGCAGCAGCGGCGCAGCGGTGCTCACGCAGCCGCAGCGAGGAAGGGAAGGCGGCCCCGCAGGATGGGCAGCGGTGCGGCTGGCGGCCGGCATGGGCCACGAGCTGGTGCACCTCCAGCAGCCGGCGCAGCAGGAAGGAGCGGGGGCACTCGCGACACTTGTAGGGGTACTCGCCCGTGTGGTGGTAGCGGTGCATGAGCAGGCGGTAGGGGCGGTGGAAACGCACGCCGCACTCCTGGCAGCGGTAGGGGAAGTGCTGCGCGTGCACCAGGCGGTGCTGCCGCAGCGTGGAGCTCTGCGTGAAAGCCTTGCCGCAGTCCCCACAGCGGTAGGGCCGCTCCCCCGTGTGCGTGAGGCGGTGGCGGGCCAGGTTGGCGGGCGAGTTGAAGGGCTTGGAGCAGTCCGGGCAGGGGAAGGGCCGTTCGCCCGTGTGCGTGCGCAGGTGGTTACGCACGTGAGACTTCTTCTTAAACATCTTCCCGCAGATGCCGCACTTATGGCGCCGCTCCAGCCGATGCACAAAACGCTGGTGCCGCGTCAGCTGCAAGGCCTTGCCGAACTCGCGGCTGCACAGCAGGCAGCGGTAGGTGCCCGGGGCAGCCGGCCCTGCTGAGCTCTCTTCGGCCACAGGAGGCTCCGGCGCCTCGGACTCTCCAGTCTCCGCCGGGGCCGGCTCGGGGAGCCCAATGACCGGCTCCTCGGGGGGGACCGGTGTGGTGGGCAGAGGGACGCCCCCCGCCCCGTGGGTACGCCGATGGTACAGGAACTTGGTGAGGTTGACAAAGGTCTTTCCGCACGGACACGAGTGCAGAGGATTCGGGGTGTGGGCTCGCCGGTGGGCCAGGAGCAGGGCCTCTGTGCCAAAGGCCAGGCCGCAGTCCACGCACAGGAAGTGAGACTCGCTGCTGTGGTCTCCGAGGTGCTGGTCTAGACTGGAAGGGCTGGGGAAGACGCGACTGCACAGAGGGCACTTAAAGACGCCCTCCCGGTGACTGCGCAGATGCTGCTGTAGCTGGTGAGGTGACAGAAAGAGTTGGTCGCACGCAGAGCAAAAGAGCTCCTGGGTGGCCGTCGCGCCCGGCTCTCCGCCGTTGTTCCTCCGGGCCTTGCGCCCCCGGCGATCGCGCCCAATGGCTTCACCGTTGCGCAACTCGTAACTGTGGTCAGAGGACGGCAGGGGATCGGGCTGGGACACAGGCACCTCCGCAGGTGACGGAGTCAGGGTCTCCTGCTGCAAGGCGGGCTCCTCCGACTCGGGGACCGGGGCAGGGAAGTGGGTGGCCTGGTGCTCCAGGAAGTCGGCCGGAAGCTGGAAGAGCTGGGAGCACTCAGAGCACTTGTACAGGAGCAGCTCCACCTCAGTGACCACCTCAGTGGTGGCGGCGGCGGCGGCGGAAGGGACAGCTGCCCCTTCCCCACCCTCCTCTGCCTTGCGGTAGGAGTGCTCCACAGCCACACGGGCCTGGCCCACAGGGGGCCCCAGGACCACCGGGGACCCCAGGACCACGGGGGCCGCAGGCTTGGCGGGAGTGCCCCGGAGGTGCGTCTGCCGGTGGCTCAGCCAGAGCTCCTGGCTGGCGAAGAGAGCCTTGCAGTCCACACACTCATAGTGGATGGTACTGGAGCTGAGTGCGGGTGCCTTGGCTGGCGGCTCGGCCGCCACCGCCTCCTGGGGAGCCATCATCTTCAGGTGCAGCTCCTGGTGCTCCAGGAGCTGGCTGGGGGACAGGAGCAGCTGCCCGCACTCCAGGCACTGGTACTGGCTCTCCTGCACCAGGGTCTGATAGAGGCCCGTGCCGGAAGCTGCCTCCGTGGCCACCGCGACTCCAGGCTCAGCCACGCCCACCAGCTCGAAGTGCTGCTGGGGCACATGGGAGTTCTGGTGCACGAGCACTTCCTCCAGGGACCCGTACAGCTGGTTGCACTCGGAGCAGACATAGCGGTGCTCGATGTACAGGACCGTCTCCTCGGATTCCTCGGTCATGGCGGCAGCGAGGCCCTGGGCTGTGAAAAGAAAGAGGTGGGGACAGATCCCAGTAAACTGCTGTCTCCTCCGTCCTTCTGAGGGACAATTCTTTCCCTTTAGCACTCCCAGCCAAGACCCTGTATGTATTTTACCCTCTAACTTCTTGCTTCCATTTCCCACTCCCACCCCTCACCCCCAGCAATCCTTCCGCTCCTGAACACACGAGACTACGAAGCACAGAACCTTCCCAGCAGTCCCTTCCCAGAATCTATCCAAGGCTCACCTCTGAATCAACGCGCATCAAACTCCACCCACCAGATCCTCGTAACCTGTCCAACCCTCACCTCCCATGCCTCTCAGCTGGCCCACAGCCACGGGCATCACACAGGAACCTGTGTCCTCTCCATTCGAGCCTCCTTCCCAACTCACTACCCCATTCCTGCTCCCCGGTGCCTCGGGGAGTCCTCACAGGCCCTAACGGCCGCCACTTCTCCCAGCCTCCCTCCTCCTCTGTTCCCTCCCCCAGGTTCCTGACATCTTTTTACACCAGAGGACTCAAACTGCCCCAAGGCCCCGCCACTTTCTGCACCCTCACATGGAACAACCCCTCTCCTTTACGTACGCCCGTTATACACTGTCTCTCCCTCTGGTGCCCAGATCCCTCACATCAAACTTGCCCTTCCCTCAACCAACTTGTCTCATGCTGGCCTAACCCATCACTACACCTACACTTTCCCCTCCTAGACCACTTCTCCATGATACCCAGATCCCCCTTTTCAAAGTGCTTAAACCTCTCTACAAATCAAAGCCCTCTCCCACAGCCCTAACCCCCTATCCAGAATACCCAGCCCCACTTCACAAAAGCCTAACCTCTTCATACCTATATTCTACCCATCACCCCAACTCGTGTCTCACTCTTCACAGAAATTACTTGTTCTTTACATTGAGACCTCACCTACAATTCTAATCCCCCCTGGGGTACCCAGATCCCCTCTTCTACCCCAACCACTACAGGGATGCCCTAGGTGCCTCTTCATATCAACCTCAGCCCCTCTTCTTTACAAAATGACCCAGCCTAACCCATTTTAGGGACGCCCAGATACGGTCTTCACATCACCTTAAACCCTTCCTTACAAACCTCTGTGCCTAACCCATGCCAGGGACGCCCAGACCCCCTTTCACATTATTAAAATACCTAAGCTGAATTTCTTCTTTGCGAAATGACCCGTTCCCACCCTAGCCCATTCTAGGGATCCCCAGATCCCCTCTTCGTATCGGCATAAACCCCTCTTCCTTGCAAAAAGACCCAACCCCGCTCTAACTCATTCCAGGGATGCTCAGACGCCCTCTTCATAACAACTTAGTTTCTCTCCTTTGCAAAAAGATCCCGGCACATGCTCTAACCCAATCCAGGGAGATCCAGACTACCCTTCACAAAGGCTTAAACTTTCACACATATGCCAGCCCCCCCCCCAGCCCAAATCCCCTTTAGGAATACCCAGACCCTACCTTCTTATGCTGAACCCCTCCGCCCCCCCCAAGCTAGACAGAGGATAGCCAGACCCCTCTTCCTCACACCCAGACCCCTCTCACCAGCTTATTACCTTGGGGATACGAGACCCCCAACTTCTTGTCAACCTAACAGCTCATTCTCATTCCAGCGATACCAAGACCTTCCCCCACTTAGTACACGGACCTCTCCAACCCCCTAACCTTCTCCAGGGATACCCAATTACCACTCTTCACCTTGACCTAATTCCCTGTACTTTCCAAAAACATTACCTCTACCCAACCTATCCTAGGGACACCCAGACGCCCTTTTCACATAACATAACCCTTTGCACAGACTCTCCTCTCAACCCATTCCAACGGCAGCCGCCCCCCCCCCAACTCCCTTCACATTAATGTAACCCCGTTCTCAATACCCGGACCTCTGCCTCAGCTCTAAAGCCTCCCTCCAGGGATATTCATTTGCTAATACCTTTCCACACCAAGGCCCTCTCACTGGTCTAATGCCTTCCAGGCTTACCTACGTTTATCTCTTTATGTTAACTTAAGTACCTCTTTTCTCACGCCCTAACCCCCTGCCCGGACACGCAAGCCCCCTCTAACCGTCCACCCCGCTTCGGTCCTGGACGGCCCCACCCCCAGGCGCGGCCCCGATACCCCCTGGAGCCTTGGACACTCTCCCGGGGGGGGGCAGCTCTAACGCCTCCCTTCCCACCCAGGTCCCTCCCAGCCCCCGGCCCGTGCCCCGCCCCTCCTCACTCAGCCCAGCACGACTCTAACCCCCTTCCCCACCCGCCCTCCCGGCCCGGCCCCCCGCCCGGCCGCCCGCGCGCCCCGCCGGCCGTTGGTGCCGCTCCGCCCTCCCCGCCCGGCGCGCGCCCCCTCCGGCCGTCAGTGCGCAGGCGGGGTGGCGTGGGGCGGCCGGGAGCGGGGGAGGGGGACGGAGCCGGGCCGGCCTGCCGCACGCCTGCCCGCACTCACCCGCCTCCGCCGTCTCGCACGCCCCGGGCCCAGGCCCGGGCTGCCGCTCCCCTCGCGCGGCCACCCTACCGCTGCGCCCTCTCTAGCTCCCGCCGTCGCCTCTCGTCTGCTCCGCAGCCTCGCTCTCGCCCCCAGTCGCCCTCAGCAACGCCCCGCCTACCTTCCTCCTCGGCCGCTCCGCGAACGGCCGAACGCGCCCAATCAGCGTCCGTCTGGCTCCCGCCTTTCGACCAATCGAGGCTCACGTCTCTGAGCCTTGGGCCAATAGTATGGAGCGTCGGGATCCGCCGCAGTGCCCAACCAATCCTCCAGCGATGTCCCCTCACCGGCCGGCCCCCGGGTTGATAGCGTCCGCCTCCTTAAGCCCCTTGGAGGATGCTCCTCCTCCAGCTGCTCGTCGACTCCGCCTGACGCCTGAAGAAGGGAGGGCAGCGCGGTGACGTCAGGCGGCGGAGCGAGGCTGCGGGCGCCATCTTGGGGGCGCCGAGCGGGAGTCGCGTCGGGTTCGAGGGGAAGTCGGAGAAATTGAGGCACACGAGACCCAGAGGGTGGGGGCGGGGGAACGGTGGCGCAGGAACCCCCGAGGAGTGAAGGGAGAAAGTGAAGCACCTGTCAGCGCGAAGCGGGGAGGGGAAACTGCAGCACGAAGCACATGGAGGGAGTAAAAAGGGAAACTGAGGCTCCAGACTCCTTTTATTAGAAAGAAGAACGGAGGCAGCAAGAAGGAAGGGGAGAAAAACCGAGGGACTCTTGGGGGAGGGGGAAGGAGAAATGTCAAAAGGGAAACAAGGGGCGCGGGGATCTGAGGGAACGAGGAAAACCTGAAGAAGGGAGGAAATGGGGAAATGGAGGGGATAAAGAAAAAGCAAGGACAGCTTCACTGGAAGAAACGGAGAGAGAGAGAGTGTGTGTGTGTGTGTGTGTGTGTGTGTGTGTGTAGAAGACCTGAAGGACAACTAGGGTGAGAACCTGCAGAAAGTGACCCTGTAGCAGATGGACTCTGCTCTGATACCTTCCAAGGTGCCTTCCTTCTAGGCTGACCCAGGGCCACTCGGACCGTGGAGTCTCCATGTGTCCAAGGGCTCCTGCGCATCCCTACTCATCTCCCCTTCTGGCCCTCAGGGCGTTGGCAGCGCACTGTTATGTTTCCAGAGCTACTCTCTGAACTCAAGGACTGAGGAGCTGCAAGAGATTCATTTGTTCTCTCTAGCCGCCCCCCCTCCCCCCCGGCCCCCCGCCCCACCATTTCTCAAATGAGTAAACTGAGTCTCAGCCTTCCTGAGGCTAAAATCTACTGAGGCAACCCTAGGTCTGACTCTTCAGTCATCACCTTTGCTGTGTCCTTCAATTGGTTTCTAATTGGGTGTCCTAACTTTCCACTAAATTAAAATCCCTAGCACCAAGCCAGTGTAATTAAACCAGGCTGTCTGGATTGAAATCCTGACCCGGCCACTTCCTAGCTAATGTCTTGGACAAGTTAACTCCCCTGTGCCTCAGTTTCCTCATCTGTGAAATGATAATAGCCCCTGTGTCACGGTTGTGAGGCACAGCGTAAACGCTATGTAAGAATTACTTTTATTAGGACCTCAAGGAGCTCATTAATAATAGCTGATGTGTCCTGAGTGTGTTATGATGTGCCAACTATTGTGCTTAGTGCTTTGTACGCTTTATCAGTTTAATCATCTCAACAACCCCAGGAGGGAGGAGTTACTGTTCTCACGTTACAAAGACACTGGGGCCCAGAGAAGTTAAGTAGCTTGCCTATCTTTAGGAGGAGACAGACCCAGGGTTCCAACCCAGGAATCAACTCCAGGGTCCATGCTCTCGGCCCCCAGTCTCTACTACTGCCTGGCAGGTGGATGTCCTATCCCCCCTGGCATGTCGAATGGATGAACGCAAGAAGTAGAGAAAAGAACTTGGTGGGAATGTGTGAGCTCTAAAGCTGGTCATCTGGGTTTGCTATCAGAGTGAAATCAACTGGGGAGGGAGCCAGAGAACCTGGAAGCTAGACTCAGCCTTTGATAGCCTCCGTGCAGTTGGGCAGGTTCTCACACCTGCTGAAGCCCCCTTTTCACCTGAAAACGCAAGGGTCCAGCTTGGCGTGTCAGGCCCCTTTCTGCTCAGACCTTTTGCTTGGACTTCCCAGTTTATCTGGGTTGACTGGCTCGGTTCCTTCTCTTCTGATGATACAGGAGTAAGCTGAGGCCTGGATCAGTCTTTGTGAAGGTGGTGGCATGAGACTAGATTTCTGGCGTAGGTTTATTTTAGAGAGGATAGGCATTCTTTGCTGGGGTCCCTGCATAAGCAAAGGCCTAGAGCCTGGCGAGAGTCTAGGCTTTCAGCCTTTGCGGGAGCTGAGGGTAGGTGTTGGGGGACCATAGGTGTTGCCCACGTAGGGTGAGGAGGTGTGTGCAAAGTTGATGGTCGTTCAGGGTCCATTGTATGTGTCAGGCGTATGTCAGGGATGCTCCATATGGGACGAGGGCTTTCTATGCCAGGCTGGTGTAAGGGTTGCCATGTGCTGTGTGTGTGTGTGTGAAGGCATATGGTCACGTGTGCTGGGGGGCTGCACGTGAGTGTGTCAGTGTCTCCTCCCCATCACGAGCATTGGGGGTGGTGGTGAGTCACGGGCTCAGCCTTCGGCGCCAACTGTCATGTTCCTTCCCCCCAAATTTCATCCCCCACCCAGCCGTGCACCACCCACCCCCACTCTAAGATCTGTGTCACTGCTTCTGTCTTCCATCCCCCTGTCCTGCTCAGTTTCCTCTGAGAAGCTGCCATGGGCTCCCTGAGAGGGAGTCTCCCACTTCTGCTGGCTCTGCCCTCCAGCATCCTGCCCTTTCCCACTGCCTCTCTGTTCAGGTGGTGGCTTGAGAAGGAGAGCCTCTTCACGCCACCTGCTCATGTCTGTGGGGCCCAAGGATTTCTCTATGCATTATAGACAATTCCCATTCGCCCCACCCATCCCTTCCCCTCCATGGGGGCTATTTCTACTTCTGGGAGCTTCTTCCTTATCTCCAGGGGCTGGCTCCTCCTGCCTTAGGGGGCCTCTTGTGTCCACACATCCTTGTTTTCATGGGTTCCTGGTAGCTGTTTCCCTCCATCCCCATTTCTGTGACCTCCTCCTACTTTGCTTGGCCCACCTCCCTGTCTCTGTGATATGCGTCCGTCCTTGTTCCCATTTCTGTGGCCTTCTCCTGTCCCCATGGACCACTCCCCATGTCTGAGGAGTGCTTTCTGTTCCCATGGGCCTCTCTCCATCTTCCTGGGGAGCTCTCTGTGTCCACCAGCTGCCCTCATCTGTCTCTGAGGTCCTTAGCTGTCTCTGGTCTGCTCCCATGTTTCCATGGGCTTTTCTCTCTTTTTTCTGGGCTTTTCCCTGTCCTTGTCCTTGTGGGGTTTGTGGACCTTGGCCCACCTCTGTGAGTTTTGCTGGCCGTCTTGCTATTCCTCTGCATTTTTCTTCATCTCTGTAGCCCTCTCCCCACCAGCTCCATGGCCTTCTCCTCAGCTCTCCCTGTCTCTCATATCCGTGGGCTCCTGGGCAGGGCGGTGGCATGGTGGTGGAGGGGGTGGCCCGGGGGTGGGCCCTCCGTCCAATGCAGCGCCTTCCCCTCATCAGCATTCTCCTCGCGGGCCCCCCAGCCCCGACCAATACGAGCTCCCCCTCCCCCCCGACTCCCCTCCCTCCTCTTTCTCCGCCTGCTGCCCTCCCTTCCTCCTGCCCGCCCTCCTCCCTGCCTCCCTCCCTCCTCTCTCTCCCCCCCGCCCCCCGCGCTCCAGGACCCAGCGCGGGCGGCGGGCGGCGGGCAGCGGGCGGGCGGGCAGGCAGGCGGCGGCCTCGGAGGGGAGAAGGCGAGGTGGTGGCAGCGGCGGAGGTGGTGGTGGTGGTGGTGGTGTTGGCGGCGGTGGCGGTGGTGGCGGTGGCCAGCAGCAGGGAGGCAGGCCCAGCTGGGGACCCAGAGCCGGCGGCTGCACCTCGCAGGGGACCAGGAGTCCGTGGCCAGGCCCTCCCACCGAGGCCCTGCACCGGGCGCCCCCGGGACACCCCACCCTCCTCCGCCTTGCTCTTCCACCTGCTCCTCTCCATCCTTCCCTCCCGCCTCCCCATCCCTCCACCTCGCCTGCCCCCGTCTCAGCTCTCCGAGTCTCCCAGCACCCTGTCCTCCCCAGCCCCTCCACCCCTCGGCTTCTCCCCGCCCCTAGCATGCTTTTCCCTTGGGGGCTGAGGGCTTGAGGACTCCAGGCCCTTGCCTCATCCAGGGCAGGGCCAAGGCTCCAGGGGGGAGGGGGGAAGGGGTGGCCCCCTCCCCCCAATCCAGCCCTCCCCTCCCCCACTCCTCCTGATGGCCGGCTTCCTGGTCTCCAGCCAGTCCTCGCCCCCCGTGGCCCCCCCAGGCCGGCCCGGCTAGGGGAGGGGGCGGGGGCCCTTTCCTGGGCCGGCTTCCCCCTCCCCCGGCTTTGCCTGTGCCCCCCTCCCTTCCGTTTTCACCTTCCTCTCCTCCTTTCCTCCCTCCTTCCCCTCCATTTGCTCCTTCCCCCTCTCCTCTCTCCCCTTCTCTCCTCCATTTTCTCCTTTCCCCTTCCTCCCTGCCCCGGCCCACCCTCTCCGATTCCACCTGTCCTTCCTCCTTGCTCCCGGGGAGCCCCCGTTTTGGACTAGTTGGGGGCCACTGTCGGCGGCGGGGGAGGGGGCCCTGTGGACTGCCCTCTCCCCCCGCCCCGGCCACACCACCACCCAGCGCCAGAGCATCTCCTCGCTGTCTTCTCGGGCCTCGAGGGAGCCCAGCCCTCCGTCCCACCAGGATCCGTGAGTGTCTGCGGGGCGGGGGTTGGGCTGGGGCCAGCCTGGGTCCTGGAAGGCTGGGCTCAAGGCCGGCCGGTGGGGCCCCCACGTCCCCCTGTCCCTCCCCGAGTAGGGGCCTGCCTCGTGTCCCCCATCTCCCAACTGCCGTTCCCCTCAGCCTCTCCTCACCCTTCTTCTGGGTGCACAGCTCAGCCTTTCCCCCGGCCCCCCGCCTCCGGGGTCCTGAGGGGCTGCCTGGCTCTTACTTGTGGGCTCACTCCTTGTCTGGGACTCCCGGCCAGTCTCCGCCCCTGCTTTCTCCAGCCGCGGTCCCGCGGTGACCGGCTCTGCTCTCTCTCTCTTTCCGACTCTCTTCTTTCCTCGGAGGCTCATCCTCTCCGCCTGCCACGGGCCCATCCCTATCCCATCCGCTCTCTCTCTCCTGGAAATGTCTTTCCATTTTTCAATCTCCATTTCATGTTCTCCTGGGCCTCTCTCTGACTCTGTCCAACTTCTCTCTTCTTTGCCGTTAGCCTAACTCTTTCTTGGTGTCTCTCTGTTGATCTCTCTCTCTCTCTCTCAAAACTCCCCTGTCTCTTGTCTGGCTCTTTTGGTGGTGCCCACGCCGCCAGGTGTGGCTCTGTCCACTTCTCTCTGTCCGCTCTTTGCTCTGCCTGTGGCCCTGCTCCTCTGTCCTCCTTCTCTGCCCTTGCACTTGGAGGCTGTCTTCCTGTTCACTTTTCTGCCCTCCTCCCGCAAATCCACTCCTCTCTCCTTAGCCACTCCGGGGTCCACTTTGCCTTTTCCTTGGTGGTCTCACCTCACCCCCCATCCTCTGCTCATTTCTGCATCCTGCTGGCCTGTCGGTCCTCATCCCCCCCCATGCCTTGGGGTTTGTGGGCTCCGGGGATCGACCACCCTCCTCCAGACCCCCTGGGTGGATGCACCTCAACGTGGACCGGGCCCCCTTACATGGGCACTTAGCCTGTCCCTGCCTGTGCCCCTCTAGATTACTCGCTCTTCCTCCCCACCTCATTTCCCTCCCTGGCCCTCACTGTCCCTCCCCTAGTTTGTGCCTGTCCCACTGGCCCCTTCCTCTTCTCTACATCTGCTGTGTGGCTCTGACATTCATTTTTCTCTGTCTCTTTCCACCTAGCCCTATTCCTGTTCAGAGTTCTGTGATTTTTTTCCCCCTCCCTACAATCCTTGCACCTGTGGTCTTTTTTTCCTTTGCCCTCTTCCTCACCACATTTGTCTCACCGATTTCCTTTCTCACCTTGGCCCCATCTCCTGCTCACCCTCTTGTCTGTCTCCCTCCCCTTGCAGGGCCCCTCACTCGGCTCCTTCTGCCCAGTTGGCTGCTGTTTGCCTTTGCCTAAGTGTCTGGGCCTATGGGGCTCAGGCCTGCCTGCTTCCCTGCCTCACCCTGGCCGTCTTGTCTCTGTTTCTCTTGGTGTCTCACTTCTAGATAACATGTGTATGTTCTTGTCTCTCATTTAGCCCCAGTTACTTCTTTTTGGTTTGTCTTTTCTGTCTGTGCCTTCCTGTATGTCTTTGTCCATCCGCTGCCCCCAACCCTGGCCCCCGCACTCTGTCTTTCTGCTCCTACCTGTGTCTGCCACCTGTGGGACCCTGCCCTCCTGGCTCCTGTCTCTCCCTCGGGCTTCCCTGTTCTCCAGTCTCTGTTCCCCGATTTGCCCCCAGAAGCCCCTGGTGTCTTGGGATGACCCCCCCTTCGCTCCTGCCTCTCTCCGAGCCCCACCCTCCACAGCCCTCCCCCTGAGAGTTCTTCCTGGTCTACAACTTGCCTTGCTCCTCCACCCTTGAAGCCTTCACTTTAGATCCAAATGACCATCTGCAGCCCCCAGCCTGTCCAGGATGCCCTCCCACCCCCAGCCTGCCTTTTGCAGAGGCACCGAGAGAGGGACCTGCTCAAGGTCAGGTGGGAGTTGGGGCAGAGCAGGGACTGATAGGGTCTCCTGCTGCCCTGGCCTAGGTTTTCCTGGCTGCAAGGATGGTCCGAAGCATTGCATTGTGCCTCCACCCTCCCCTGGCAGGTTTCACTCTGCTATCTCACTAGCTCAAGCCCCTCTTCTATGGGGATCAGATTAGGTGCAGGGAGACCCCCCAAGCTCACCTCACAGCACTCTGAGCCTCACAGTAAACCTCTCCCCTGGAAACCCAGTGTCCCTTCCACCGGGGCATGGCTCTTGGCCAGGTGAAGCTGTGCATCTAGCCGAACTCATTCCTTCCCTGGTTAGGGGGGAAGGGGGTGGGGTGCTCCACAGAGGCCTGGGGCTCCTGGAGGACTCTAACTCCCTGGGGATGGAGCCGTTCTGGGGAGCAGAGATGCACTGTCTCCCCCTACTCCTCAGCTCCCCAGAGCAGGGTGGGGGCTGCAGTGTGGCATCTGCTTTGACAGACAGCTCCCTCCCTGCCTTACTCACTCTTCTCTTCCAGCTACTTCTGCTGGCATCTTAAGTGGGATTGTGTTCTCTCTCCATTCTGTCTCCCTGTCCTATTCTGTGTCTCTTGTGCCTTGATTTCCCTCTCTGCTGCCTGCCCTACACTCCTCTCCCCGCCCTGCCCTTTCTCCACCCCCATGGCTCCCTGCCTTCTTGCCTCTTCTCTCTTCCTCCTAGTCCTGTCCTTACCTCCCAGAAACTCCTCTGTCCTCTCCATCTCTATCCCCCTCCCTTTCCTGTCTTATCTTCTTGTTCTCTTGCATTTCTGCCTGTTTTTCTCTTTCCCCTTTTCTGAGTCTCTGTATTTTCTCTGCCTCAGCCTCTCTTCCTATTTTTGTCTCCTGTTTCTTCCTTCTCTCTCTCTACTTTTTTTTTTTTAAGCCCCTTGGCTGCCTCAGGTCCATCCATCTGTCTCCATCTGTGTGTCTCCATGTGTGTCTCCGTCTCTCTCCATCATTCCCTCTCTTTCCAAGTTTCCTTAACTCCCGGATACTCTCCCCTCCAGACCCCGGATGTCCAGGCCTCTCTCCCCGTGGGATTGTGGGAGCCAGGGACGTCAGGAAAGTGGCAAGTGAGGCCTGGGATGGGGTTGCCTAGCAACCACCGCATCCTCTCCAGCCAGTTTCTGTTGCCTAGTAACAGCTGCCTGCCCAGAGACAGGGGCGGGACTGGGTGGGGGGGGTGGCACTTCCTGGGTTCCTGTTGCAGTGGGGATGGTCCCTGGAATTCTTAACCTGAAATCCCTCCCATTTTGGTAGCTGTGAATGTTCTCCACCCGTGCCTATCCCACTCAGTGCTGGGAGCTCCTCGCTGGTAGTGCTCTCAGGGCCTGAGCTTCCTTCGTGGCCATGCCCTCAGTATCGTCAGCTTCTGACAAGGGCAGGGCCCTTCAGAGCTCACCCACAATGGCCCAGGGCCTGTGGTCATCAAAGGGCTCTGAGGCCCCCCCATATCAGCAGTCTCCCCCCCCATGGGCGGGGGGCGCTCCCTGCAGGTGGCGAGTGGGGGCCGCGGCAGCTGCGTCCCCATGAGGAGGGGAGGAAGATGCCGGCTGAGCTGCTGCTGCTGCTGATTGTTGCCTTCGCCAGCCCCAGCTGCCAGGTGCTCTCATCGCTGCGCATGGGTGAGGCCCTACAGCCCCTGCCCTGCCTCCAGAGACCCTCCCTGAGCGTGCCAGTCCCTCAGGCCCCGGGGGTCTGGGCTTCAGGTCTCAGCTCCCCTCAGCAACAAGGAAGAGCAGCCCCCTGCTCCTTCTTCCTCCTGGACCCAGCAGTCCAGAGCCCCAGCTCTGTCCAACCCTACGTCCAGGAGCCTAGACCCTCTGTCAGCATCCCCACCCCCACCTCAGTGCCCAGGAGTCTAGGACCCCAGCCTCTCCTTTCTCAGGACCCAGAGTCTGGTCCCCAACCCCTGTGTCCCTTCAGCTGCAATCCTGGACGACCAGACGGTGTGCGGCCGCGGTGAGCGTCTGGCCCTGGCTCTGGCCCGGGAGCAGATCAACGGGATCATCGAGGTCCCAGCCAAGGCCCGGGTGGAAGTAGATATCTTTGAGCTTCAGCGGGACAGCCAGTACGAGACCACGGACACCAGTGAGCGGGGCCACAGGGGGTGTGGGGTGAGGCAGGGCAGGCTGGTAGCCCTCAGTCCGTTCCTCAGCTTGCTTGCTTGCTTTCTAGCTTTACCTGCTCCTTCCTTCATGTCCCCTCTGCCTTTCCCTTCCCAGAGATGGTGCTGCTGGGTGTAAGGAGGTGGGGAGAGCGCCAGCCCCAGTTCACCCCTTATAGGAGCTGAGGGCCTCATTTGAAAGATAAGCTGGCTAGGGACATAGTCCCCAGAGCTGAGTAATGACGGGCCTGGGCAGCGAGGCAAGGGAGTCTCAGGGCAGGGACAGTGAAGGCACTCTGGAGAAGGCTAAACTAAAGTTCTGAGCTCTGAAAGTTGAGCAGGATATAGGAGTGGCATTGCTCAAAGTATGCCCTGGAACCACATAGTAGAGGTGCATAAGTATTTGTTGGATCCTCACAGATCGAGCGAACGTTAATAGGTATCTCTTGAACAGACATGCTGGGTTTGTACACCTTCAGGAGATGCTGACTTCAGTGTTTTAGACTGGTTGATTTCTTACAGGCTTTATCAGAGCCTTTGTTATATTCATGTTTGTTTCAAATCAGTGAGAGGAAGAATGGGGTACGGTGTTTCTTGTACTTCTCTGACTGGTGCAGCACAGAACACAAACTGGGAGAAGCTGGGATGGAGGGTGAGGAGGCAGATGGTGTTCCAGGCATATGACTATAGTCTGGAGCTGGAGCGGAGGAGGTGGATATATGGAGCCAAGGAACAGGGTGTGGGGTTGCACCTGTCCCGACTACCTGGACTTAGGACATGTTTGGAGGGATCGTGAGAGAATTTTGGGCTGAAGTGTGACAGAGCAATGGGAGGTGAGGCTGGGCAGATGGGCGGATCAGTTCAAGGTGTCCTACAGTGGCAGGCTGAAAGATGCCATCCTCACCTCTAGGCAGAAGGGAGCCATCTATGGGTTTAGGCCAGGGAGCTGGGCTTTTGGAAGGTGAATCTGGAGGCTAGATTTGGGTGATCAGTGAGGAGGGTGTTGCATGCCTGAGCTGAGAGCCCTAAAGTAGGGCAGGGGAGGAGGGGGTCAAAGAGAAGGGGACAGATGTGAGAAAATTTGAGGACAAAAAAGAGACAGGACTTGGTGACTAATTTGCCTATTGAGAGAAGGCTTGAAGGCAAGAATCGTTTCTAAGCATTTGCTTTGTGGAAATGGGGCCTTCACCAATGTGGAAGGCAGAGAAGAATCAAGTTTAGAAGGTAAGGTATTTAGCTATGATGCTTTTAGTTGGATGTGGCAGAAACCCCGCTCAAGCTGCTTTTTTTTTTTTTTTAAAGATTTTATTTATTTATTTGACACAGAGAGAAAGACAGCGAGAGAGGTAACACAAGCAGGGGGAGAGGGAGAAGCAGGCTTCCTGCGAAGCAGGGAGCCCGATGTGGGGCTCGATCCCAGGACCCTGGGATCATGACCTGAGCCGAAGGCAGACGCTTAACGACTGAGCCACCCAGGCGCCCGCCGACTCAAGCTGCTTTAAGGGAAAAAGAGAACTTATCCGCTCATGGCACTAGAAGGCCTAGGGACTAATTTCAGGCATGGCTTAATCCAGGTTCTCACATTATGTCCCAGGATTGTTTTAGGCATGGCTTGATCCAGGTACTCAAATGATGTCCCAGGGTTGTTTCAGGCATGGCTTGATCCAGGAACTTTAAATGATGTCCCAGGAATCTTTGTGTCTTCATCTGTGGGCCCTGATCTCCTCTAAGTTGGTTTCATTTTCAGGAATACCCTCCCTAATATTCCAGCCCAACAGCTCAGAACTTACATCTTACCAGGATAGCAAACCTAGTGATAATTGTAGCAGAAACCTGGGGAAGGCTCTTGATGCCCTGGTTTGAACCCGTCCCCATCTCTGCGCCAATCACTTTGGCCAGGACAGCGTGGTTCTGATACTGGCTCGGGTGCCGGCCAAACCTGGGAAACCTACAGTTCCCGGAGGAGAAGTTAGGGTCTTGCCATGAGAACGGGCACCGGACAGGCAAAAACAACAGCTTCTATCTCCCAGTGTCGAGATGCGCACATGTTTAAGGGGAAAGAAATCAGAAGAAAGAGGAGCAAATGAATGCAAGAGAAGAACCATGTTGGGATGTGGGGCGGAGAGGGGCCCTTGGCTGTGGGTTTGGGGTGGAGGGGCTGTGGGTCGTACCCCAGATTGTAGCATGGTTAGAAAAGAGGAGTGTGACAGAGGCTGGGGAAGCAGGTGCTACCTCTGCAGCCAGGAGGCCCCCGCTCTTTCCTTTTTGTCCTTCCTTTGTTTCTCTCTTGGTCTGACCCACCCCTCTTGCCATTTCTCCCCATCTCTCTCTGTCTTCTCCAATGCAGTGGGTGGGGTCGGGGATTGGGCCTCTGGGTCTGGAGTGGCCAAGGGGGATCGGGCAGCTCCAAGCGTCAGAGGTGCTCCCGGGCCAGGTGGGGAACGAAAGGAGGGCCCCTGACTGCCGTTTGTCTCCCCCACCCCTTGCAGTGTGTCAGATCCTGCCCAAGGGGGTCGTGTCTGTCCTGGGGCCCTCCTCCAGCCCTGCGTCTGCCTCCACCGTGAGCCATATCTGTGGGGAGAAGGAGGTGAGCCGAGTGCGGGGCAGGGTAGGGGTGGGTCCCTGGGAGGCGAGGCTGGGGAGGCAGCAACAGGGCAGACGCAAAGGCTCCTTCTCTGTCCAGATCCCCCACATCAAGGTGGGTCCCGAGGAGACACCCCGCCTGCAGTACCTACGCTTCGCGTCCGTCAGCCTGTACCCCAGTAACGAGGACGTCAGCCTGGCGGTCTCCCGCATCCTCAAGTCCTTCAACTACCCCTCGGCCAGCCTCATCTGCGCCAAGGCCGAGTGTGAGGGAGAACTGGATGTTTTGTTCTTATTCCCCCGAATTCCCCTGCCCAAGAGCTCTAGTCTCCCACACGGCACAAGCTCCCCTCGTCCCCCACCTCCTTCCCCCTCAGGAACCCAGACCCGCCCACCTCCCTAAAGAGATCCTTTGGTCAGCAGCTAGTGACTGGCACCTGTGTGCAAGGCCCCTGCTAGGCCCCGGTGGGTGCGCACTAGGTGTGGTCCCTGAGGTCACTCCAGGGCCAGTGGGGGACACGGCAGCCGAGCAGCTGTGACGCAGAGTGATCCATGCTCTGTCAGGGGCCCTGTGGGGCACTGTCGGAGAACACAGAAGGGAATCCTACCCGGGTCTAGAAGCCTCAGAGCCCGTGTCGCCGAGAAAGGGGCCTCTGAGTGGGACCTAAAGGTTGGGGAGGAGTTGGGGTCAGGGAGAAGGGGGGGGTGTGTGGCAGGGCAGAGGCTGTGGGTCTGGGGGAGTGCGGCCCCTGTGAGAGGCTCAAGGAAGCTCCCGGCAAGCCCGGTGCCCGAGTGTGGGAGCCATGAAGCAGCACGTGCAGGAGGCACGCTCATTTGGGGCCTTGTGTGTCGGCCTTGTGGCCCTGGAAGGTTCCCACAAAGGGTGGGGCAGGGGACACGGCCGGGTGCACCGCAGCAAGAGCCCTGACCCCAGCACAGAGAACAGACTGGAGGGGCCACGGGGTGTGGCCGGGAGGCTGGCGACAGGCAGGGTGAGGCAATGCTGCTTAGCTGTCGGGTGGTGGCAGTGGGCTCGAGAGGGGCCACGAGGGGTTTGGGGAGAGTCCTGAGGGAAAAGGGAGAGGTGCCGCACAGATGGTGACTGGGTTCTGCCCGAGAAGCAGGGAGCAGTCAGGTCGAGGTGCACGTCGGGGTCGAGGCGTCTTTGTGGCCATCAAGTGGAGGTGTCTGGTAGGCCGGTGGCTTTGTGGGTGTGCAGGTGGGGGGGGGCATGCTCAGTAACCTCCAGGAGAAATCGTCTTTCCGAAGGTATTTAAGGAACGCCTGCCAAGACTTTGTTCTTGGTATTGGAGATAGAGCAGTGCGTGCTCCAGCCAGGCCAGGACCCCCGCCTGCCAAGGCTTTCTGTGGGAGGAGCTAGGAAGTAGGAAGGCGGTGCTCTCCCAAGTGGAATGGTGACCACCTCTTTGAGGAGGTGTCGAGGAGGTGAGGGAGGGGGCTGTGCGGGCATCTGGGTCAAGAGGGAGCAGCTAGCACAGAGGCCACAGGACAAGAGCGCGGCCTAGGTGTGTAGGAGACGAGACAGAGAAGGCAGGGGGAGTGGGGCCCAGCAGTTGTGAGGACTTGGGCCTCTGCTCGGAAGGAGCCAGAAGCCATGAGAGGGTTTGGGCACAAGGAGGAGCACCTCTGCTTTACTTGCTTGTGGCCGCTGTGAAGGGGACAGCCTCGGGGTGGGGGGAGGTGTGGCTGTCGCAGGGGGTGAGGGAAGGCAGTGGTTCAGGTCAGGGTGGTTGCGGGGGCCGGCATCCTGGGCTCTGCCGAGTTCTGCAGGTGGAGCCTGGGCCTGTTCGGTGTGGGTGAGAGAGAGCGTGGGAAGGCTGGGCTGCCATCAGGGTTTGGGCCTGAGCCCCAGGCAGGCTGCTGGTGGCTTGGGCGACAGGAGTGGAATGTGGCTTGCACGAGCCAACTGTGAAATCCCCGTTACACATCCCAGGGGGGGCAGAAAGGTGGCAGGAGACAGTTGCATGGAGGTTGAGCAGGGGGTCCCGGGGCCCAGAACCCCCAAGAGAGCCACCGCGCTCTGGGCAGTGTGGCCCTCGTCCTCTCCCAGGCTCCCCTATGCTGGGCACTTCCCATGGAACTCTGACCCGGGCCCTCCGGCTCCCCCAGGCCTGTTGCGGTTGGAGGAGCTGGTGCGTGGCTTCCTCATCTCCAAGGAGACGCTGTCGGTGAGGATGCTGGACGACAGCCGGGACCCCACACCGCTGCTCAAGGAGATCCGCGACGACAAGGTGTCCACCATCATCATTGACGCCAACGCGTCTATCTCCCACCTCATCCTCCGTAAGGTGGGTCCCCCAGTCTCTGATTCCCTACAGGGTTGGGGTGGAAATGTGGTGTGATAGCAAGTCACCCTGTGCCCATGTGCCTCAGTGGTCCCGTGGGATGTGGAGACCTGCTTCCTACGTGCAGACGATTAGCTCGGCTGCTTCCCGGTTGCACCCCTGGTCGGGCCCTGGAGAGTTCCCTCCCCTCTCTGCACAGTTTCTGCCTCGGTGGGTCACTGCGGTGGGAGCTCCCCATGATCTTCACTGAGCACCTGTCCTGCTGCGTGGAGGCACTTGAATTTGGCTCCCACCCACCGTGCGGGGTGGGTGTGATAATCATTTTGTGGCCGAAGGAGCTGGGGTTCTGGGGGGGGATGGGCTGGCTCAAGGGCACCCAGATGGGGTATAGTGCCGGGACCTTCCCCCGCCGCCCGCCACATGCCCTCCAGCGGTGACCCATATTCATTCATCATTCATTGCGTCCCTGCTCTTAATTCATTCTCATAATCTGATCTGTATTATTTATTTTTCTCCAGTTTTTTTGTTTTGTTTTTTTAATTAAAACCATGTGTCACTGCTGATCATAGCGTACGGGAAATGTGTGGACAGAATCCACAGGGCCCTTGAGGCAGGAAAGCTTAGAGAAAGGATTTCGGGCTTGGGAGGGAGGCGGGCCGGGGCTGGGGTCCTGTGAACCTAGTGACCAGCGGTCACTTTCCTCTCGAGCCTGCACTTCCCTGACCCTCATGATGACGACTCCTGCCCCTCAGGCAATGCAGGCTGGGGTGCTGTTTACCGTTCTAATGACCGTAGCGGGGACGGGGTTCCACACCCCTTGTAGGGAGAGGCCTTCTCCTTTTGTTCTCCTCGAGGACTGTGAAGAAGGGGGCTCCAAACTTGAATTTTGAGATTCCAGCTGAAGCCTTGCAAAGTGCTCTTAAAGATTGTGGGGGGGCGGGGGGTTATCTGGCCTATGACCAGGCTGAGCCGCACACAGTAGCAGCCCACACTCGGCTTTGGGGCAGCACGGGGAGAAGGTTAAGGCTCAGGGTACCCTCCCAGCCTGCCCTGTTTCTAAGGCATCCCTTTGCCCGCCTGTGTCCAGAAGGCTGTGTTGTGAGTGCCCTAAAGAGGGATGAGGGCATCTGAGGTTGCCATTCTCTCCTCCACCGAGACCTTCATCCCACCTGGGGCACCGGTCCACGCAGCACGACATCAGGGACCGAGGTCTTCCTCTGCCCCCACGCGTCCCCTTCTCCCTGTCTCTGTCTCGGGGTGTCTCTTACTGCGTTTCCCACGGGTGTCTTCACTAGGCCTGTCTCTAAATCTCTCTTCCTCTCTCGGCGTCTTCTCGGCTCTGCCCGTGGGTCTCCACCTCTCCCGCCACCTCCGCACCGCCCCGTGTCCTCCAGGCCTCAGAGCTGGGGATGACCTCAGCATTTTACAAGTACATCCTCACCACCATGGTGCGTACCCCATCTAGCCCCTCCGGTCCCCACACCCCTCCCGTGGTGTCTGCCCCGCGTGGGGCCCGGCCCCAGGCCTCACCCCTTCCTCTCGGCCCCAGGACTTTCCCATCCTGCACCTGGATGGGATCGTGGAGGACACCTCCAACATCCTGGGCTTCTCCATGTTCAACACCTCACATCCCTTCTACCCCGAGTTTGTGCGCAGCCTCAACATGTCCTGGAGGGAGAACTGTGAAGCCAGCACTTACCCAGGTCCTGCGGTGAGCACTCGCCCTCCTCCCGGGCACACAGACACTTCTGCAGGCCCCCTCAGACCTCGAGCAGATGGTGCTCAGAGCCCTCTGGCGCCCCCACTCGCTTCCCGAGTACAGGCTGCGACGCCTCCCGTGCCACCTCCCATGCTGCCCCGGCCACACGCCTACCCCAGGGCCTTTGCACTTGCTCCTACTGCTGCTTCGCCTGTACTTCCCCAGAGAACTAGTGACTCACTCCCTCGTTGCCAAGTCAGTGCTCCAATGTTCCCTCAGTGATAAGACCTTCCTTGGTCCTCCATCTTAAAAAAGAGAAACTCCCCACTCTGTAGCTCCCTTCCCTACTGAATTTTTCTCCATAGCACCCGTCCTTGCATATCTAATCACCATGGCATTTGCTCTATGGTTTGCTTAGGCATAGATACGGGTAGATAGACTAAGTTCCACGAGGGCAGGGGTTTCTTTCTGCTTTGTTCACCATTGTATCCCCAACATCTAAATCAGCCTGGCTCAGGGTAGGGGTCCAATAATATATGTTGAATGAATGCAGACATACCAAAGATGCATACTTACGTGTATCTGTTCCCAGACACATAGTCGTATGCCAAGACACGGAGGCACTCTTCCTGAGCAGACACACATGCGGTCACGGAGCCGGGCCGTCGGGCGTCACAGACCTACCTGGGCAGAGGCGCTTTCCTGTGCACCCCTGCACCTGTCTCCACAACACAGCCCTTCCGACCCTCACACCAAGCCAGCGGAGACGCACTCTCGAAAACACATGCGCACAGACGCCCCAGGTGTATCACTCACTCACCGTACGCCGGGCGGTTTTGAGCTCGTGCGTGTGTTGCATTGTCTGATCCCCACACTAGAACGTGGAGGCAGAGGGTACAATTATCCCCATTTTACAGGGAAGGAAACCAAGGTGGAAATAGGAGAACCAGGCCTCCAGCTCAGAGCTGCCTGCTGCCCAGGCCCAGGCTCACAACCGTGATGCTCACCTGCCTCCTAAATCCCTAGATGCCACACCCCCTCTCTGTATAGACAGACAGTCGTGTGTGTCCAGCCTGCATGCCCCCCGCCCCAATCAGGCCCTCTTCCTGCACCTGCATCAGCCTCGCAGACACAGATGCTGGGACATGCCCTCAGGCCCACGGACACCTCCGTGTGGAGGTGACCCAGCTGGCCGTCCAGGCAAACCCTCTCTGACGTGCCCATCCCCCAAACAGGCGTGTGGCTGCGTGACTCGGGGAGAGCTGCTCCCACAGAGGCATGGGCAGCACGCACGTTTTTCCCACTGCCACCTGATTTCCCTGAGAAAGGCCCCCAGAGACCCGTCCTCACTGCCCGCCGGCTTGATTCCACGTTCCTGGAGGGACGGGCGCTGTCTGAGGGCTTTGGGGCGCCCTGGCTAAGCTGCCTCTTCCCCGTCCTGTCCCCCCAGCTGTCAGCGGCCCTGATGTTTGACGCGGTGCACGTGGTGGTGAGCGCCGTCCGGGAGCTGAACCGTAGCCAAGAGATCGGCGTGAAGCCGCTGGCCTGTACGTCAGCCAACATTTGGCCCCACGGGACCAGCCTGATGAACTACCTGCGCATGGTGAGCTGGGAGCGGGGCGGGCCGAGGGGGCAGGGCCGTCCGTCTCAGGCCGGGGCACTCACTGTGTCCACCCTGTGGCCCCTCTGCCCTCTCCCCGCCCCTGCTACCAACCCCACCCCCTCCTGCTTTCTCTGGGCCTCTTCCTCCTCCTTTCCGTGGCCCCTCCCCTCCTGGCCTTCCTCGGCCTGTCTGCGCTGCCCTCTCCCTGCTGCTTCGCCCCACCTCCCTTCTTTTGCTGGCACATTGTCTTTCTCTTTTAACTGTGGTCCTCCCTGGTCCCTCTCCCTCTCCTGTTTGTCTCTTCCTTCTCTGTCTCCTCCCCTCTGGGCCTCTCCCTCCTGTGCCTCTGGGCCCCCTGCCACCCCCGCCCCCCTCTGCCCGCCTCCCACCCTGCCAGGTAGAGTATGATGGGCTGACTGGGCGGGTCGAGTTCAACAGCAAAGGGCAGAGGACCAACTACACCCTGCGCATCCTGGAGAAGTCCCGGCAGGGCCACCGCGAGGTGAGCAGGCCCGGGGGAACATCCAGAGTCCCGATACGGTGGGGACAGGCCTAGCAGGCCGAGGCGTCTTCAGGCCGGGCTCGTGCTGATGGCCCCTTCTCTGCCCCAGATCGGGGTATGGTACTCTAACCGGACCCTGGCCATGAATGCCACCACCCTGGACATCAACCTGTCGCACACGCTGGCCAACAAGACGCTGGTGGTCACGACCATTCTGGTGAGTGGCGCTTGGGGGGCCGGGCACTGGGTGGAAGGGCCTTTCCTGAGCAGTGCCCCAGTCCAGTCCCGGTGAGGGGGATGCCTCAGCTCACACAGTGCACAGACCAGCAGGGAATGTGACCCGTGCACCCAGCAACTCCTGATTGTGGCCAGGGTGTCAGCAGCCTCATTGCCACTGGAAGAGGGAGGGCACAGGCTCTGCCAACTGGCTGTCACACGGCAGATGTGGCAGTGACTGGTGTCACGGGGAGCCCATGGGGCCATGCAGGCAGGGCGCCTCCCACGGTGTCTGGTCCAGGGTAGACCCCCGAAAATCACCATCACTAGAGTAGTCATTTGGCCACACTTGCCACCTGAGGGTGTTGACACGTGACCACTTCATGTCCATCTTAAAGCTGTGGAAAGCAGGGCTCTGAGAGGTGAGGCGTCTTGCCCCGGGTCATGTCCCTGAGGCTCCAGAGCCTGAGCCATGGCCGCTGTTCTCTGCACCCGCAGTCCCTTCATACTTGAACTTGAGCACCAGCCAGGGACGCGGTCCTGGAGCCCCTGTGTGTGCTGCTCCTGCAGTTAAGCCCGTCTGAGACCAGGGGGCCTTCGTGCAGCAGCAAACACACACGGAGCGCCCCATTCTGCACCAGCCACCGTGCTGGGCCCTTTCCAGGCGCTGCTCTATAAACCTGTCAGCCGCTCCACGAGGCTTGTCTTGTTTTCCTCATTTCGAAGGCGAGGAAACAGGTCACAGGGCGAATCCCGGCTGGAGCCGAGCGACATGCTCGGAGCCTGTGCCCTCTACCCCTGCACCCTGCCGCCTCCCACCTGGCACAACGGGCCGCCGGGAGGTCAGGACGGGGGTGATGCACAGGACCTGGTGAGCAGGAGGCTGCCCAGAGCAGCTGGGCCCGGAGGCCGGTGCGCCAGGCAGCCACGCCCTGCCGAACAGCCAAGTGCCCAGCGTGCTGGCAGCCGCTGTCTGTGGGAGCCCCCCAGTGAGTGTGGGAGCCGCGCTGGCTCACAGCTGTGGATGCTGAGGTTAGAGGGGATTACTACAGGTGTCACAGGATGCCAGAGGCTGTTCTCTCAGTCCCCGAGGAGCTCCCCATCTAGCGTGGACCTCGTGTCCCTCTGGAGAAGGGCCAGTGAGCCTGCTGGGGAGGGCCAGATGGCCTGCAGACGGGAAACCAGACGCTTCATAACAGCCTCCCCGAGGGGCCCCGAGGGCCAGGCCGGGCTGGCTGGGAGAAGTCACACCTCCATGCCTGTGGCAGTGTGGCCAGACCGAGAAGCTTCCTGGGGCCAAAAGAGGTGGGGTCCTTGGTGGGGAGCAGGGACAGAGGTCAGGGAGGGGGTGTCAGGAGAGATGAGCCATGACCCTGGAGGCTTCATCTCCTCCTCACACCTGTCTCCCCTTTTACCCAAGGCCCGTGAGCCAGTGTGGTTCTCTTTCTGACACTCATTGCTCTTTGGATGGATGGATTCATTCACTCATTCATTCATTCATTCCACAAATATTTACTGAAGCCGCTGTGCACCAGGCCTAACCCAAATGCTGGATACATGTGAACAGTCACAGATGGTCTTGTGGTTTCCTTACTCTTGAGTGGCACCGGGGGAGGGGATGCCAGTCTGATGGAGGACATCGACCTGGACACAATCATTCCAATACAAGGTAATGAGGGACTGACTCAGCTTTAGAAGGTTTGAGGAAGGCTTCACAAAGGAGATGGCATTAGACAGGGCTTTAGAAGCTGTGCAGGAGTTGGGTGCACAGAGAAGGAAGGGCCGGACATGCCAAGAAGCATGAGCTTTAAGAGCAGGGGCCTTAGGAGGTGTTTGCCAGACCGGACGTGGAGGGAGCGGCCTCGTCTGCACAGGTGGACATACCCACTCGTTCACTGATGTTTTCTGACTCGGATTTGTGGGCAGGGCCCTCGTCGGGCATTTGGGGATTCTGGCGTGAGTCAAACTGGGTGCCTGGGACAAGAGGCGGTCAGACTTTGCCTTCTTCCCTACTCTGTCCAAGCGACCTAGAACAGTGCCTGGCACCTAGCAAGCACAGAGGGTGGTAAGTGCTGTGGCCCAGCTCTGTGGCCCAGAGGCTGCGGGGCTGCAGAGGGGGGAGGGTCTCTGGAGGATGCAGTTATCCTTTCCCTGAGGCTGTGGACAGTGTTGAGCAGGAAGGGGCAGGGTCAGACCTAGATGTGAGAAAAGCTCCAGAGAGGAGAGGTGCTCCAGGTCGGGAGGCGAGGCCTGAGCTTGTAGGGGCTGTAGGAAGAGGGAATGGAAGCTGATGTGGGTGTTGAGGCTGGCAGAGAGGCTGGGAGTGAGGGCGCAGGGGGAGGTCCGAGATGGGGGAAGGGTGAGGCTATCTCTGGGGTGGAGCTCACTGGTCTGGAGCCGAAAGGGTGGCTGGGACCAAGATTGACAGAGGCCTCACAAGGAAGCTAGGGTGCAAAAGAAAGCCCACGGAGGCGAGGCTGTGTGGGGCCTTCCCTCAGCCTCCAGCCCTGCTCCCTCCTGCAGAGGTTTCCCAGAACACTCCGTGGTCCCCGTGATTGTCTTCATCATGCTGGGACTTCTCATCCTTCTCTTTGGTGACTCTGGGGTTGGCCGGACCTCGCTCTCCTCATGACTTTGCCCCCTACCACTTCAGCTGGCCTTTACCTTCATCTGTAAAATCCCATCTTGAAGGGCTGTGGGGGGATCGCATGAGGTAAGAAAGCCACCTGGCCTTCTAGCACGGAAGGCATGCTCTCCTGAGCTCGCATCCTGGATAAACTAGCACCACCGTGGCTGACGTCTCAGTGCCGGGCCGGGCCCTCTGCTTGTGTCATCCGGTCTTCCCAGCCGCCCTGAGCTTGGTACCCGGATGACCCCCCAGACGAACCACATTGTGCTTCTCATTTGCATTTCCTGAACAGGGAAGTCGACCACCTTTTTGGTTTATTGGCCATTTGACACTCTTCTTTTGGGAAGTCCTCTGTTTGGGTTTTTTTTTTTTTAATTATTGAAAAAAATTGGGACATAGGACCTTTTTATCGATTTATGAGTTATTAATATATTCTGGATACAATCGTCACTGGATATATGTCTTGCAAATACCTTGTGCTTTGTGGCTTGCTTCTGCACTCCCAATCTTTTGATGAAAAGATTTCTAATTTTACTAAAGTCCATTTTATCCATGATTTTTTTCCTTTTTTGATTAATGCTTTTAGAATTTAAGAAGTTTTCACCTACCCCAAGATCACGAAGTCTTCTATTTGTTTTCGAAAAACTTAATCGTACCTTTTACAGTGAGATCTACCATCCACTTGGAATTGATTTTGATGTACCATGTGAGGTAGGGGGGCAGGGCACATTTATTTCACATGGACATTTTTTTTTTTAAGATTTTATTTTTAAGTAATCTCTATGCCCAGTGTGGGGCTCGAACTCATGACCCCAAGATCAAGAGTCACATGCTCTTCTGACTGAGCCAGACAGGCAACCCCCAACCCCCCAAGCTCTCTGTTCTATTATCGATTTGTCTGTCTTTGCTCTAATACCACATTGTCTCAAATACCATGGCTTTAAACTAAGTAGTAATACTTCATAGGGTCAATCCTCCAATTTCTTCTTTAGGATTGCTCTGGCTCTTCCTGACCATTCATGTTTCTGTATACACTTACATACCCTGCTTCAAAAATTTTTTAAATATTTCAATATTTAATATTAAAAGTTTTAATTAAAAAAATTCATCACATTGGGGGAGACACAGAAGTTAACACAAACTTACATAAAATAGATTTCAAAGTACTCCTTCCCCTCCAGGCACCCATTTTTTTTCCTCAGAGGCCACATCCTTGCAGAAACATCTATGCATATATACAAGCACATCCTCGCTTTTTCCTTCACAAAGAGTAGCATATTGTACACGTTGTTCTGTAGCTTGGTTTTTTTTTTTTTCTTTTTCCTCTTAATATATCCGATAGAACTTATTTTAGGAGTTGCCTAGGAGTCTTTGATGACATCAATAATCTTTTTAACCTGTCCCAAATTAGGCAGTTTCAGTCTTTGTTCCCGCTAGGAGCCATCCTGCCATGATTCCGTTGGGCGTACATTTTGCGTACAGATGCATAGCCATTTGTGGGCTGGATTCTTAGAATCAGACTTAGCACCAGCCCACTGTCTGTCTGCGGTACTTCCGCAGAAGACTCTCAATAAGTCGGAAAACCCGGGATGAGAGGCTCCGTCAGACCCTTGGTTCCGATGGTCTGGGGCCATCATTGTTCTCTGATCTTGAATTCTGTTCGTGGGCCCCAGTCCCTATTTCTGCCTCAATAAGCTCAGACCCCAATGCTGAGGCCTTGAACCTAAACCCACAACCCAAGTGCCTCAGCCTTGGACTTGGAGATCAGCTGGGCCTTGGTGGAAGGACCAAGGGCTTCACAGTGCACAGCAACTGGGTTTGGAATCCCAGCTTTGTCCCATCTCCCCTCGCCATTGCCCTGCTTCCACTGTGTGGCCTCAGACGAGACGTTTGACCTCCCTGAGCTTCGGTTCCCTGCTTGGTATGTGGAGAGAGCTTGCGTGGGGGGGGGGGGGGGGCTTCCAGCTCTAACACTAGTGCCTGTCTAGAGAAGTCTTGATTTCTGATTCTCCAGCTTTGATACCCGGCCTGGGTCCCTGTCTGTCTGGTTTCTCATGCATTGCTCTTGGATTCTGTCTACTTGAGGTCCATCTAGCACAGGGCCTCAGAGCAGAGCTTTGGAGTCAGCCCAGCTTGTCCATCTCAGCCACTTACGGCTTCACTTCTCGGGACCTCGGTGTCCTCATCTCTGAAACAGGGGTAATAATACCGACCTCCCACGCTGACGGAATAGCTGTCACACAGCAAGCCTACAAGAAATGCTAGCTACTGATGCTATTATTAGCATCATCTCACATTCCTACTCCCCGTTCCACAGTTTGGGGCTTGGAAAGGCGGCTTGGTGGAGAGAGAGAAGCACTCACTGACTTCCCTCCATCCCACTACCCCTCAGCTGTGGGGCTTGGTGCTGTCCACGAATCCACAGCCTATACTGAGACTTGGCCTCACCGTACCTGTCACTGGGGAACAAATCACCTCACTTGACCTCCGTGAGCCTCAGTTTCCACATGTGTAAAATGAGTCTGATAAGGCCTCTGGTGTAGGGTCACCTGCCAGGAGTTGAAGGGATCTGTTCGAGGGGCGGAGTGGGGGTCTGGCACTCAGCAGGTACTCAGGGCGCGGCCACCATTGTGGATATTCTTGCCAGAGCCCTCCCCGCTGTGTCCTGAGTCCTGACTTCCTTTGTTCCTCAGTCCGAAGTGACACTATACAAACACCCGTTTAGACAAAGCTGTGTCAAGATTAAGACTCCCTTTTGTTGACATCAACTTCATAATGCCTCATCTTACTAACCCTTTGGCACATTTTCCCTGCTTTTGTGCTCATTTGGTGCATTGGGGGTCGGTAAGGTTTGCTGGAACCCCTCAGAAATAAGCATCAGGGTAGCAAACCCGTACGGAGTCTGAGGTGTTTGTTTAGCCTGCAAAGCATTACCAGAATCCGTATTAGAATGTGAATTGTTGTTAACCTTTATAATCAGGACATTTTGCAAAACAGCCGAGGATTCCAGAATTCTTGACGTCGGGCCATCTGGCATCTCAGGCCTGCTTCCCTCGTAGTGGTGTCGGCTGGCACTCAATCCTGGTGGGGCAGACCCTGTGATCCCTTGCTAGCTCATCAAGTCAGTTCAGTGGGTGCTACTGGTCATGTAGAAAAGTGAAGTAGAGGGGCGCCTGGCTGGCTCAGTCTGTAGAACATGTGACTCTTGATCTCGGGATTGTGAGTTCGAGCCCCATGTTGAGTGTAGAGATTACTTAAAAATAAAATCTTTAAAAAAAAAAAAAAGTGAAGTAGAGCAGGACAGAAAATAATCAGGGTCTGCTGCCTTTAATCCCTAAGAGTAAGGACTCTTTTGAGGAACAAAGTCTATTTAAGTGCATGTGTGCGGATGACTTGCGTTGCAAAGTAAAATGTGTATCTTACTATGGATCATGGTCAGAAATTTGAAAGCCCCTACTCCAGTTTGGCATAATCTCCCTCCGTGTGATTTACTCTTAGGTTACTCGCCTCCCTGGTAGGCATTTGAGTTTGAGACAACAGAGCATCAGGTTGGCTGGCAGAGATGAAAACAGCTTCCAGTGATCTGTGTGTGTGTGGGGGGGGCGTCCAGAGACCGCGTCCAGCAGCTTCCAGGCCTACCCCCCACTCTGAACATCTGTAGGCAAGGAACGGATGCAGTGACTCTGTCCCATGTGGAGGCAGATTCACGATCTGCTCCCCAAGCAGCCCCTAGCTGTCCAGTCTCTGACCTCGCTTCTCTGCTGCTTCCCAGGAGAACCCATATGTCATGCGCCGACCGAACTTCCAGGCCCTGTCTGGGAACGAGCGTTTCGAGGGCTTCTGCGTGGACATGCTGCGAGAGCTGGCCGAGCTCCTGCGCTTCCGTTACCGTCTGCGGCTGGTGGAGGATGGGCTGTACGGGGCGCCCGAGCCCAACGGCTCCTGGACAGGCATGGTCGGCGAGCTCATCAACCGGGTACGGCTGGGCCGGGTCTGGGGGAGGGGCCGTGGTCCAGGTGGGCGTGGGGAGGCCAGCAGGCGAGCAGCCTGCGGCGCTTCGAACAGCCTGGCACATAACAGGTGTTGTGTGTTCCTGGGCCTGGTGAACGCCGCGGGGCCGGCTCAGGGCGGGGGGACGAGAGACGACGCCTCACCTCCTGTGTCCTGCTTTGCCACATGCTCTCCTAGCATGCCCTTGGCTCAGCTGGTGCTCAGGGAGTTTTTGGGTGGATGAAGAAGACACGGAGTTAGAATTGGACAGAGACTGTGGAGGTGGAAAGAGGCTTCCTGTCAGTGGCAGGGCTGGGCCGGGAGGATGGGGATGACGCTCGCTTGTGCCCTGTGGCCGGCACCCACCAGGAGGGCCTGGCACATTGCCGACAATGAGGCTACCTGTTGAACTCACAAGTCCGCTCACTCAGAAGGTGTTGATAGAGCACTGTCTGTGTGCCTTGCTCCATGCTGGGCATAGGGTAGAATGGTGAGCACAGTGGACTTGGACCGTGCTCTCAAAAGGTTAGGGTGTCCTTAGGATGCCAGAAAGCAAATGACCACAAGATACCCTTCAGGGCTGTGATGGGGGAAACTCCGAGGAGGGACCCAGAGGAGGCTCCCGACCCAGCCAGTCCAGGGAGGACTTCCCAGGAGAGGTGACCCCCAAATAGATTCCCAAAGGGTGTGAAGGTGTCAGCAAGGTGAAGGGGGTATGGGAGCAGGAGAATGTGTTCAGAGCAGAGTAAATGGCATTTACAGAAGGGGAGTCAGGGCGAGAGAGAGAGGGGGGGTGCCCTGGAAGGGCCCTGATAGTGGGTGGGATTTGGATGAAGGGGAAGGAGGGAGAGAGGCAGGGGTGTGGGAGGTGGGAGGTGAGGGTGGTGTGGAAAAAATATTTTGTAGTCAGACCAGTCTGGGTTTGAATGCTCAGGTGAGTTGTTTCTCTTTCCTTTACCTGTCTTTTCTCCTCCCTTGCATGGGGATAATGATGCCTCTCAGGTCTGTCCTGAGGGTTTCAGGGAACAGGGACAGCGCCACCCATGTTGCTTGTCAGAGGCAGGGGATCTCAACATGCAGTCCCTCTTTTTTTTTTTTTTTTAAAGATTTTATTTATTTATTTGAGAGAGAGAATGAGATAGAGAGAGCATGAGAGGGGGGAGGGTCAGAGGGAGAAGCAGACTCCCTGCCGAGCAGGGAGCCTGATGCGGGACTTGATCCCGGGACCCAGGATCATGACCTGAGCCGAAGGCAGTCGCTTAACCAACTGAGCCACCCAGGCGCCCTGCAGTCCCTCTTTTTATTCCATGCAGGAGAAACCATGTAGGCAAGGGCCTGGAGGGAGGGCCGTGCCAGGGGAGATACACAGGCCCTAGCCAACCAGGGCAGGTGTGCAGAGTAGGGACCTAGGGCCACGAACATTCAGGGAAGCCTTGACATTGGACTTGGCTGAGGGCATCAAGTATCCTCACTCTCTTGTCTCTTCCATCCCAGAATTCACTGCATCCAAGCCCGGGAATGTCACCAGGGTAGACTTGAGAAGGCCACTTTGCATGACAAGGGCGTTTATTCCTTAGGGCACTGATTTTCAAAAGCTGTTTTGACTGCAGAACATTTTTTCCCCCCAATTGAAGGCACCCTCAGAAGCTGGGACAAAGCAGAATGGCTCTGGTGGAGGGAGGGCTGGGGGGGGTCCCTGGGGTCCTGGTGGCTAGGCCTCTCCCACCCTACCCCATGAGCAGGCCCGAGGCATGCCCCGCCGCTGCCAGCCTGTCTGAAAGCTTCTGTTCTGGGTGGGTTTGAAGGGCCTGAAACCAGAATCTGAGAAGGCCAGGGGCATGGAGAGCAGGCGGCCCGGCACCCACCCGACTGGCTGACTTCCCCTGTGACTTCCATTTCCACATCCTAGTCCTCAGTCATGTGGGTTCAGAGCATTTATCAGGGTCCCCGGAAGTAGGCCAAGGGCAGGAGAGTAGCCCCCAGCCAGAGTCACTATAAAGTGGATGCCAGTTTCTTCATCAACGAAGAAGTAATGGAATAGTCCTCTTTACAGCCGCATGACCTTGGGGAGGAGCCTCAAGCCTGCCCCGCAGCTGGGCGGAGGGTTTGGAGGATTGGGCAGGATGGTGTCTGGGGCAAGCACAGCACCGAGGCCGGGAGCTTTCCTAATGCGCTGCGTGATTGTGATGCTGAGTCCTGTTCGTATCTTGGCTCCGCTGCCTACCAGCTGTGTGACCTTGGGCGAGTTCCTTAACCTCTCTGTGACATCGCTTCTTCAACAGTAGAACTGGAGAAATAATAGTAGCTAGAACACACCACCGTCTTGAGCATGAAACGAGTTATTCCCAGGCTTAGGATGGGTGCCCGGCGGGTAGTGGGTACTGTAAGCATGTGCTCTATACGCATTCTCATTAATGTTATTTCTACCGCCATGGCCAGCACACGCATACGTTCACGTGTCTGTTCTCCAGCCAGCTAGCATTTACTGAGGGCCTACTGTATACCAGGCCCTGTGCTATACCCTGGGGAGACAACAGCCAGGCCTGGCCTTGCTCTAACTGAGCGGGGTAAAGGGCTTGGCTATCAGCAGGGGGCTCATGGCACGCACCCCCAAAGGTCTCAAGCTGGCTCAAGTGAGGAACCGGAATCGGTGGGGTTGGGGGGTGGAGGCAGGATGATGTGCAGGGAGGTAGGGGGACGGCAAGTTTGGACACAGGGAGGCTGAGAGCACCTGGGCTTGGTGACGGCCTGGGGCTGGGGACACGAGAGAAAGGACTGAGCCTCTCCGTTGCTCGGGCAGCTGGGTGATGGCGATGACATTTAGGGAGAGAACACTGGAGGAGGAGCGGGCTGGGAGCGCGAAGGATGGGCGGGGCTTGGCCCTGCAGAGGCTCAGCTGCCTGCCTGCCGTGGGATGGCCAAGTACACGGAGCTTCACGGGGGTACTCGGCAGCAGCTGCCTTTGTTGACAAGCCAGAGGCTTTTCGAGTGTTACTTAAAGGGACTGAGGATCGCTGTCCTCCCACTGCTGCCCTGGGGCTCAGAGGCAAAGGGACTTGCCCCCCTCCCCACGGGGCTGCAGCTAGGTGTGTCTGACCCCCAGCAGGGACTTGGGAAGCCCAGGGCGGACAGGATGACGCACTCACCCCATGCCAGGGCCTTGCCCAAGCGTTCTGAACCATATGCACGCCGCCCCACGAGGAGGGCCTGGATTTAGCCCAGTTTTCTCTAATGGAGAGTGAGACACCAAGGTACCATGTCCAGGCCACACGGCGAGTGACTGGTAGAGCCAGGGCTGGCCCCCATCAGGCTGGCCTGGAGCTGACGAGTGACTTCCAGATGGAAGCCAGCCCAGGGCACCGGAATCTTCCCAGTCACCCCACCCGTCCCCAGGCCAGTCTTGAATTATGGTCCATTTATTCCACCCAGTGGCCACTGCTGGAATTGGCCTTCTCCCTGTCCTCACTGCGTGAATTCAGGCTCCGGCCCCTCTCCCGGCCTCCTCACTGGCTCTTGGCCTCCCACCTCTCTCCATTCTGCTGTGTCTTCCAGTAGGATCTTCCACAGTACAAGTCTGACCTGTCATTCACGTGCTGTCATCAGAGCGCCTCTCCGCCCCTGGGATAAAAATTTGTGCCCTCCGGCCCCACCCTCAAGGACAAAGCAGCTATCTTAGGGTGTTCCGGGGAAGCAGACTCTGAGGTGGAGATTAGCAGGCAGGAGGCCCCCTTGGAAACCAGCCCTGCGAGGGAGGGAAGGAGCAGAGTTGCCATGCAGCTACCACTGGGCGTCAGCTGACCCCCAGGCAGCTCTGGAGCTGAGGTGAGGGGGCAGGCCTTCATACGCCCCACCGACCTGTCACTGGAGGGGGCCGTCCTCAGGGAGGCTCTTCCACCCACCGAGCTGAGAGCGATCAGCCACCAGCATGCTTGGCAGCTGGGGCCGTGAGTGCCCTATCCCAAGGGCAGATCTGAGCGGCCTCCATCCGCCGTGGCCACGACAGTCATGGGCTCGTTATGGGTCAGGCAGGGCCGGCTTCAGTTGCCTGCGTTCCCATGTGGCCCCCACAAGCCAGGTCCCCTCTCTGGACTTGGTGTCGCCTCTTGAGATGGGGATGATATTACCTCCCTCACAGAGTTTTGGGGTGACGGGTGGGCGAAGGAAAGTACAAGGTCCCAGAGCGGAGCCTGGATCACCGGGGGCCTTGCGGGGTAAGGAGCTGAGATGTTATTTTCAGTGTGTGAAGCCAGTGGAAGGGTTCAGGCAGGGAATGTGCCGTGATCTAATTTGTTCTCTCTCTTTTTTTTATTGAGGTGAAATTCATATAACATACAATTAACCATTTTAAAGTATAATTCAGGAGCAGGTAGTCTATTCACGATGTTGTGCCACACCATCACCTCTACCTCATGCTAAAACATTTTCGTGAACCCCAAAGAAATCCCCACACCCATTCAGCACTTAGCTCCCTCCTATTCCCCTTTTCCCCATCCCCTGGCAACCACCAGACTGCTATCTGCTGCCGCCAGTCTCTCCGTCTCCATGGATTTACTTATTCTAGATATTTCCTATAAATGGAATCATCCGATATGCGGCTTTCTGCGTGTGGCTTCTTTGGCTCAGCATCACGTGTGCAAGGTGCATCCATGTCGTAACGTGGATCAGTTACCACCTTCTTTTTTAGGGCTGAATAATGCTCCACTCTATGGACGTATGACCTTGATTAATTTTTAAATCATTCAGAAGTGATTACTCAGGCTGCTCTCTGGAGAAATCACTGTAGTGGGGCAAGAGTAGAAACAGGATGCTAAGAGTAGAAGTCCATTGGAAGGTTCAGGAGACAGAAGATGGGGGCTTAGACTCAAGCGGTGGGGCTCAAGAGGGAGAGAGGAATCACGGGTGACTGCAGGGCATGGCCTGAGCAGCTGGGTGGGTGGCAAGGCTGGCTCCCACCCTGGGGAGGAAGTGGGAGGCGCAGTTTGGTGGGTTTGGGGAGAAAAGGATTGTCTCTGGGCATGGATCGCTTGAGGTGACAATCCAAAATTCGAGAGGAGAAATACGGATTTCATTGTGCAGCTGAGCATGAATTATTTAACTCATCCCCTGTCTGGGTGGTTTCCCGTGTTTGCTGGTGTAGACAATGCCACCATCCACTGGGCCTGTGGATTTGTGGGCGTATTCCTGAAGGAGAAACTCCTAACCGCGGAAGCACCGGGTCAGAGAGTATGAATGTTTTTTAAGCAGAGACAGACTGCCAAATGGATGCTCAGAAAGGTTCCACCGATTTATATCCCCACCAAAAGTGCACGAGAATGTCACATTTCCACACTCTTGCCAATGAGAGGTATTATCAATCTTTTTAAAAAAAACCTCTGCCAATCTCAAAGGCCAAAAATAATACCTTATTGTTCCCACCTAAACAGAACGTTACCTGGCTGCATATACTGATCCCCATGCGGACAGACTGTAATTTATGGAAGCGTGGTTTTGTACTTAGTTGTTTCCAGGCATTTTTTTATTTGTTTGTGCTGTTAGAAACAACCATAAGCAAACATCTTTATGCACAAAAGCTTTGCCTGAACTGCAGCTGATTAGGACCGAGTCTCTGAATAGAGTGACTAGGTCAAAGAAGAGGACCCTCTGTATGGCTTTTGTTATAGATCGTCGAACCGTTTTCCAGAAAAGCTGCAGTGGTTTCTATACAGGCTCCTTCTCATGCAGAGAAGGTCATGCAGGTTTTCGGTTGGTTTTTAGATATTTAGACACCCGTCCCCCCACCCCCCGGTCATTTTTATAAATGGCAGATCACTTTGATTTTTCCTGTTTTGCCTGGTGGACCGCAGTGGGCCTTATGTGGTCAGGCAATAGACGGAGTCTGAGTCCAAGTTCGACTCAGAATGGGCCTGAGAGGTCCACAGACCCACCCTGAGTTTTCCCAGATCCCACTTGTATACTTGGAAGAGAACTGCGTGGCCGCCAGCAGAGTTGGGGCCATTATGGTAAAAGAACCAAGCGGAAGCTCCTAGAATTCCCTGTCTTTGCCAGGATAGTAACCCAAAAGCAGTTCTGCGTCCTTTGGGGGAATCGCAGAGATCAGTGCTGCCATGAACAGCTTGAAAGAAGCAGAGGTGGTGATCTCACCCCCAGTCAGCTAGCCGGTTCGGCCTGTGCAGAAGGCAGACGGAGCTTGGACGATGACTGGGGATTATTGTAAACGGAATCAGGCGGTGACTCCAACTGCAGTCCCTGGCCCAGATGAAGTCTCTTTACTGGAACAAGTCAACACAGCCCTTGGCAGCTGGCTTGAGCTACTGACCTGGCAAACGCTGTTTTCTCCAGCCCGCTTTCTGGGGCCCACCGAAAGCCTTCCGTCTCGCCTCCGCCATCACCTAGGCCGCAGAGAACCTGATCTTGACGGCGCACCTGGGGTCGTGCTGGTCTACTACCCTGGGAAGTCACATTTAAGGGGGTTGGCAGGAAACCCGCCGTTGACATCTGTGGGTCAGGGTCCAATCTGGGCACAAAAATAGCACCAGCCACTTGAACGGAATCACAGCAGCTACTTGAACAAAGCGAATTTGATACAAAGAAGGTCAAGTGGTTAACCAGATGACTGAAAGAGTAGAAAGCAAAGTAAGGGATCACCGGGTAAGGGGTGCAGGAAGCAACCACCACCCTGAGGCCTAAGAGGACGGGGGAAGGAGTTGGAAAGGTGAAAACTCAGAGACTCAGATGAGGGGCCTCACGGAGCTGAAACTCAGGCATCTGAGGAGGGGCCGCTGTTTGTCTGGTACTGGTGACGTTTGGTGACTTGGGGATTTGGATGTAAGTTGTGAGTGGCTCCAACCCACTTACCAAACAACACACACGGCTTTTCATTTTGAGGGAGGCCCGGAGTGCACGAAGGCTCTGCAGCGAATCCCAGCTGCATGCAAGCTGATCTGCCACCTGGGCCCGGTGACCCAGCAGATCTGGGGATATGCAGAGTGCTGGTGGCAAACAGGGACATGGGCACCCAGGGGTGACTCACAGTGCAGACCTCTGGGGTTTGGGAGCAGATTGTGCTCTCTTCTGCAGCTCACTAGTCTCCTTCTGAGAAAATGCTCATCACTGGGCCCTCGTAGAGACCGAGCTGGGAGTGCCCACGTGGCCTGTTGTCATTTCTGCACGAGTCAGGGTCCTGCCAGGAGGGAAGGCATGCCGAATGTTTGAATGAAGAGCATTACTTACTAGGAATAAAGTTGTTAACATGGTAACGAAGAGGGTAAAAGTTGAACTCCGATGCAGGGATCAGCAAACTTTTTCTGCGAAGGGCCAGATATAAGTATTTTTGGCTTTCAGGCCATACCGTCACCGCTATCCAACTCTGTTGTTGGATGGAGAGCCGTCATAGGCGATACCTAAACAAATGGGCGTGGGTGTGTTCCAATAAAACTTTATTCACAAAATCCGGCGTTGGACTTGGCCTGAGGGCCACAGTTTGCACACCCTCACTCTCAGCTATCGTGGGGGTGGCAAGGCAGGAAATGGCTGCTTCCCTAGTTCTGAAGGAATGGTGAGAGGAGCGGAAACTACTGGAAACTTAGAGGAAGGTGCTCGCTGGCTGGCACTGGTTTCCCTGAGGGGCTCGGAGAGGCCGGCTCGGCAGGTGCAGGGAAGCCACAAACTGGATTCCTCTGCTGCCCCAGGAGGAACCATTGCCGCAGGGGTGCAGCACCCAGGCAGGCGAGCCTTCGCCTTCCTCCCGCCTGGCAGTGTCCCGCTGGCGCCCCCTACTGGCAGAGTCTGACAGGGAGCTGATGGCAAAGCAGAATGGTGGTTTGCACAGAGCTGGGGTAGAGGGCGAATTTGGGGCTGGGTTGGAGTGCGCTGGTTGGCTTTTCAGCATTTAGACAGTCTCCCCGCCCCATCATTTCTACAGACGGCTCATCATTTGGATTTTTCCTGATTTCATTCCAAAGATTAAATGTCAGCACCCCCCCTTTGGAGGGAAATCTTCTGTAAGAAATAGGTGACTCTTCTAGGAAATCTAGGGTGAGGAGGAGGAGGAGGAGGAGGAGGAGGAGGAGGAAGGAGAGTTCCAAAGGCTCTAAGAGGACCTTAGGAGGAGTTTGCAGGGTTTAAGGAATGTCTGTCCTCCCTTCGGAATGAAATCCAAATCTGACCACCTCTCTCCACCACCACCTAGCCCCCCACCCCAAGTATTTCCATGGACTTCATTTGGTCCCCAGGACCCCTGCTTTCACTCTTGCCCCTGTGGTCTGTTCCCATGGTGGCCAGATCACGTCACCCCCCTGCTCACACCCTCCGATGTGACGTCCTCTGTTGTCCTTGGAGTAGAATCCAGCCCCCTTACTTTGCTCCACACTTCCTTCACATTTGTTCTCAAGATCTCCCTGCAGCGGGGAGTATGTCCAAACTAGTATCTTCCAGCAGCCTCGATCCCCTTGCCGTGCCTTATTTTTTTTCATAGCACTTGTCACCACCCACCATTATGTGTTTATCTTCACCGCTGGATTCCCAAAGCTAGAACTGTGCTCGTTCGGTGGTGGGTGTTCCGCTAATATTTGTCAAGTAGGTAAATGAGTTGATGGACAGACAGAATGGGCAGAGTGACTGCAACGGGGGGGTTGCAGGGCAAGGCGGTGGGTGTCTTTGTCTGTTTGTGCTTCTGTAACAGAATACCGCAGACTGGGGGCGCTGATGAACAACAGAAATTTATTTCTCACAGTTCTGGGGGCTGAGAAGTCCAAGATCAAGGTGCCAACAGATTGGGTGTCTGGTGAGGGGCCTCTTCCTGGTTCGTAGACAGCCATCTTGCTGTGCCTCATATGGTGGAGGGGGCGAGGGAGCTTTCTGGATGGAACGGGATAAGGGCACTAAATCCCATTCATGAGCCTCCACCCTCATGACCTCCTCACCTCCCAAAGGCCCACCTCCTAACACCATCACGTTAGGGGTTAAGATTTCAGCAGATGAGTTTGTAGCGGGGACACAAACGTTCAGTATGTGGCAGTGGGCTGGGGGCCGGGTGGGGAGGGGCCTCTGGGGGCCGGGTGAGGAGTATGGATGACAGTGTAAGGAGAGTGGGAGTTGTTGCTGGGTTTAAGCAGAGCTACGGTGACCGAGGCTGTCATTTCTGGGGTCCCTCGGGTGACTGGCTGAGCTTTCCAGTCCTGAGACACGGTGATTGGGGCAGGAGCAGGGCAGCGAAGGTGGAGGAGGCAATCGATTCCAGAGGCATTTGGGGAGCAGAATCAGGAGAGCTTGAGAATGGAAGCGGTGAGGGGTGGAGGGATGTCAAGGACGACGCTGGGGAGAGGGTGGAGGCTTCCGCCTGGGATGACCCGGGGGACGGATTCAGGCTGAGTTTGCTGTGTGTTGACGAGAAGTTCAAGGACCCGTTCACTCTAGTCATGTGCAAAGCGCCCATCTCCCAAGCTTCCCGGGACCAGAGAGGAGTCACACACCTGGACCCTGACCTCCGATGCCCCTGGCCATGGAGGGTGGAGACAGCGGACAGACAAAACCCCTAGAGGGGGACTGGTTCTGAATCCCAAGGTCAGCTAGAAGCCAGGGGCTTACCTTCACTGTGCCTCCATTTCTTCACATGTGAAATGGTGGGAAGGATGGTCCCTTGGACAGGGTTGCTCTGGGGACTACGTGAGCTACTCTGGGTGCGGGGGGGAGCCCTGAAATGGTGGCCATGAGGTACGTACATGCTGTGTGAGGGTGAGCCTCTGCACCCATGCGAGGTTCCGTGAAGCACAGGGAAGGAGAGCTTTCTCTGTCCGGGACACTCTGGGAGGCCCCCAGAGGAGGGGGGACATTCCTGGTTCTTCAGCAGAGGAGAAACAATGCATCCAGTTGGCCCTGCTTTTGCAGGTTTCGTTGCGGAGGCAGAGAAGCGAACAGATATTTTCCAAACTGAGCTAAATGCTGTGGTAGATCCAGGGGTGTCGAGACTGGGGGGGTCCAGAGAAGGTGCCGCAGAGGAGGAAGGGTGCAAGGGACCCTGTAGGGGTGGGTGGGATCCAGTTCTGCAGGGCAGAGTGGGACGCCCCGGGCAAAGGCCGTGTTCAGTGATACGGAGGCCAGAAAGCAGCTGGGTGAGACGGGGCTCGAGGCCCAGGAATATGGTGGGGAACGGTGGCAGCCCTGGGGGCCGTTCAGAGAGGCCAGGCTTGGTCAAAATCCAGCAGTGTTTGTTGGGAGCCCCTGTGTAGCTTCTGGGGCGCACCTCTAACTAGATAGGCAGGGAACTGGTAATTTAGTAGGAAAGCTAGTCCATTAATAAGCAAACAGGCAGGGTCAACTCTAGTAGGTGTAAAGCAGGGTATGAAACAGGGTAATGGGTAATATGAGAGAGAGGACCCTGGGGTGGGGGTAAGTGGGGTCTGGAGGCCTCCCCTGGTGGGGAGGGCTGAAGGAGTGAAGTGTGAGCTAAGCCTCGAATGGTGAGGCAGAGCTCTGGAGGAGCACATGCAAAGGCCCTGGGGTGGGGGATGTGCCTGCCGTGTTGAAGAGCAAAAGACAGGCACTGTGGCTGGAGCCGAGTGGGTGAGGGAAAAGGGCATGAGGCAAGGCCAGCAGGCAGGTGGGTCTCAGATCACCTAGGGCCTCTTGGCCGGGAAAGGGATTTGCTGTAGGTGCAGTGCAAAGCCACCCAGGGGATTTTAGCAGGGGACTTTCCCTTTGGACTGTGCGGTTCTGAGTAGTGGCTGGGGGGCCGGTGAGGTGGCTGATGCAGTTGTCAGGAGAGAGACTCTGATGGTCAGGGCCTGGATGGGCGGATGGACACAAGTGGACAGATCTGAGTTGTGTTTTGGCAGCAGAGCTGCTGCCCTTGCTACTGGAGATGTGGAGAATTCAGGAAAGGGAAGAAGTGGGTTAGGCCTAGGTGCTGGCCCGAGGCCAGGTGTCTAGAGTGGGGGAGGAGGCCAGGGAGCAGAGCAAGGGAGGGGACAGAAAGGGGCTGGGAGCCCTTTAGGGAGGAAGTGGGCTCCTGGTGCTGGGCCTCGGGACCCGCAGCGCCCCCTTGGCCCCCGATTGCGAAGCCACTGCCTCCTGCTTTCTGAAGGGGAGACTCAGGCCCCCATGGAGGGCCTTCCCCAGGGCACACCTCCCGTGAGTGCATCGAAGTGATAGGACTCCTGTATTAGCTGATGTCGTTCCTGGCAGTTCACATATTAGGCGTAAGAGTAGCAAGTGCATAAGAAGGGGCAAGATGCTCCTTACTCTCAGCACACCTGGGAATTTGCAAGGGTAGACCCCAAATCCAGCCCATTTTGGGCCCATGCCGCAGTTTGCCGCCTCTGGATTCTGCTTTGGGGCTATGCCCGCTCTCTGCGCTCAAGTCACACTGGGGCTGGTGCCGTGTCCCTCGCCCCATGGTAGCTGTTTGACCCGTGCCCCAGTTCCGTCCACACCTGTATTACCCCGTGTGCTCTGTCTCAGCCGCTTCCCTGTGAGTGTGTGTCTCCTCCCAGGCCAGTGAGCCAGGACCTCTACTCTTTTTTTTTTTTTTTTTAAAGGTTTTATTTATTCATTCGAGACACAGAGATACAGAGAGAGAGAGAGAGCACGAGCAGGGGGAGAGGCAGAGGGAGAAGCAGGCTCCCCGCTGAGCCAGGAGCCGGACATGGGGCTCAATCCCAGGACCCTGGGATCATGACCCGAGCTGAAGGCAGATGCTTAACCGTCTGAGCCACCCAGGCGCCCCCAGGACCTCTACTCTTATTTCAGCCCTACGGTCATCTCTGCTTGAATTTGGAGTCAGTTCTGGGGTCCGGTGGAGGCCTGGGCGATAGTCAGTATGCCTGGAAGGGGTCTCCTGGGAGCCAGGTCCCAACTCCAGGACCAGGAGAAGTGTGTGAGACATCTTGCACAACCCCCATTCCCATTTTGCAGATGAGCAAACTGAGGCCCAGAGATGTGGAAACCCCTGCCCGAGGTCACCCAGCGAACTCAGGGCAGAGTCAGAGCTCCCCTTTCCAGCACCCTGCCCTGTCCTGCCTGCTCCGTTATGCACGTGCCTCGAGGGATCGCCCCTCCCCCGTGTGTCTCCTTCTCCCTACGCTGTGTCCAGGGCATGAGTCTGTCTGCCTGCGCCCGTGCGCCTGGTACATCGCTGGGCCAGCCTGTGTCTTAGCACGTGTGTGTGGATGTGGCGTGGTGAGCACAAGTCAGCGGTGGCATACATGGGACCCGATACAGTGCCCACGTGTGCCGTGTGTGGCGGGAAGGGTGTGCGAAGTGTTGGCTTTTTCCCTGTCTTCTGTCTGGCCCACAGTTCAAGGCCAGCTAAGTCCACTTGAGCTGGAGTGAAATGATCCTTTTGGATGAGGGATTCTGGGTATGCCCGCCAGACACTAATCCAAACCCTTCTCTGTCCCACCCCACCTGCTCCCCACCCTCACCTGGACCCCAGGCACTCCTCCCCCATTCAAGACCACGTGCAGCTCCCCCTGAAGTCATTCTGTCGGGTGAGCTGGGCACTGGTCCAGTGTCTGGGGGGTGTCTGTGCACATGTGTAGGTCACCAGGGCCTGCCGGTGGCAGGAGAGGCTAGGTCCCATCTCTGCTTTACGGTCCCCCAGGTCCAGCTTTACTGACGAGTGCCTTTGCCCCTCCGAGACTCAGTTTCTCCATCTATAAAACAGGGCTAGTAGTGGCCCTCCGGGAGCTGTTGGAAGGAGGTAACCCATAGAAAGTGTTACCTAGGGTGGAGCCTGGTGCAAAGTCAGTGCATAGTAAATGCTCCATGTCATGAGCCGTCAAGATAGAAGAGGATAGCAAGGCCTGAAGAGAGCCCTGAGTGGGTCAGCGTCTTGGCATCTCCACGCCCACGTCAGGCTCTCCCCATGACCTGGTGGTGGGGGACGTGGGAGCTATGCAGGTCCGTGGGGGCATTTATAAAGCAGGGCCTTCACAATGAACTTGACAGGATGAGGAGGGGCGGCTGGGCAGGGAAGGGCCACAGGAGCATCGTCCAGCAGACGTGAGATGACAGGGGCCCGATTCTGGGCCCAAGGTGCCGTTCTGGAGCGAGTGCGGGCTCCTGGCCCCTTCGGTCCCCCTCCTTTCTCTTTGTTGGCCCCTCAGGAGCTCTCTGTGCGTGTCTCCCTAACTGCCCGTCTGTCTCCCTGGCCCGCCCCGCTGCCCCCGCCCTCCTTCCCCTCCAGCAGAAGGCGGACCTGGCGGTGGCGGCATTCACCATCACGGCCGAGCGGGAGAAGGTCATCGACTTCTCCAAACCCTTCATGACCCTGGGGATCAGCATCCTCTACCGAGTGCATATGGTACGGCTCCCCTGGACATGTGGAGGCTATGGGGCAGGGGCTGATGGTGGGGCTCATGCCTGTGTCCCCAAGGGAAGCAGAGGCTGCAGGCTGGACCGCGATGGGCCACTCGGGCTTGTGGGTGCCTGATGCACCCACAGGGGCAGGGGTTGGGGATGGGGGCAGGGGTTGGGGATGCACGCAGGTCAGGGTGGCTCCGGGCCTCACGCCCTCTCCCCACAGGGTCGCAAGCCTGGTTACTTCTCCTTCCTGGACCCCTTCTCCCCTGCTGTGTGGCTCTTCATGCTTCTCGCCTACCTGGCCGTCAGCTGCGTCTTGTTCCTGGCCGCAAGGTGAGTCCACTGCCTGCCGCCCAGGAACAGGCATGGGTTGGGGCATCTGTGACCAACCTGCACATTCTGTCCCGGCCTCCACGCCGGGCCTCGGATTCCTGGGCCCTCCTATGTCCCTCTCTCCCTGTCTATGTGCCCTGTCTCACCCTGTGGCTCTGACTTGCTCTGTGGTTCTCTCTCTGGGCCTGTCCCCTTCCCACTCTCTCTCTTCCTCTGTTTCTCTCTCTGTATCTCTCTGTGCATCTCTTTCTGCCTTTTCTGTGTGTCTTTCTATCTGTATGTGTGTCTCTCAGCCTCTGTGTTTCTTTCTACCTCTTCTCTGTGTGTGTCTCTTTCTGTTCATCTCTCTGTCTCTCTTTTCCCTCCTTTGCCTAACTGGCCCCCCATCTCTTCTCATCCTGGTGTCTCTGTCTCTTTCCCCCGTGTCTGTCCTTTTTCTCTCTACCTCGGCTCTATCCTCCCCTCACTCCCATGTCTCTCCACAGGCTGAGCCCCTATGAGTGGTATAACCCCCACCCGTGTCTGAGGGCGCGCCCCCACATCCTGGAGAACCAGTACACGCTGGGCAACAGCCTCTGGTTCCCCGTGGGGGGCTTCATGCAGCAGGGCTCGGAGATCATGCCCCGGGCGCTGTCCACGCGCTGCGTCAGTGGAGTCTGGTGAGCGGCCTTCTGTCTGTCCCACCCTGGGTGGGGAGGGCCCCTTCTGAGGCCTGGATGGATTCCGGTCCCCCTCTGTCAGCTGTGTGACAGGGAATGGGGTGGGGAGAGCTGAGGCCCAGCTCTGCCCCCTGCTAGCTGTGTGACCTTGGCTAGGCCACATCCCCTCTCCATGCCTCAGTCTCCTCACCTGAAAAATGGGGATAAAAATGGCCATGTCTCAGGTTGTAAGGATTTGGCTGGGAATACAGCAAAAGTGCTTCTGCTGACATGAGAATCGTAACTGGAACGGCATAAGCACGGCTGTTCCTGGCTTGCATGCACCCTGGCGGTCACGGAGACCTGGGGCAGCCTTCACTGTCCAGGGACACCTGCTCCCTCCAGTCCCCTGGTGACCCCAGTAACTCGGACAGAGCTTACTTTATCCCTGGAACGAGCTCCAAGAAGCCACATGTCGGAGAGCAGACACCATCAACTCATGTCTGTTTGGCCCACCACTTTTTTAGAATTTTGAATTAGCAGCATTTAAAAACTGGGCAAATTCACTCACAAATCCAGATTTCTCACCCTTCTTGAAAATTCGGGGGCTCTGGTAGCGCCAGATGAGCCAGCATTCTCCGGGTTCATGCATTAGAGCACTGAGACCAGGGACCCCCCAGGCCACTCGCTCTAGCACTGCCCGATCCCTGCCCTGCTCCCTGGGCCCTTCCTGAAGAGCATTTCTTCCTCACCTCGTCCCTGTCCCTGAGAATTCATGCCTCAACAGCCAGGCAGCAGAAGCTTCTCGAGCCCCTCCTGGTGCCAGGCACTCAGGTGAAGAATCCAGCCTCAAGAGGCAGACAAGCCGAGCAGAAACAGCTAAACAGATAAATACAGGAACATCCTATTTGATCCCAAGAATAGATAAAGCCCAAAGACAGTGTCTAATTCAAAACTCATTCAAGACTAACGTTGAGTGGGTGGCAGGTTTTGCTCTGCCCACTAAGTGGGATTGACTGCCATAGAGCAAGTTGTTGGCAGTTTGCTTGGTCCACTGGCTTTGCACCTTTTGAGTCTTGATGACATTTTTTTTTTTTAAAGATTTTATTTATTTGACAGAGAGAGACACAGTGAGAGAGGGAACACAAGCAGGGGGAGTGGGAGAGGGAGACGCAGGCTTCCCGCCGAGCAGGGAGCCCGATGTGGGGCTCAATCCTAGGACCCTGGGATCATGACCTGAGCTGAAGGCAGACGCTTAATGACTGAGCCACCCAGGTGCCCCTTGATGACATTTTTTTTTTAACATCTCGGGACTGGCATCATTCCAAGTGTCACGTACCTTATATTAGTCTCCTATTGCTGCTGCAACAAGTAAGACAGGTTTAGTGGCTTAAAGCAACATAAATGTATTCTCTTACAGGTCTGGAAGTCAGAAAGCCGCAATCTCACTGGGCTCAAGTCCAGGTGGGGGCAGGGCTGGCTCCTTCTGGAGGCTCTAGGGGAGGATCTGTTTACCTGACTTTTCTGGCATCTAGAAGCCACCTGCATTCCTTGGCTAATGGCTGCTTTCTCTGGCTCTGACCTCCTCCTTCCACTTATAAGGACCCTTGTGATACCACTGGGCCCACCCAGATAATCAGGGATAATCTCCCCATCTCAAATTCCTTAACTTCATCATATCTGCAAAGGCCTCTTTACCCCATAAGGGGACATACTCATGAGTTGCAGGGCTTCGGATGGAGACATCTCTGGGGGCAGGGGTCCTTCTGCCTACCACATACCCCAGTTGCAATTAAAGCAAACAGGGCATGTGGGAGAGAACAGTAGGGATGTGGGTGCTCAGGGAAGCCTCCTTGAGGAGGTGACATCTAGGCTGAGCCCTAAAGGCTAAAACAGAGGCGTCCAGGCCCAGGAGATGGAGGAGCATTCCAGACAGTCTACGGAGGCACGTGGCCCCGCTGTGACAAATCTGGCCGAGTCCTCAGGTCAGGTGGTGGACGGGTGACCTCCTCTCTGCAGACCGTCCCTTCTGCTCCTCCGTCAGGGACCCCTTCCCCTGCTGGGTATTCTCTGCCTGTACTCATCACCATCACCCCGGAAGCCTCCAGTCACACCCGCCCCTGCCCCACTGGAGAGTTTGACCCCAAGCTCACTCTCTTCTCCACCCTAAGTCCTTCCACACGTTCACTTGGTAACTTGGTCAGTGGAGGTCTCAACAGATGTTTCCTAGTCTCTAACTGGGTCCCCAGCATGATGACACAGCAGTCCAATGCCACTAGCCTAGGGGACTTGGCTGCCAGTGGGGCCCGAACCCTCCTCCTGGACCCTTTGTCTTCAGGGTCCATTGGGGCCACAGCCTCCTACAGCTGGACCCAAGGGCTCCGCAGCATTCAGGACAGCCCTGCCTCCAAGTCAATGCTTTTGAGGTTCTGCCTGACCGCAGCCCCGCCCTCTCCCCCCCTGCCCCCCCCACCCCGTGCCACTCTCATACTCCTTGCACCTCCCTTTTTCCTGCTCTCTGAAACCTGCCTGCTTTCCAGTCCGTCCACCTCAGGTAGGCTCCTAGGCCATGCCTTCAGCCACTCTTTTGCCGTCGTCCTCAACTCCTCCTCAGGTCGTCCTGTCCTCCGAGTCCTCCCGGCAACCTCAGATCTAGTCCTTAGCCTGGCTCCTCCTCCCCCTCCCCCGGCTCCACCCGGGTCACTGGGGACCCCTTTACTGATGCGTCCAATACATGGACTTAGCTGCCCTCCTTCTAGAAACTCCTCGCTTCCAGGCTCTTGTGGCCTTCTGGTTCCCTCCTTCCTTGCACCAGGGGGTGACTGCCCTTTGCCTTCTCTCACCTGAGCTCCTTGCACCAGGGGGTGACTGCCCTTTGCCTTCTCTACCTGAGCTCCTTGCACCAGGGGGTGACTGCCCTTTGCCTTCTCTACCTGAGCTCCTTGCACCAGGGGGTGACTGCCCTTTGCCTTCTCTACCTGAGCTCCTTGCACCAGGGGGTGACTGCCCTTTGCCTTCTCACCTGAGCTCCTTGCACCAGGGGGTGACTGCCCTTTGCCTTCTCTACCTGAGCTCCTTGCACCAGGGGGTGACTGCCCTTTGCCTTCTCTACCTGAGCTCCTTGCACCAGGGGGTGACTGCCCTTTGCCTTCTCTACCTGAGCTCCTTGCACCAGGGGGTGACTGCCCTTTGCCTTCTCTACCTGAGCTCCTTGCACCAGGGGGTGACTGCCCTTTGCCTTCTCTACCTGAGCTCCTTGCACCAGGGGGTGACTGCCCTTTGCCTTCTCACCTGAGCTCCTTGCACCAGGGGGTGACTGCCCTTTGCCTTCTCTACCTGAGCTCCTCCCTCCACACGGGTGACCTATCAGTGCCTGCAGACCCAGCGCCTTTGTTTTACGACAGATGTTTTGCGACAAATATTTTCTAACATCTGCTTTCCCACCCTGATGAAATTCAAGGGTAATACATCTACTTACACACCTGCCTACACATGATTTAAAACAAATCGGTAACATGCCCTGATTGCAATACAAGGGAGAGAAAGGGAAGTGATCTGTGGTAGAATAATAGGATAGCAACGCATCAACACTTGGGGGGGCTATCCCGAACGACAGAAGGCAGGAGTCGGAGCTGCGCCGACTTACAACAGGGACATCGGGAATGGGGAGAAGTGAAACCATTTAATAGAATTGTGTCTACACCTGAGACTTGACAGTTTAAAATGGTTGGTAAATGAGTGTGTTGGTACAAATACAAATCACCATGAGCGTGGCGATTTCCTAATACAACTTTTCCAAGAGTCTTGGTCTGGTGATTCAGAAACCGTGAGCACAGCTGCCATTGGAGACCTGAGTTCCAAACGGTGAAGGGTTCTTGGCAAAGTTTCCAACACAACATCCAGTCATTCCTCAGTCTGAACAACAGATGCGTTTCTAGAAACTTCGGTTTCTGTTATAACCATGCAAAAACGTTGTTAGGTTTTATGTACCAAGGAGTTAGGCTCAGAGAGTCATGCACCGGATTTTCCCTGTTGTTTAGACTGGGCTGCATTGCTGGACACCTGCCCCCATCCACTGACACCAGGAGCCAGCAGGATGCCCCATGCCTAACCAAGGGTCTTCTTCAAACACCTCCCAGGGGGCTCCCCTTGTGCTTCGAGACTGACACTGACCGAGTCCTCACCTCCAGACCCTCCCCATGCGTGTCCAACAGACATCCCCAAAACAACTTGTCCAAAACAGCATACATCGTTACTTCCAAGACAGACCCCCCCCCCTTCTGTGTCCCCCCGCTCTCTCCCCGTGAGTGGCCTCACCCGCCCCCCTCCCCCGCAGTCACCACCACCGGTCAGCCACTCTGTACCCTTTGGGTCGAGGTGGCACCTGCCTGTGTACCAGGCACTGAATAGTTTTGTCTGTTCATCCCTCTGCCCTCCACTCCATTCCCACCCCAGGGCCTAACTCGGTGCTGTGCATGTGCACTCAGCGAAGGTTAGCTGCTTGCTGTCTTCATGATGATACACCCGGGGAGGGGGTGGTCTGGGAGGCCCTCCCAGCTTCCCCCCGTCTTCAGGCCCCACAGATCTGTATTGTCTGCAGGGAGCCTGGCCACTCTCACCTGCCAGGCAGGAGGACAGAGAGGGTCAGGGTAAGACAAGCGGCTGCTCTTGGGCTCCGTGGCGCTGTCAGCAGGTGCCTCTTCTCCCAAGTCCCCAAGACAGTGAGCACATCCACTCGTACGGCTCTTATTCCGGGCCGGCTGTGGCTCACACTCTTACAAGCGCCCTGCGAGGGGCAGCCCGCCGTTGTACTTGCGCCGCAGATGAGTCCAAGGTCACACAGCGAGGCTGTGAGAGAGCCGGGATTTGGGGATTTTCCAGAGATCTTTCTATTATTGATTTCTTGTTTAGTTCCAGTGTGGTCGGAACATTCTCCGTAGGATTTTCATCCTTCGAAATTTATGGAGACTTGTTTTATGGCTCTGCGTATGGTCTGTCCTGGTAAATGCTCACTGTGCTGTTGGTGGGTGCAGTGTGTTATAAATGGCAATTAGGGCCAGGAGGTTGACGGTGTTATTCCAGGCTTCTCTGTCCATACTGATTTTCTGTCTGCTTGTTCTGTCAATTATTGGGAGAGGGGTGTTGAAATCTCTACCCGTAATTGTGGAGAAATCTTTTCAGTTCTAACAGTTTTTGCTTCATGAATTTTGAAGCTCTGTAATTAGGGGCGTAAATGTTTAGGATTGTTATGTTGTCTTGATGAATTGATCCCTTCGTCATTATATAATGCCTCTCTTTATTCCTGGTAACATGCCTGCTCTGAAGTTACCTTTATTTGATATTAATATAGCCATTGCAGCTTGCTTGCTTGTTTGCTTGCTTGCTTTCAGATTTATTTATTTTAGAGAGAGAGCAAGAGTGTGTGTGTGTGTGTGAGTCAAGGGAGGGGCAGAGAGAGAATCTCAAGCAGGCTCCCCGCTGAGCAGGGAGCCCAACTCAGGGCTCGATCCCAGGACCCCAGGATCATGACCTGAGCTGAAGGCAGATGCTTAACTGATGGAGCCACCCAGGCGCCCCAAGCCACCCCAGCTTTCTTATGCTTAGTGTTGGTATAGCATATCTTTTCCTGACCCTTTGCTTCTGACCTACCTGGATCATTATATTTAAATGTTTTTTTTTTTTAATTTTATTTATTTGAGAGAGAGAGGGAACAAGAGAGGGTAGGGTCAGAGGGAGAAGCAGACTCCCTGCTGAGCAGGGAGCCCGATGCGGGACTCGATCCCGGGACTCCGGGATCATGACCTGAGCTGAAGGCAGTCGCTTAACCAACTGAGCCACCCAGGGGCCCTTAAAATGGGTTTCTTATAGGCAGCATAGACTTAGGCCTTGGAGCAGGGGTTGGCAAACTTTTTCGATATTGGGCCGGATAGTAAATATTTTAGGCTCTGCTGGCCACTCGGTCTCTGTCACAACTACTCAGCTCTGCCCGTACTCAGCAGCCAGAGATGATACATACGTGAATGAGTGTGGCTGTGTTCCAATAAAACTTTATTTATGGACACTGACACCGAAATTTGAATTTTATATGTCACATGTCATGAAGTATTGTTCTTCTTTCAATTTCTTTTTGAACGTTTAAAAATGTGAAAACCATTGTTAGCCTGTGGGCTGTGCAAAAAGAGACAGCAAGACGGATTTGGCCTGTGGGCCATCGTTTGCCAACCCCTGGTTGAGATCATTTACGTTTAATGCAGTTACTGTTATGGTTGGGTTTAAATGTGTCAGCTTGTTACTTGTTTTTAATCTGTCCCATCTCTTTTGGCTCCCTTTTCCCTCTTTTCCTACTTTCTTTTGGACTTATTGAGATTTTTAGGATTCTGTTTCATGTCCACTATTGACTTATTAAGCATACTTTAAAAATTTTTTTCTCAGTAGTTGCTTTCTCTGGGTTTACAATATGCATCTTTAATTGTTACAAAATACTTTCAAGTAACATTCTACCACCTCACATAAGATGAAGATCCTTGGGGCGCCTGGGTGGCTCAGTCATTGTCTGCCTTCAGCTCAGGTGATGATCCCAGTGTCCTGGGATCGAGCCCCGCGTCGGGCTCTCTGCTCAGCGGGAAGCCTGCTTCTCCCTCTCCCACTCCCTCTACTTGTGTTCCCTCTCTTGCTATCTCTCTCTCTGTCAAATAAATAAAATCTTTTTTTTTTTTGAAGATTTTGTTTATTTATTTTTTAAGATTTTATTTTTTCATTTGACAGAGAGAGACACAGTGAGAGAGGGAACACAAGCAGGGGGAATGGGAGAGGGAGAAGCAGGCTTCCCGCAGAGCAGGGAGCCCAATGTGGGGCTCGATCTCAGGACCTGGGATCATGACCTGAGCCGAAGGCAGACGCTTAACGACTGAGCCACCCAGGCGCCCCTCAAATAAGTAAAATCTTAAAAAAAAAAAAGGATGACGATCCTTACAGCAGTATTCCACCTCTCCCATCCTTTGAGCTACTCTTATCGTATGTATTACTTCTATTTATCTTTCAAACTCCATGACATATGAGGTTTATATGTGTGTGTGTGTTTGCTTAAACAGTAAATGTCTTTAATTTTTATTTTTTTAAGATTTTATTTATTTATTTGAGAGAGAGAGACAGAGCACAAGTGGGGGGGTAGAAGGAGAGGGAGAAGCAAAATCCCCACTGAGCAGGGAGCCCAATGTGGGACTTGATCCCAGGACCCTGAGATCATGACCTGAGCCGAAGGCAGATGCTTAACTGACTGAGCCACCCAGGCGCCCCATCACAATAAATGTCTTTTAAAAGAGATTTTTTAGGGGTGCCTGACTGGCTCAGTCAGTGAAGCATGCAACTCTTGATCTCAGGGTTGTGAGTTTGAGCCCCACATTGGGTGTAGAGGTTACTTAAAAACAAAATCTTTTTTTCAAAATGTAAAGAGATTTTTTAAATGAGGAATATATCTTTTATATTTACCCACACTTCCGCTATTTCTGGTGTTCTTCATGGCTTTGTGTGCATCCAAATTTCCATTTAGTATTATTTGCCTTTTGCCTGAAGAACTTCCCATAACATTTCTTTCATTTTTTAAAAGAGATTTTATTTTTAAGTAATCTCCACACACAATGTGAGGCTAGAACCCACAATCCAAGATTGAGAGTCGCACGCTCCTCCAACTGAGCAAGCCAGGCCCTGCCCACCCCCCATAATATTTCTTGAAGGGCAGATCTGTTGGCAATTAATTCTCCCAGCTTTTGTTTGTACAAAAAATTTGTTAGTGTGTTTTCTTTTTTGGAGGATCTTTTTGATGGATATTTAATACAAGATTGACAGGTTGTTTTTCCCTTTCAGCACATTGTTGCGTGGTCTCCTGACTCTCTGACAAGAAGTCTGTTGTCACTCTTATTTTGACCCTTCATGTATGTTCCCTGCCCTTTGGCTGCTATTTTACTTTCTTTTTTTTTTTTTTTTAAAGATTTTATTTATTTATTTGAAGAGAGAGACACAGTGAGAGAGGGAACACAAGCAGGGGGAGTGGCAGAGGGAGAAGCAGGCTTCCCGCCGAGCAGGGAGCCTGATGCGGGGCTCGATTCCAGGACCCTGGGATCATGACCTGAGCCGAAAGCAGACGCTTAACGACTGAGCCACCCAGGCGCCCCTGGCTGCTATTTTAAATATTTTATTTTATTTTATTTTATTTTATTTTATTTTTTTAAGATTTTATTTATTTTTTGACAGAGAGCGAGAGTACACACAAGCAGGGGGAGCATCAGGCAGAGGGAGAGGGAGAAGCAGGCTTCTCCCAGAGCAGGGAGCCCGATGCGGGGTTCGATCCCAGGACCCTGGGGTTATGACCTGAGCTGAAGACAGATGCTTAACCGACTGAGCCACTCAGGTGCCCCACTTTTTTTTCTTCAAGATTTATTTGAGAGAGAGAGAGAGCAAGAGAGCACAGGAGGGAGGGGCAGAAGGAGAAGAGAATCTTAAGCAGACTCAGCACTGAGTGAGGAGCCTGATGTGGGGCTCGATCTCATGACCCTGAGATCACGACTTGAGCCAAAACCAAGTCGGATGCTTACCAGATGGTGCCACCCAGGCGCCCATTGTATACTTTTTTTTTCAAGATTTATGTATTTATTTGAGAGAGAAAGAGAGAGTTCTGGCTGCTTTTAAGATATTCTTTAGGGACCCCTGGGTGGCTCAGTCGGTTAAGCATCTAACTCTTGATTTTGGCTCAGGTCATGATCTCAGAGTTGTGGGATTGCCCTGCGTCAGGCTCCACACTGAGCACAGAGCCTGCTTAATATTCTTTCTCTCCCTCTGCCCACCCCCCAGCTCATGTACTGTCTCTCTAAAAAAGAAAAAAAAAAAAAGATATTCTCTTTATCACTGGTTTTCAGTGATTGATTATAATGTGACTTGGTGTGTTTTGTGTGTATGTGTGTTTATCCTACTTCGGTTTTATTGAGCTTCTTAGATCAGGCAGTTTATAATTTTTATCAGATTTGAGGAAGTTTTGACCGTTACTTCTTCAAGTAAAATACTTTTTTCTGTTATCCCCTTCCTTTTCTCTCCTTACGGGACTCCAATCACATAGGTAAAGGACACTTGATATTATTCTTCAGGCCACTCAGGCTTTGTGCTCATTTTCAGTCACTTTTTCCCTTCTCTGACTTCAATTTGGATAGATTCTATTGCTGTCTTCCAATTCTCTGTTCTTTTCTGCTGCAGTTTCTGATCTATGTAATCCCTTCCAGTAAAATTCCCCACTCAGATGTCGTATATTTAATCTCTAGATGTTCTATTTGCTCCTTTTTTATATTTCTCTCTAATTGCATTCCAGTTTTTCTTTATATCCTTGAGAATTCTGAATATATCTATAATAGCTATTTAATACCCTCATCTGCTAATTCCATCATTCTGCCAATTCTGGGTCTGTTTCAATTGAGTGATTTTTCTCTCACAGTTTCCTGCACCCTTTTTTTTTTTTTTTAAGATTTATTTATTTGAGAGAGAGTGCACGAGGAGGGAGGAGGGGCAGAGGGAGAGGGAGAGGAAACTTTAGCAGACTCCGAGGTGAGCGCAGAGCCTGATGGGAGGCATGATCTCACAACCCTGAGATCAGACCTGAGCTGAAACCAAGAGTCAGACGCTTAACCAACTGCGCCACCCAGGCGCCCAATATCTGGTAATTTTTTATTGGATGACAGACATTGTGAAGTTTACATTGTTTACATTGTTGAATGTATTACTTTATTTTTTTTTTAATTTTATTATGTTATGTTAGTCACCATACAATACATCATTAGTTTTTTTGATGTAGTGTTCCATGATTCATTGTTTGCACATAACACCCAGTGCTCCATGCAGTACGTTCCCTCTTTAATACTCATCACCGGGCTAACCAATCCCCCCTCCTCCCTCCCCTCTAAAACCCTGTTTGTTTCTCAGGTCCATAGTCTCTCATGGTTCATCTCTCCCTCCAATCCCCCCCGCCCATTTTTCCCTTCCTTCTCCTAATGTCCTCCATGTTATTCCTTATGTTCCACATATAAGTGAAACCATATGATAATTGACTTTGTCTGCTTGACTTATTTCACTTAGCATAATCTCCTCCAGTCCCATCCATGTTGATGTAAAAGTTGGGTATTCATCTTTTATGATGGCTGAGTAATATTCCATTGTATATATGAACCACATCTTCTTTACCCATGCATCTGCTGAAGGGCATCTCGGCTCTTTCCACAGTTTGGCTATTGCAGACATTGCTGCTATGAACATTGGGGTGCATATGGCCCTTCTTTTCACTACATCTGTGTCTTTGGGGTAAATACCCAGTAGTGCAATTGCTGGGTCATAGGGTAGCTCTATTTTTAAATTTTTGAGGAACCTCCACACTGTTTTCCAAAGTGGCTGTACCAACTTGCTGAATGTATTATTTTAAAGAGTCTCGGACTTTCTCTGGCAGGCAGTTAAGTTTCTTGTGGATAATTTTGATCCTTTCTGGGACTGTTTTCCAGCTCTTTGAGGGCAGGTCTGGAGTGGCCTTTATTCTAGGGCTGACTTAACTCTGTAATGTGTTGTCCTTTGGGGTCTTTGCTGAATGTCTCACATATTCAGTGAGATCTCACTACTCTGGCTGGAGAGAGCTCAGAAGATTCCCGGCCCTATGTGAACCCTGGGAATTTTTGTCTTTGTTTTTTTGTTTTGTTTTGTTTTTAAGATTTTATTTATTTATTTGACAGAGAGAGAGAGAGAGCACAAGCAGGCTCCCCACTAAGCAGGGAGCCCGATGCGGGACTTGATCCCAGGACCCTGGTATCATGACCTGAACTGAAGATAGATGCTTAGCTGACTAAGCCACCCAGGTGCCCCAAGTTGTCTTTGAAAGCAGTTCTTCTCTGGAGTTTCACCCTTCTCTTGGAGTTTCACCCTGTGCATACCCAGATCTATATTCAGCCAAAGATTCAAGGGGACTCTGTGCAGATTTCTGGAACCCTCTCTCTCTGTGCAGCTCCCTCTTCTTGGATTCTCTATCCCACAGATTCTAGCCCTGTGAGCCTCTCTGATCTCCACCTCTGCAACTCAGTGAGATGGCCAGACTGGGTTTCCCTTCCTTGGCACCGCAGTCTATAAATTACATTCAGCCAGACAGCCTGGGCAATGATACGTCTCACTTCATTGCTTTTTTTTTTTTTTTTTCCCCTCAGGGATTACAGCCCTGTGATGCCTATTGTCCTGTGTCTTTAAATAGTTTTCTATATTCTGTCCAGTTTTCTAGTTGTTCACGGTGGGAGGGTATTTTCAGGATACCTTATTCTCTGATTTCTGGAAGTGGAAGTCTCTGGAAGCAATATTAAACCCAGAGAGTCTGGCCCCAGCATCTGTGCTTCCAGCCTTCTCACGAGTCAGCAGCCGCTGAGCCTCCTAGATGCCAAGGTCATTGAGAGGGGCACCACCAACAGGGTGCACGGCCACAGTGGGAGGGTGGCAGGCGTGGCTCCCAACCGTGGCTCACTCTTTCTACCCATCAGGTGGGCCTTCACCTTGATCATCATCTCCTCCTACACGGCCAACCTGGCCGCCTTCCTCACTGTACAGCGCATGGAGGTGCCCGTGGAGTCAGCCGACGACCTGGCCGACCAGACCAACATTGAGTACGGGACCATCCATGCTGGCTCCACCATGACCTTCTTTCAGGTGGGTCCTTTGACCTTGCCCGGGCTTGGTACCCCCACCACGTGTAGCCGCCCAGGGTGGGGCTGGGCAGGGCCTCCTGGCTAAGAGGGATTGATGGTGGCAACAGTGAGGCTGGGGAGCAGAAGACACACTTGGGGTGTCACCGGGAGTGTTGCTGTCTGGCTGGGGAAAGTGGACTCTCACCCAGGGAATAGAAGGGAACAGATGTAGGATCTGGTGTCGTATCAGTGCTAGACAGGCCAAATAGGAGTCATGGAAGCTGCTGGAAGTGTCAGTCAGACCTGGGAGAATGGGCCAGCAGAGAGGAGGGCAAGGCCCTTCAAGGTGAAAGGAGCCTGTCCCTGTGTATTAGGGGGCAGTGGGAAGGAATCAAAAGGAAAACAAGCCTGGCAAGGAGGTTTGGGTGACTGCATGACAGCAGAGGTCCCGAATGCCAGGATAGGGCTGAGACTAGAACCTGTAAGTGGGGAGGTGGAAATGGTCACTGAGCTGGGGTGACCCATTTAGAGCTGGAAGTTCCCTCTGGGGCAGGTGGGGGTAGACTAATGGTCTGAGGGAGGCTGGGGCTGGGAGGGGGCCACGAAGGAGAGGAGGGGTGAATTCCCAGGCCTCCCAGGTGGGTCACGGGGCTGGTTCACAGCTGGGAGACCAGAGAAGTAGGTTTGGGAGATTGCTGAGCCCTGGGGAGGGGCCTATGGGGCACGTAGGGAGAGCAGCGTCTGGACCTCAGATCAAAGAAGGAGGGTAGGGGATGTCAGGAGCAGTGGCAGGGGGTGGTCATCCCGAGCCTGGCCTCCACATGCCTCCCCCTCAAGGCTTGTAGAGGCATTCCCCAGAAGGTTCCTGCAGGGCTTGAAGGAAGTAAACTGTCCTATTTGACATGGACGCAGGTCTCCCTGACTCAGGCTGGGCCCTGGGTAAATTTGGGGTTGAGCTTCTACGTATAAGGCCTGGGAATGCTGGGAAGACAGGGCTGGGTGTCAGGCCAAGCCAGGCCCACGGGTGGAAGAGAGGACAGGCTGGAGAATAGACCACCGTGGCCCCTTCTTCCCAAGCCTTTGGTCCTCAGGGTCCTCGCTGGGCTGGTGGGCGTGTGGATGCCTTGGACCTGGCCTTGAGCAGTCTGTCTGTCTCGTCCCTCTCTGCGTTTGGCTCTTTCTGTCTCCTTCTGGTCTCCTCACTCGTTCTCCGGTTGAGAGAAACTTCCTGGAGGGCAGGGGACAGGGCTGAGGAGAAAGACCCTCACCTGACTTCCTCTTGTGCCCCTTCTGGCCAGAATTCGCGGTACCAGACATACCAGCGTATGTGGAACTACATGCAGTCAAAGCAACCCAGTGTGTTTGTCAAGAGCACGGAAGAAGGCATAGCCCGTGTTCTCAACTCCCGCTACGCCTTCCTGCTCGAGTCCACCATGAACGAGTACCACCGGCGGCTCAACTGCAACCTCACCCAGATCGGGGGCCTCCTCGACACCAAGGGCTACGGCATTGGCATGCCACTGGGTATGGAGTGTTGGGGCCGGGGGGTGCGGAGGGGGCAGCCAACCAGGCCATGTGGGCCGGCCGGGGACCGGGCCAGGTCCTGCCTGTGGCAGGCTGGGTATGTCGTGCATGTCATGCGCGGCCTCCTGGCTGCATGACCCCATCCTGAACCTCCACACTCGACCTGCAAACATGGGTCTAGCAGCAGTCAGTTCCGGCCCTGCGTGGCCGCTGGGAGAACCCAGGGAGACTGGGTACAACCCAGTACTTATGGGCCGTGACACTTGCCACCTTCCCCTTTGGCCTGAGGACTCCTTGAGGGTGAAGACCTGGTTTGATGTGCCTCATGTTCTCTGCATGGCACCCACAGCCTGGCTCAGCGCAATGCTGAGAATATGGATGATGGACGGAGGCAGGGAGGTCTGAGGGAGGAATGGATGGATCTGCCAGGGAGACTTGGACATGCTTTTCCGGGCCCAGTGCTGGAAACCCACCAATTTTATCACCAAATCTTGACATCGTGGCTTATAAATCCATCTCTCTGCTGCTGACTGCTGTGTTAGTTATCTGTTATTGTGTAACAAATTACCTCAAATCTTAGCAGTTTTGCGCTTATCTCAGTGCTGGGCCAGGGAAGTAGTGTAACTCCTTTGGGGGGCAGGCTCTGGAGTCACACTGACCTGGATTCACATCCCAGCTCCCTCCCTGACTCTGTGCATGACCTTAGGCAAGAATGCCACCTGCCTCATCCAGAGGATGGGGGTGGTAACACCTGGTAATAACCAGGATCAGGAGGGACTTGAATTAATGTCTGTAAACCAAGGATCTGGCACATAGTGGGTGCCTGATAAATACTAATGCCTCCACTCGCCCATGTCCCTGGTTCCTGGCCCCTGGCAGGTGCTTAAGAAGTGTCATAGCAAATGAAGAAATGAGGCTGGGATAGGACATGTGTGGGGTGTTTGGGACCTAAGGGTGGTTTAAGGCGAGGATCTGAGGGTAAGGAGGAGAGAGGGGTCCGGGGTTGAGGGCACACAGAGGAGATTCATTCACTGAGCAGACTGATGGATGCCCCACTGCGTGCCAGGCACAGTGCTGCATGCTGGGATCCCACAGCAGGGAGCCGCTGAGCCCCCAGCCTGCTGCCTTCCACGAGGGGCACAGACAGTAGGTAGACAATAAACACGCGGGGCTTTATAAAGTGATACCAGGTGGTCACAACTGCTCCGAAGTAAATTCAGGGGATGAGACTGATGGGGGGGGTGCTTGGTGCCATTTTAAGGGAAGTTGATCAGAGGAGACCCCTTGAGGTACCATGTGAGTAGAGCCCTGAGTGACGTGAGGGAAGGAACATTCCAGGCAGAAGTCCTAAGTGGGATTGTGTCTGGAGGACTCGAGGAACAGCCCGGAGGCTGGTGTGGCCAGAGCTGCGAGCAGCTGGGGCAGCAGGAGCCCCGGGTGGTGGGGCGAGTGAACACAGGATCTCTAGGTTGAGGGAAGGACCGGGTTCTCTCTGCATTGGGAAGCCACTGGAGAATTTTGAGCACCAGAGAGACGAGATCTACAACTCTGTTTCTGAAGTTGTCCCTCTGGCTGCTGTGTTAAGAAGAGCCTGGGTGGGGGGTGAGGAGAGCTGCAGGGAGGGGACTGTGACAAATGTGACATGCGGTGTAGTGGGGGCTTGGCCCAGGGCGGTCGCAGGGGAGGTCAAGGCAAGCAGTGGTCAGACTCGAAGGTGGACAGAGGACCCGGGGGTGTGGTGGAGGCAGGAGGAAGCGCGGTGCTGAGGGCACGGTGGGAGTTTGGGTGGGCAGCGCTCCAGGACCCCAATGGCCAGTCCACCCCCTTGTGTGTCTGGTCCAGGCTCCCCATTCCGGGATGAGATCACCTTGGCCATCCTGCAGCTTCAGGAGAACAACCGGCTGGAGATCCTGAAGCGCAAGTGGTGGGAGGGGGGCCGGTGCCCCAAGGAAGAGGATCATCGCGCTAAAGGTCAGCTGCCCTGCACACCGCGCCATTCCCGAAGCCCCCTGCAGCCCCCGTGTCTACACAGCCCCGAACCCGTGGCTTTCCCCCTGCACCCCCAGGTTTGGGCATGGAGAACATTGGTGGCATTTTTGTCGTGCTCATCTGTGGCCTCATCATTGCTGTCTTCGTGGCAGTCATGGAATTCATATGGTCCACGCGGAGGTCGGCAGAGTCCGAAGAGGTGAGGGGGTTGGCGAAGGGGGTGGGGGAGAAGTGGGGTGCCCGTGGCGGAGGGACATGGAGATTGTGGCCTCGGTAGCCTTCCTGGAGGAATGTCAGAGGCAGCGAGGAGCTGGGAGCGGGGAGGGGACAGGACCTGAGAGACCCCCCGGGGTGGAACCAGAGGGGGTTCAAGAAGAGGTGGGTGCAGACAGAAGGGAGAGGGGAGCCAAGTGTGAGGAAGGCCAGAGGAGGGAAAGCAGCAGGGACAGAGGTGAGGATGAAGGGGAAAGGAGGAGAGAGGATGGGGGGAGGGGCGGGGGGTGAAGCAAGGAGAAATGAGAGGTGGGTGGGGCTGGAAGACGACAGGCTGGTCTCAGCTGCTGCCCAGTGACACTCCTCCATTCCCAGCCCCACTCTGGCCCTGTGTGCTCCACCTCCCCTTCCCCCACGCCCCCAGCCCCTCCCCCTCCTCACCTGGGCTGATAACCTTGCTTCCACCTAGAGGAGTCAGGAGAGCATGCAGACCCCTCCACAACCCCGTCAGTTACTCCCAGCTGAGGCACCCTCTGCTGCGCCTCCCTCTCCTCTCCTGCCCTCCCAAGGACATCCCTCCGCGTTCTCTGCACCCTCCCCCCATCGGCAGTTTCCTCTTCTCTATTGGATCAGGGCTGTCCGCATACAAACGTGCTGTCATCTCCCCCATCTTCCAGAATTTTCTCTTGACCCTGCTTCTCCTCCCAGACACCACCCCACTTCTCCCCTAATCTTACAACCTGGAAAGAGTATGTCTCCCTGCTGCTTCAGTTCCCCCTCTGCATTCACTCTTGAACACACGCCCATCCAGCTGTCGTCCCCACCCCCGCACTGAAGCCACTCTTCCCCAGAGACCCACGGCCCAGACTGCCCGGGTTTCAGGCCTCACCATATGTGAGGTGGCAGTAGGCTTCAGCACAGCTGATCACAGTTCTCAAAACCCTCTCTTCAGGGCTCATGCCTCACTTTTCTCCTTCCTCTGCGGCCAGTCCTTTGTCAAGGGGCTCTCGGGCTCCTTCCTGGACTCTTCTCTGGCTTTCTCCAGCCCCTTGGTGATCCCATCCAGCCAAATGGTTTGTGAGGCCGCCAATATGCTGTATATGACCTGTATTATTTATTACATGTAACACCCTAAAATTTAGCAGCTTCAAGCAGCACACTTACGTCAGTTTACAGTTTCTATGGGTAAGAAATCTGGGAACAGCTTAGCTGGGTGGTTCTGGCTGCCAGGGTCTCTAGGGAGGTCACGGTCATGCCATTGGCCGAAGGCTTGCCTGGGGCCAGAGGGTCTGCTTCCAAGGTGGCGTACAGCCTCCAGATGCACTTGCAGGATTCTGATTTATGGTGACTAAGTGATGACACAGAGAGGCCAGTGCTACTGAAAGGAGATTTGTATCACTTACGCTTCCCAGGAGGGGTCATGCCACACGGCACCGGGCCGCAGGGGAAGCACCGGGCTTTGTCGGGAGCTGGAGCTGGGGGAAAGCCTGGGCCTTGGACCTCACTGGGGTTTCTGCACGAAAGGCAGGGCTGGCAGGGAAAGCAGCTCAGAATTGGCCAGTGTGGATAATGTTGATGGGCTCTGGGCTAGAGGGGTGGTCTCTAGTGGTGTGGACCTGGTCCTGGGTGATTTAGGGCAGCTGGGTGTGAGAGTTAGGTTAAGTGAGTGGGGGGGGGCAGGTATTGGGATTGGCTGGTTTGCATATGAAAGGTGGGCTCCCAGCCCTTTGCTCTCCCTAAGAATTGTCTAGCTCTGGGAGGGCCAGTCTCTCCCTGGCCAGCAAGATTCTTAAGATGTCAGAACATCCTGAGGTAGAGTAAAGAACAGGAGGAACACACACTCCCCTGGCAGTTGACAGGAGGCCTCCGGCTCTCACACAGGGACCTTCTCCATAGGGCTGCTTGGGTGTCCTCACACCGCGGCAGCTGACTTCCCCCAGAGCAAGTGACCCAAGGGCAAACCCAGCAGAGGCCAAACATCAGCTGACTAGTTAGCTGACTAGCTGTATTCTGAGGGTCACACAGCAGCCCTGATACAAAGGCAGAGGGGACTACAGGCGGCGGGAACACTGGACGGCAGGACCCTGGAGGCCGCCTGCCTTAACCCCCCCAGGCGCCGCCCTCACAGGGACCTCTCCCCAGACCCAGGCTTTGTACACTCAGCCCCATACTCCACACCTCCCCGTGGATGTCTGACAGGTAACCCATGGAACATCACGTGGCCAATGCAGAACTCCTGCCCACGCACCAGACACCGCCATCATTCCGCTTGCTCAGGCCAAGGTGGGATTACCCTTCACTCTCCCCTTGCTCTCAGCCAGTCCTGTTGGCTCCACCTTTGAAACATACCCAGAATCCAGCCCCTTCTCACCTGCTTGGCCACTGCCACTAGGCTTGCCCTTGGCCTCCCTAGTCTGTTCTCAACACAGTGGAAGTACCGCAGTCCTCAAAGCTCCCCAGTGCCCCCCACCTGACTGGGAATAAAAGCCAAAGCCTTACAGCAGTCTTGGGGCCCCATTGCTCCTCTGACCTCCTCTTCTCCCTCTCCCTCTGTCCCCCTGCGTCCCCCATTCCAGCCCCCCTGCCCTGCTGGTGGTTCCCCCTGCCCCCCAGCACCTCTGTCCGGCTCAGGCATCTGCCTGCTCTCCTCCCAGGCTCCAGGGCTCACCCAGCACTGCCTTTCAGTCTCACTGGAGCTCTTCTTCGCCATGAGTGTTCCCTCACGTCCCTACTCTAGGTGCAGCATCACCCCACCTCTCTTCCCGATTTTATTTTTCGCCAAAGCACTCATCACCAGCTAACCTGCTACCTACATTTACAGCTTTGTTATTTATTTATTTTTGTCTCTGCACGCTGGAAATCAACTGCCATGAGGGCAGACTTCCGTCTGTTTTGTTCTCTGCATACAGCAGGTGCTCAGTAAATGTCTTGCAGTCATGGTAGCAGGAATGAGAGGCAGAAGATGGAAGTCAAGCAGGAGGTAGTCAGACTGGGGAGTGATAAGAAAGGGAAAGAGAGGAGCCCAGATAGGAGGTGAGGGCGGACTCGGGGAGAACCCCCGGAGAACGGAAGCGGAGAGACGGAGGAGAGGCGAGGCGGAGAGGTGAGACAGGCAGAGCCCGGGAAGAGCAGAGGCTGAGAGAGGAACGGAGAGGAGGAGTGGAGCTGCGGGAGGCCGGCGGGGGAGAGAGGACGCAGAAGCCGGGCGAGGGGGCGGCGGCGAGGAGGGCGCTCTCCTCGCGGGTCGGCTGGTGACCACCGCGCCCCGCCCTGCGCCGCCCACAGGTGTCGGTGTGCCAGGAGATGCTGCAGGAGCTGCGGCACGCGGTGTCTTGTCGCAAGACGTCGCGTTCCCGCCGGCGCCGGCGCCCGGGCGGCCCGAGTCGGGCCCTGCTGTCGCTGCGCGCGGTCCGCGAGATGCGCCTCAGCAACGGCAAGCTCTACTCGGCCGGCGCGGGCGGGGATTCGGGCGGCGCGCACGGGGGCCCCCAGCGCCTCCTGGACGACCCGGGGCCGCCCGGCGGGGCCCGGCCCTCCGCCCCCACGCCCTGCACCCACGTGCGCGTCTGCCAGGAGTGCCGGCGCATCCAGGCGCTGCGGGCGTCCGGGGCCGGCGCGCCCCCGCGTGGCCTGGGCGCCCCCGCCGAAGCCACCAGTCCGCCCCGGCCGCGGCCCGGCCCCGCGGGCCCCCGCGAGCTGGCCGAGCACGAGTGACCACGGGCGGAGCCGGGCTGGCGGCCGGACTGATCGCAGGGACGGGGTCCGCCCCAGGCCCGGGCCGCCCCCGCTTCCCCAGTGGACAAGGGACGGGACTTGTGCCCCTGGTGCGCCGGACGCCACAATTTTGCCTTCGGCTCACGGTGAAGTCCGAGGCCCGGCTCCGGAGCCTGCCTGCGCCCCCTAGTGGACTCATCAGAGGGTGCCGCGGACCCTGCACTTCGCCCCCTGACTGCGGACATGAGCGCAGGAACCGAAGACTTCAGGGGGCCGGGGACTGCGGGTGCCGCTCCAGAAGCGGAAAGCAGTCCGCGAGGAGAGCCCATCCTGGGACTGCTCAGGCTCCCCAAGACTTGACACAGCCCTCCCCACTTCTGGAGGAGGGGAGGGCTTCTGGGCAGATGGGTGTCCCCTGGCGCCCCTCAACTCTTCTCTTTCTCTCTTTTTTTTGGGGAGAAACCTCGGAATTTCTATGAGACCCCCCCCAGGGAGGAGGTCAGTTGGGCCCCCATCCCTCCCCCCTGCCACACCCCAGTCCCTGTTGGAATAAAAAAAAGAACAAAACCCCAAAACTGGGGATAGCTGGGTCTCATTTCCTGGGGGCGTGAGGGCATTAAAGGCTTGGGCTCCCCAGAGAGTCTGCTGAGAACCACACACGGGATGGTCACTCCTGGACTCTCTCCACCCTTGGGCCCTGCCCTCAGGCAGCAGGTCAGCCCAGGCCCTGGCAGCTGGCCCCTCTCACTGACCTTCTCTCAGGACAGAGGGAGGCTGTGACAGAGACCCTGAGACAGATGGAGAAAGATGCAGGGATCTGGAGAGGCGGAGACACCAGGGAACAGAGACACAGAAAGACAGAAACCAGATGGGGTTGGGGGGAAGGGAGGGTGAGTGAACTGCTCAGTGTGGCGGTGCCTGGGGCGGCCACACCGTGACAAGTGTGTGCTGGGGCCAGGGTGATTTGGTGACTTTTTAATTGTGGGCATGTGTGTGTATGTGCACCCGTGAGGCTGTCTTCAACTCTGTGAGTGTGACCCCGTGTTTCTGCTGAAAGTGTGCCTCCCCAGCCCCCAAGAGAGGAAGTGGGAAATCCCAGTGGGGTGGGGGGGTGGCTGCAGGGCTGGTTGAGCAGGGAGAGAGGTGGGTCTGCTTTCTGTCCCCGCCTTCCCCCGCTCCGCTGGAGGTTTCCACTGGAAACTGCAGCTGGGAAAGGACGAGTGAAGGTCATACAGCGAGAGCCATAATGAGGCCGAGTAGAAGGGGGAGACAGAGATGGGGAGAGAGGAAGAGATGGGGCAGGGGTGGGGGAGAGAGAGAGATGGGGAGAGACTAGCAGGGGGGCCGAGAGGGAGGGGGAGAGGCAGAGGGAGACACCGTGATTAGGTGAGATGGAATGGAGAAGGGGACAAGAGACTGAGACAGGCGGGGAGACAGATGAAGCAGGGAAGTTAAGAGACCCCGGGGAATTGGGGCTGAGAGAAGCAGAGATCGAGGTGGGACAGAGATGGGAAGCCAAAGAAAACTAGATGGAGAGGGGAGGGGGCCGGAGCGCTGAGGAAAGCCAGACTGAGTGGGACCGGGCTGGGAGACGGGAGGCTGGGCCCTCCCCTCGGGCAGGCTGCCGGGACCCGGGAGCTGTCCTTCAGCACCGGCCTGGTGGGGACCGGCGCGCTCTGCCCTGTCTCCCTTGCGGGGCTGGCCTGCCTTCGCGGTGCTTGGGCGGGCCACGTCCAGGAGACCCCGCCTGGTACACAGCACCCCCAGTCTCCACCCGGCCCCTTCTGTGTCTCTGGCTTTTGCTGTGTGTGTGCCCCTCGGGGACAGGTGTGGGGGCGAGCTTGTCTCAGGGTCTCTGTTGTCCCCACATCTATTGCACAGACTTTAATCAATGTCTCTGCCCTTGGGCCAGACTCTCAGTCTGTTGAGGTGACTAGAATATGATTGCAGACATTTCTGGTCTCTCCAGCTCTCTGTCCCCATACCATGCAGCTGATCTATGAAGTCTCTCCCCATTTCTGAGTCTCCCCACCCCTCCCTGTTTCTGCTCCAAGTATCTCCCTGGTCTTTATCTCTGAGTCTCCCCGGTTTGCCAAATGTGTCTCTGTCTGGCTCTCTATGTCCCTGTGGCTCTCTGTCACCTTCACTGAGTAATTCTGTTGCTCTGTTTCCCCCCATCTGTTTTCTCATCTGTCTTTGCAGGTCTCTGTCTTTGTCAGTCTCTCTGTTTGTATCTGCCTCTACCTGGTTCTGAACTGTGTCCATTTCTCCTCCTGAGTCTCTCTTTATGTCTCTCTCACCAAGCTCCCCTGTCCCTGTCCATTCCTGTGACCTTCCTAAGTCTTCCCTCCTCCCCCCCAACTTCCGCAGAGCCTCGCGCTGGGAGCACGGTGCACAGTCATCAGTCTCTCCAGGCTCGTGTTGAGGAGGGAGTGCATAAAGGGGGACATAAGCCTGTATCTGGGGTGTCGTGTGGGGGGCCGAGGTCTCCCCCAGCCAAACTGGAGAACAGGGAGAGAGAGAGCCTAAATCTCCTGGGATCCAAACACCTTTAGGCATCTCTGTCCCCCCAGCCCCCTTGCCCATGGTCCATCCCTGCCAGAAACAGACAAGGTGGTGGGGAGGGGACAATATGTTGACAGATCCTCCCCCCACCACACACACCCCCAGGAAGGGGGCAGAATTGCAGAGGGGATCTGGGGGCCAACCACCTGGACTAGAAGATGTGGCTCCCCCCCCTTCCCCAGTCTCCATGGAGACAGGCCAGGTCTGCAGGCCCAGCCTCCTTTGCTGCATAGTCGGCCTCCCTATTACCATGGCAACAAGGGACAGCAGGGAGGGATGGGGATGGGTCAGAGTACAGGATTGGGCCAAGGCTCTGGGTGCTGGGGAAAGCCAGAGAAGCTGACTCCCTGTTCCCCTTTACTCCCGGATCCTGTCTCCTTGTCCATGTTTGTCTCTCTTCAGCTTTGAATCTCTGTCTCCTCTCTGTTTATCTTTTGTGTGTGTGTGTGTGTCTCATTCTGGCTTTTAGCCTTTCACATATTTCCCTAATCAGGCCCTTAACCTTCACCACCCACCCCCCATGCGCACCAGGCTCACTCTGTGCCCCTTGCCTGTGTCCCCCACGCCTCCACTCCCACAGGTGGGGAGGACACCCGCATTCTGAGGAAGCTACAGGGACAGGCTTTCACTTGCCCTCTGCCCTGTCTATAATCCCCAGGGAAAGTCTGAGGTGTTCCTCAGCAAAGAGTGGGGGTGAGAGACTGTGACTGCTCAGGCTTCAATGGGTGGCGGATGCGGTGTGGTGTGTATGTGGCAGGCCTGGGGTGTGCGTGGCATGTGGGTGGGGGCACTGGGGCATGTTTGCAGGTGCAGCAAAGTGTCTAGCACTGCAATACGTGATGTGTGCAGTGTGCGAAGCGTGGGGACAGTGTCGTGAGATCTGTTCCTGTGAACTATTGTTCTGTGTGTTAGTCTGCGTGCACCTTTTTGTCTGTCATTCACAATTAGTGACGCTTTGGCAATTGTGCCCCGTGGACTTCTGCTCCCTGGGGAGGAGTGTGTGTGGTTATGTGTGTGCTGTTGTGTGACTGCAGCAGGGACCACAAAGGCTCATGGGGTGTGTGAGGGAGTGTGAGGCCTGTGCGTGTGTGATGGTCCCTAGTGTGGGTACGTGTTGGTCTGTGGGTTTGCGGGCTGCGTGGTTGTGGGGCTCTATGTGAAATGGTACAAAGCCAGGTGCGGTGGAGGGTGTGATGTGCATGTCTGTGATGTAGTGTTCAGAGGGTGTGAGTCAGTCCACACGGCCGTTTATGACAGCGATTGTAATTCTGTTGTGGTGTGATGGGGGGTGCATTTTATTTCCACATGCTGGTGAATCTCTGGGGTTATGTGATGGGGTAGTGTAGTATGTATGTGAGGGTCCACGCTGGTGTGTTCTGGAATGTGATGGTGAAACTGTGCTGGTGTGTGATGGGGTGGTGGATGTGCGCGTCCTCCCCATCTGGGCTATCTGGGTGATGCTTGTGTGTGAGTGTGAGGCTGTGAGGTGTCTTCCGTGTACACTCGCGGTTGCGTCTCCCTGTATAACTGCCATGGTGCGGGGGGGGCACACTAGTCAGGGGACCTCGAGGCTCATTTCCCCTCTGCAGCACCCCTCCGAACTGTAGGATCTTCCTTGCCTCTTAGGCTCCCTCCAGCTCCCCCTCCTGAACAACACCCCCACAAGGTCTCCAGCCCCCCCACCCGTCCGCTGTGTCCCCCGCTTTATTGTTGGTGGTTTAAGGGGCTTTCCCCCCACCCGGTGTCCACCTCCCCCAGCGCACCCCTCTCCCTGTGGCAACACCCCCACAGTGAGGGGATTTTGGGGGCGCTCTCTCCCTCAGCACCCCACTGCGAGGGTCTCCAGGTTCCTCATTGCGGGGTCTCCGGGATCCCCCTTTCTGCAGCGCTCCCCCTTCTCGGCCATGCCGCCACTTTGCGGAGGCTGGGGGGCGGGGAGGACAGCTGCAGTACCGGGGGCGGGGCCGCGGGCCGTCCGTCAGGGCGGCGGCGCTCCTGATTGGCCGGCGCCGGCCCCCCCGCGGGCGCGGGCATATGAGGAGGCGGAGGCGGCGGCCGCCGCAGACTCTGTGCGGGAGGGCTGCCGGCAGGACGGACACGCGGACCGAGGCGCGGGCGCTGCAGAGGCCCCCCAGCCCGAGCCCGCGCCTGAGCCCGCCCTGAGGTCTCTGCCCCCGGCCCCCGCCCCGCCCGCCCGCCCCTCTCCCCCGGAGCCGCCAAGATGGGGGTAGGTGCTCGGGCCCGCCGGGCCGTGCGTGTGTGCGACACTGTGGGTCCAGTGACATCGGGTGTCTGCGGGGGGCGGGGGCTCCGGGACCCCTGCGCTCCGGGGCCACGTCCGCGGGACCCGGCCCGTCCGTCTGGTTGTGCCGCTGGTTGAGCGTGTGCGCGGGGCCGCCTGGGGCCGCGGGGTCTGTGGCGTATGTTGGCGTGTCTTTGTGTGCGGGGTCCGTGGGGCACCGACCGGCCCTCTCTGCCTGCCCTGGTGCGGTTGCACGCTCCATCGTATGCGTGCGTGTGCGCGTGTGTGAGCTCCGGGCTCTGGCAGGTCCTGCCAGCACCGTCTGCCAGCGACCGTGCGGCCCAGGTTGTGTCTGTCTGCATTCGTGTCTGGGTGTGTCTGAGAGCTGGCGTTTGTGTCTGGGGGTGTTGAAACCCCTCTGCTTCCCTGGCCGGGTGCGGACAGGTCCAGGCTATGGAATGAACACCAGATGACCTCTCTTTCTCCTTCCAGGCCTGGATTGGGGGGGGGGGGTGCTCCGCAGTGCGGCGGGTGGCCTGGGACTGTGGTGTGTGTCCATCCCCTAATCTGAGGAAGCTGATGGGGGGGGGGGGCTGCTGGGAGAAGCAGGAGAGCCGTGGCAGCGAGACTGAGTGCCTGGCTGAGGGTGCATGTGTACACATGTGGGGGGTAGGGGGGTGGGGGAGTGTATGGTGCATGTCTGGCTATGCCCTTGCCTCTGTGTCCGTATGTCCTTGTCTGTCTGTGAGTCTCTCCAGCAGATGCCGCCTCCTTCCCTGGCTGACCACCTGATCCCCTCTGCAGCCCTGGATTTCTCCCTGCGTGTCTGGGGCGGGGCCATGGGGGGAGAGTGGGAGATGGAGGCGGGTGGGCTGGGTAGGAGGAAGACAGAGGGTCGGGATGGGAAAGGCTAATGGAGAGGGAATATGAGGGATGGGGAGAAAGATGGCGGATGAAGGCTGATGGGCCCAGGGATAGAGGTGGGGGGGTGGGGCTGCAGATCTGTGGCTTGGGGTGGGCGAGGGGGGATGGGGAGAAGAACTGGATGGGAGAGGACTGGGAGAGAGAAGGGGGGGAGGTGAGAGTCAGTGATGGCTTCCAGGTAAGTGGAATGGAGGGAGGGAGGTGTGGACAGATTGGAGGAGACTGAGACCTAATGCCCCAGGGAAGGAACAGGGAGCATTAGGAAAAGAAGAGGGGACAGGAGAAGAGAGGCGCTTTAGACATGGGTTGCAAAAAGAGAGGCAGAACCCTACGGAAAGAGTGAAAGAAATAGGCAGAGACAGAGAGAGATGCTCTGAAAGAGACAGAGAGAAAGAGACATAGACGTAGAGACAAAGAGAGACACGGTCAGAGAGACATGCAGAGACATGGTGAGACAAAGACATGGAGAGACATACAGAGACAAAGAGAGAAACTGAGTCTGAGATTAGGAGACCCAAGGACAGACATTTCCTATCCAAAGACGACCAAAGTCAGCTTGAAGGGTGGGAGGAGGAGGCAGAGAGCAAAAGGGGAGGTGGAGAGAGAGAGATGCTCAGAGATGAAGGCTCCAGACACCCTGAGAGGGGGAGCCAGAGGCTGGCCAAGGTGCAGAAGCTGTGTGAGCTGGCGGGTGTCGGGGGAGGCGGACAGTGGAAAATGGTGAGGAGATGCAGAGACTCGCTGCAGCGAGACAGGCGTGTCCCCCACCCTCAGAGGTGCTCCCGCCCCGCAGTGCGCCCATCTGGGCCTCCTGCCTTGACTGGGAAAGCCTCGGCTCCCCCTCCAACAGATGGAAGCCCGCCCCCAAGGGAGTCTGGTCATAGCAAGGGCACGCAGGACCCAAGGCTTGCCTGCCAGGGACGGGGCTGTCCCGGCCCCCTCCTCCCTCAGACCCAGGGGTCCAGGCCCCCCCCAGCCCCTCCTCCCTCAGACCCAGGGGTCCAGGCTCCCAGCCCCTCCTGCCCCAGACCCAGGAGTCCAGGCCCCCCCCAGCCCCTCCTCCCTCAGACCCAGGGGTCCAGACCCTCCAACCCTTCCCCCTGAGACCCAGGAGTCCAGGCCCCCCAACCCTTCCTCCCTCAGACCTAGGAGTCCAGGGCCCTCAGCCCCTCCTCCCTCAGCCCCAGGAGTCCAAGGCCCCCAGCTCCTCCTCCCTCAGACCCAGGGGTCCAGGCCCCCCCAACCCCTCCTCCCTCAGATCTAGGAGTCCAGGGCCCTCAGCCCCTCCTCCCTCAGCCCCAGGAGTCCAAGGCCCCCAGCCCCTCCTCCCTCAGACCCAGGAGTCCAGGCCCCCCCAAGCCCTCCTCCCTCAGACCTAGGAGTCCAGGGCCCTCAGCCCCTCCTCCCTCAGCCCCAGGAGTCTAAGGCCCCCAGCCCCCTCCTCCTTCAGCCCAGGGTTCCAGGCCCCCAGCCTCTCCTCCCTCAGACCCAGGGGTCCAGGCCCTCAGCCCCTCCTCCCTCGGACCAGGGTTCCAGGCCCTCAGCCCCTCCTCCCTCAGACCAGGGGTCCAGGCCCTCAGCCGCTCCTCCCTCAGACCAGGGGTCCAGGCCCTCAGCCCCTCCTCCCTCAGACCAGGGGTCCAGACCCCCAGCCCCTGCTTCCTCCAAGCATCAGCTCCCAGCCTTCCCTAAGGTTTCAGGGGTGGGCTGCTGGTTTTCTCCCGCACTCCTGCCAGGCCCCCATCTCTCTCCTCTCCTGCCTTCCCCCTCATTTCTCTGCCTGGACCCCATGACCTTCTATCTCCACATCTCTCCATCCATGGGGCCCCCGCTGTGGGCAGGTAAGACCCCTCCTGGCACAGGGAGTGGAGACGTGCCCTGCCTGTCCTCAGGCCTCCGTGCTTTTGAGTCAGACGCAGTGCTGCTGCAGGGCTGGCCCAGGGCCAAGCCTCCCCCCCACCCTCTGAAACCCTCTCAGAGGCTCCCAGGCCTCCAGGCTGCAGTAACCCCCAGGCTCAGCCCCTGGGTCTGGGGGCCGGCAGCAGGCAGCTCAACCCGCTACAAGGTCATAAGGGGATTAGCATTGAGCTGCCTGAGCCTGGGATCCCGGCTTGGCCCTGGGCCCGCAGGATCTGTCAGCAGCCCTCTTCCAGCACCTGGCCTCGCCTCACCCCTCCTGCCAGCCTCCGGGGACACTGCCTTCCCCATCTGCCCAAGCCCCCCGGCCTGGAACCTCCCTCACCCCCTCACACCACATCCAGTTCAGGCCAGGCCTGGGGCTTCTGTACCCGAAATCCCAGCCAGCTCCTAGTCTGTCCTCCAGAGACCTGACCTTGCCCATCCCCTGTTCAGAGCTGTCTGTGGCTGCCACCAAGCCCCGAGAGAGAGGCCAGGGCCCACAGCTTGTCAGTCAAGACCCTCGGGACTGGCTGTGTGTCCAGCCAGGCCGCCATCCCTGTGCATAGTAGGCTGCGTCCCGGGCTCTTGTCCCAGCTGTGAGCCACACCCGCAGCACCCTTTCCTCTGTCCCTGCCAGGCCTGTGCGGTCTCCCAGGATTAGCTGGGTCCTTCGAGAGGCAGAGACTGAGACACCCATGGGGCTGGGGAAAGGGGCCCAGGAAAAGAGCCGGGGAGAGAAGACGGGGAGAGTGACAGAGGCGGGGAGACCTGGAGCTGGAAGGACTGAAATGTTGAGACAGGTCGCAGAGTGAGACAGCCAGAGATAGACACGGCGGTTGAAACAGGACAGGCAGAGAGGGAGAGACACGCCAAGCATTCTAGAGGACACACAGCTCGAAAGCTGAAGACAGAGACTCATGACAGAGAGAGGCGGAGAGCAGGACGGGGAAAGACACGGAGGCGGAAATCCCGACACTCAGAGACAGTCTGAGATCCCGAGACACATCGACTCTCCCAGAGAGAGGTTCAGCCAGACGTGGGGAGAGATGGTTCAAGAGATGCAGACAGACGTTGTGTGAGACAGAGAGACCTACAGAGCCAGAGATCAGACAGACAGACAGACAGAATTATACAGAGACACATGCGGAGAGACTCAGAGGCAGAGAGACAGACGACATAAAGAGATGAAGGAGATAGAGCAGGGAGACAGAGATGGAGAGATAAAGAGGTAGGAGACAGAGAGACAAAAAAGAACAATAAGACAGAAAGGGACAGAGACCTCGAGAGACAGCTCCAGAGACAGAGGAAGACAGACATAGCAAGAGACGGACACTCCAGGAGTTGGGACAGGCCCAGGGAGAGAGAGGAAGAGACATACACAGAGACAAAGAGACACCAAGTGACTGAAGGAGAGAGAGCCACAGAGATAGGCACAGAAACAGAGAGAGAGACAGAAGCACAGACAGACCCGGACAGAGACCCTCGGGGACAGAGACCCAGAGATAACACGGCACCAGAGACGGTGAGGCCAGTCGAAGAGACGAGACCCATGGGTTCTGAGGGACAACCACCCAGAGACACGGGGCAGAGACAGGGAGGTGCCGGCGACCCCCAGAGCCAGCCCCTGCCCCATGTGATGCAGAGGCAGGCCAGGGTGAGGGTGGGGCCCGGAGGGCCAGTGTCCCCCTTGTAACCCCTTCTCGCCCGCAGTCTGGTGGCTCTGACAGCTATCGTGTCGCCACCTCGCAGGACAAGAAAGATGACAAGGGCTCGCCCAAGAAGAGCAAGGGCACCAAAGAGCGCAGGGACCTGGATGACCTCAAGAAGGAGGTGGCTATGGTAAGCCCCACCCTCCGTGCCCGCACACCCTCCCAGAGTGGAGCTGTGGCTGGGGATGGGCCTCATGCTCTCAGGTCCTGCCCCAGCCCCCGAAAGGCCTTGGTTCTCACTGCCTCCCCCCAAACTCTTGTTCCTCAGACAGAGCACAAGATGTCGGTGGAAGAGGTGTGCCGGAAATACAACACGGACTGCGTGCAGGTGCGGCTGGGCCCGAAGGAGGAGCACCTCTGGGAGGGGGGGCTGGGGGCCTGGACCCCTGAGTCTGAAGGAGGAGGGGCTGGGGGCCAGGACCCCTGAGTTTGAGGGAGGAGGGGGGCTGGGGGCCTGGACTCCTGGGTCTGAGGGAGGAGGGGCTGGCGGCCTGGACTTCTGGGTCTGAGGGAGGAAGGTGCTGGGAGTCTGGACTCCTGGGTCTGAGGGAGGAGGAGCTGGGGGCCTGGACTTCTGGGTCTGAGGGAGGAAGGTGCTGGGAGTCTGGACTCCTGGGTCTGAGGGAGGAGGAGCTGGGGGCCTGAGTCCTGGGTGCCTGGGGTGCTTGTGAAGCATTGGGGTGCCAGGCTGGCTCAGGGAGGGTCCTGTGTGAGTCCTGTGTCCCCCAGGGTCTGACCCACAGCAAAGCCCAAGAGATCCTGGCCCGGGATGGGCCCAATGCGCTCACACCACCGCCTACCACCCCAGAATGGGTCAAGTTCTGCCGCCAGCTCTTCGGGGGCTTCTCAATCCTGCTGTGGATTGGAGCCATCCTCTGCTTCCTGGCCTATGGCATCCAGGCGGGCACAGAGGACGACCCCTCGGGCGACAATGTGAGTGCCCTCCAGCCTGCCCTGCACCAGGGCCGGGACATTTAGGGACGCAAACCCCGCCCCGCTTCTCCTGCCCCTTCCGGCTTCTGAAAGCCCACTCTCCAGCTGTGTCATCGGACCTGCATAAAAGCAAAGCCAAGTAACTTGTGTGCCATGTGGGGTGTGTGAGCTGAGGCTCTGTCCCAAGGCTTTGTGATCTCGGTGGCCTTGGGGACAGGCACCACCAGGTGGTCATGGCCTGAAAGGTCCTCCCCCCAAAAGTCAGGACTCTGGTGTAGAGAGCCAGACATCCAGCTACTGATCTGTCAATGCAGGGGACACACAGGGGGACACGTGCGCATAAACACAGACCCGCACCCTGGCCACGTGGAGGTCCTTGCACATGCACGTGCGCGCACACATAGACTCAACACCGTCACGCCTGCCACAGACTCAGACACAGTCGCCTAGTTCAGACCACAAACACGGACACAGACGTAGACGGACAGACACAGGAACTCAGACATACACAGAGCTGCAGGCCTAGCCTGGGGACAGACAGACAAACCTGCAAGTCAAGCACGGACAGATCGTATTCCCAGACATTAAAACCCGGGGTGCCTGGCTGGCTCAGTCGGAGGAGTGTGCGACTCTTGATCTTGGGGTTGTGAGTTCGAGCCCCACATTGGGTGTAGAGATTACCCAATAAATAAAACTTAAAAAGGGGCGCCTGGGTGGCTCAGTCGTTAAGCGTCTGCCTTCGGCTCAGGTCATGATCCCAGGGTCCTGGGATCGAGCCCCGCATCCGGCTCCCTGCTCAGCGGGAAGCCTGCTTCTCCCTCTCCCACCCCCCCTGCTTGTGTTCCCTCTCTCGCTGTGTCTCTCTCTGTCAAATAAATAAAATCTTTAAAAAAAAGAAATTAAAACTCAAATAGGCAGATAGACAGACACGGAGTCTCAGACCCAGGCAGAGAGAGACAGACAGAGATCCACATACAGAGACTCAAACACAAACAGTCCCATAAATTTAAAGCCAGGCATGCAGACTGTCAGACAGACACACTGACTTAAGCACAGACAGACACGTGGACGGATAATAGCATACGCTCAGATTCTCAAACTCAGGCAGAAAGACAGGTGGACACACAAAATCGAGAGATGGGCTGACCTAGAGACTCAAACACACCCCATGTGCGGAAAGAGGGACCCAAACATGAACAGGCAGAAGGACACACGGGGGCGCCTGGGTGGTTCAGTTGGTTAAGCAACTGCCTTCGGCTCAGGTCATGATTCTGGAGTCCCGGGATCGAGTCCCACATCGGGCTCCCTGCTCAGCAGGGGGTCTGCTTCTCCCTCTGACCCTTCCCCTCTCATGCTCTCTGTCTCCCATTCTCTCTCTCAGATAAATAAATAAAATCTTTAAAAAAAAAAAAAAAAAAAAAAGAAGGACACACGGACCCTCAAGTAGACAAAACCTGGGGTCAGACACATAAATACGGACCCCCCCCCCCGCCCGCTCCTGTTGACTCAGGGTTCCCTTCCCGGATTCCACAAATCTCGGGGTGAGGCTGGTAGGGAGCGGCTCTGAGGTACAACCCCGTGCCCCCCCCACAGCTGTACCTGGGCATCGTGCTGGCAGCTGTGGTCATCATCACCGGCTGCTTCTCCTACTACCAGGAGGCCAAGAGCTCCAAGATCATGGAGTCCTTCAAGAACATGGTTCCCCAGGTGAGGGGGGTCCCGGAAGGGGTCAGGTGGGAGTAGGAGGTTGGGGGTGAGGTGTGCCATCCAAGCCCAGGCGGAGAGCTGGGGCACTGACTCTTCTCCACTCGGCCCCCAGCAAGCCCTGGTGATCCGAGAGGGTGAGAAGATGCAGGTGAACGCTGAGGAGGTGGTGGTCGGGGACCTGGTGGAGATCAAGGGTGGAGACCGAGTCCCGGCCGACCTACGAATCATCTCAGCCCATGGTTGCAAGGTGGGACCGGGACCTGGGGCCCAGCTCTGTCCTTCCTGGAGTGGCTCTGGGGTCCAGGCTCTCAGCCCCCTCTTCTTCAGACTCAGAAGTCGAGGCCCCCAGCCCCCATCCTTCAGATTCAGGAATCGTGCTCCCAGCCCCTCCTCCTTCAGACCTAAGAGTCCAGGCCCCCAGCCCCCTCCTCCCTCAGACCCAGGGCTCTAGGCCCCAGCCCCCTTCTCCCTCAGGCTCAGGAGCCCAGGCCCCCAGCCCCCTCCTCCCTCAGACTCAGGGGTCCAGACCCCCGACACCTTCCTCCCTCAGAGCAGGGGTCCAGACCCTTAGCCTCCCCTCCTTCAAACCCAGAAGTCTTGCCCTCAGCCTTCTCCTCCCTCACACCCAAGAATCCAGGGCTCTGCCCCGCTCTTTCCTCAGACCCATGGGTCAGGCCCCCAGCCCCACCTTCGCCAGGATCCAGGAGTCCAGACCCCTGGTCCCCACCCCCCAGACGCATCAATACCTTAGACCTTGGCAAGAAGCCTCTGCTTCCCACCTTCAAGAGCCCAACCTCTAGCCCCCCGGCCACCACTCCTTCACCCAGGTGTCCAGGCCTCTCCTTACGACCTCCATGCATACAGCCTCAGCCCCATGTCCTCTGGACAAGTGCTCCCTGACCCCAGGGCTGAGCCCTCTGTCCCTTCACCCACCCTCAGGTGGACAACTCCTCCCTGACCGGCGAATCGGAACCTCAGACCCGCTCTCCTGACTGCACACACGACAACCCCTTGGAGACTCGGAACATTACCTTCTTTTCTACCAACTGCGTGGAAGGTGCGGCAGGGTGTGGTGGGGGCACCCATGTTGGGGCAGGGCTGGTCCAGACAGAGGGATGTGCGTCTGGGGCTCGGGGCCCCCCGAACCTCGCCGAGACCCCATCCCCAGCTCAGCCTACCCTGCTCTGGCCCCCCAGGCACGGCTCGCGGCGTGGTGGTGGCCACCGGTGACCGCACTGTCATGGGCCGCATTGCCACGCTGGCTTCAGGCCTGGAGGTGGGCAAGACGCCCATCGCCATCGAGATCGAGCACTTCATCCAGCTCATCACCGGCGTGGCCGTCTTCCTGGGCGTCTCCTTCTTCATCCTGTCCCTCATTCTCGGATACACCTGGCTCGAGGCTGTCATCTTCCTCATCGGCATCATTGTGGCCAATGTCCCAGAGGGCCTGCTGGCCACCGTCACTGTAAGGCCCGGACCCCCACGTCTGAGGGAGGCGGGGGCTGGGGGCCTGACTGCCACGTTCCTGAGGAGGACAGCTGGCACACTGAGGGCCGAGCCTCCTGGGTCTTGAATGACTGGGTCTGGGGACTCAGAAGGCCTTCTTAACGAAACAAACAAAAATCTTGAGGCACACTGCAAAGCATGAAGGGCTAACAGCCTATCACGTTCTTTTTTTTTTCTTTCTTTCTTTTTTTTTGGAGAAAGAGGTGGCGGGGAGGGAGTAAGTGAGCAGGGGGAGGGCCAGAGGGAGAGGGAGAGGGAGAGAGAGAATCCCAAGCAGACTCCCTGCTCAGCGCAGAGCCCGACACAGGGCTCGATCCCATGACCCTGAGATCATGACCTGAGCCAAAATCAAGAGTTGGAGGCTCAACTGACTGAGCCACCAGGCGCCCCGTCAGTCTTATCACTGTCTAAGTTAACTTACACAATTAAGATGTACACCCTCATGGGGCTCCTGGCTGGCTCAGTGAGTGTAGCACATGACTCTTGATCTCGGGGTTGTGAGTTCAAGCCCCATGTTGGGTGTAGAGATGAGTTAGAAATAAAATCTTAAAAAAAAAAAAAAAAAGGAAGTGCACCCTCATGGTAAAAAGTCTAAAGAATAGATTAAAATAGTTAAAAAATAAAATAAAATAACGCCCCCGCCCTGCCCTGCTGCCCAGCAGTCAGCCCCACCACAGAAGTGCATCGTCTACACCGCTCCCGGGCAGGTGTGGGCGTGTTCCAGCCTGTGGCTCAGTGCTGACAGTACATAGACCAGACTGTCCCAGGAATTCTCTTCTGCTGCTTGATTCTTTTTACTTAACATCTCCTGCAGCGTTTTCCCCATTAGCATGTGCAAAGCCAGGGTAGGTCCAAGGCTTTTTACAGATGTGGGGTCACGCATATGGATGCCCCAGCTGTGAGTCTGGGCGCGTGCAGGTGGGCGGCACGCAGACTGAGTTCCCCAGAAACCCCCTCCAGACCTTGTCCGGCTTCTTCCCCCCAACCCAAAGGTTACCCCTACCCTGGCTTCCAGCAGCATCACCGTACTGCATAGCAATGGAATAATTGAGTCCAAACCCTTGCTTCAGGCTCAGTTTTATGCTGGGCACGATGTTCTTGAACTTCATCCTTGAAGGTGCAAGAAGCCGGAGCCTGCTCTTTCCCATTGCTGTGTATCATGCCACCTTTTCCCCCTGCGGTTTATTTCCCCCTTCTGCTCTTAGTAGACGTTGTTTCTCGTTCGGGACGATTAGGAAGAAAGCTGCTGTGCACAGAACAGTAGCTGCCTTTGGGGGCGCATCCGAGCCCACTTTTGTTGGTCCGTGCCTTGGGATGGAGTTGCTGGACAGCAACACTCTTCTGTGTGTGCGTCTGTCTTGTTGCTGCTTGGTGTTCGGGGGCAGCGCTCTTTCCTTGGACGGGCCACCCAGGGTGGGTCGCGGGCGCTCGCGTCGCTGGTGCAAGCCTGCCGCCCGGCGGTCCCCATGACTGGCCCTCCCCCGCTGTGCCCCCCCCAGGTGTGTCTGACGCTGACGGCCAAGCGCATGGCTCGGAAGAACTGCTTGGTGAAAAACCTGGAGGCTGTCGAGACCCTGGGCTCCACATCCACCATTTGCTCAGACAAGACAGGGACCCTCACCCAGAACCGCATGACGGTCGCCCACATGTGGTTTGACAACCAGATCCACGAGGCCGACACCACGGAGGACCAGTCAGGTGAGGGTGGGGCCCCGGCGGGGACCGAGGGGGTCTGGCCCCGAGGCGCTGTGACAGGGGACACGTGCCTCCTTCAGGAACCTCGTTCGACAAGAGCTCGCACACCTGGGTGGCCCTGTCCCACATCGCTGGACTCTGCAACCGCGCCGTCTTCAAGGGAGGTCAGGACAACATCCCTGTGCTCAAGGTGGGTCCGGCTGCCCCCCTCGCCTCGGCCCTGCCCGTGGCCACCGCCACTGCTCTGCTCTGACGGCCCTCTGTGCCCCCAGAGGGATGTGGCCGGGGATGCCTCTGAGTCCGCCCTGCTCAAGTGCATCGAACTGTCGTCTGGCTCTGTGAAGCTGATGCGCGAACGTAACAAGAAAGTGGCTGAGATTCCCTTCAATTCCACCAACAAATACCAGGTACTCCAGGGCTGTCTAGGAGAGCTAGCCTGGCCCTCAGTGTCTCGGTCGTGCCTGTAAGCGGTCACCTCTGCCCCACTGCCCCCTTGCTTTGGACAAGTTACTAACCTTCCAGAGCCTTGGTTTCACCATCTGTGAAATGGGAATGATAGTGTCCGCCTGGTTAGGTGAGGAACAGGCTGACCCAGGGAGTGAGAGCAAGGTCTCTGCCGGAGTGGGAGGCAGAGGAATAAAGATCTTCTTATAGCAGAGAGTGGGGACCCGCCGGAGAGCTCTCATTCATTCCACAAATATTTGCTTGAACAGCCACCGCACGTCAGGAGCATGTTTTAGGTGCTGGGGTACCTTTGGCAGTGAGTGAAACAGTGGACATGGAACGGACGGTCTAGTGCTAGAAGACAGACGATGACAAAAGCATGAGGAAGTACAGAATATGCTGGCTGCAGGTGTCTGGGGCAAGAGTGTTCTAGGCAGTAGGCATAGCATGTGCAAAGGCCCTGAGGCAGGAGTGTACTGATGTGTCTGAACAACAGCCAGGCAGCCAGGATGGTGGAGCAGGGAGCCAGGGAGTGTGCTGGAGGTAAGGGCACTGGGTACTGGCCAGGTCCTCTTGGGCTCATGGGCCGTGGAGAAGACTCAGGTGTGGACTTTTAAGAGGGACATGAGCCACGGGAGGGCTCTGTGCGGAGGAGAGATGGGACCTGACTCATGTTTTTAAAAAGAGTTTCACTGAGATATAATTCATATATCATAGATCACCCACATAAAGTGCGTAATTCAGCATTTTGGTATATTCACGGATACGTGCAATCAGCTCCACAGTTATGGAACATTCCATCACGTCAAAAAGAAGCCTCACACTCCTTAGCTATTTTCCCCCTCCTCCCCCATCTCGTCTGATTCCTAAGCAACCACTCATCTACGTTCTTGTCTCTATGCGTTGGCCTATTCTGGACATTTCGTATAAATGGAATCCTACGATACGTGGTGTTTTGTGACTGGCGTGTTTCACTTCGTGTGATGTTCTCAAGGTCCATTCACGCACGTTGTGGTGTGTGTCGGTACTCCGGACCTCTCTGTGGCTGGGTAATGTTGCGTTGTCTGCATAGTCCACAGTTTGTTGATCCCTTCATCTGCTGACGGACATTTGAGTCATTCGCCCCTTTGAGCTACTGTGTGTGATGCTGCTGGGAACTTCACACACACGTTTCTGTGTGGACACACTTTGTGTGTCTCGGGTGTGTGTGTCCCTGGGAATGGCTGGCTCATCTAGTAACTCTACTTGTAGCCTTTTGGGGGGCTGTCAGACTATTTGCCAAAGTGGCTGCCCCGTTTTCCACTCACTCACATTTCTTAAAGGATCCTCCTGGCTGCTGTGGGGAGGAAGTATTATGGGCTGGGGAGGGCAGACACAGAGACTCAATGTGATATTCCCTATGAGAGATGAGGGTGGCCGGACGGGGAGGGCAGGGGGGCAGGTGAGAAGAGTCAGAATCTGGGTGTATTTGAGAGATGAGCTGAGCAGATTTGGTGATAGGTCAGATGTGGGATGAGAGGAAGCCAGGTGAGGCAGGGAGAGGGCCATGTATCCTAGGGATGTCCATGATTTTTGTGAGCGAGCCCCATGGGCAGAAACATCTGTGAGATGGAGAGACAGAAATGGGCAGGGGTGAGCCGGGATCTCTGGGAGAGACTTTGAGAACCAGATGGAGATCTCTTGGGTAGAGAGTTTGGGGCAGAGAGTTTTGCATTCTGGGGGAGCCCCAGCTGTGGTCTGTCCTGGCTCCCATGCCTCTGGGCGGAGGGTGGGGGCCGTCCCCTCCCCCAGCTGGGTCCCGCCGAGGCTCAGGCATGCCCGCCCCCCACCCTCTCCACAGCTCTCCATCCACGAGACTGAGGACCCCAACGACAACAGGTACCTGCTGGTGATGAAGGGCGCCCCCGAGCGCATCCTGGACCGCTGCTCCACCATCCTGCTGCAGGGCAAGGAGCAGCCCCTGGACGAGGAGATGAAAGAGGCCTTCCAGAACGCCTACCTGGAGCTCGGCGGCCTGGGCGAGCGTGTGCTGGGTGCGTACCTCGGGTGGGGCTGACTTGGTGGGGGAGCCCTTGAGGGTTTGGAGGGGCGTGAGGCTGTCCGGAGCCTGGCTCAGAATAGGCCCTCCCAGAATGCATCATGAATGAATGAATGAATGAGCGAGTGTGTGTATGAACGAGCGGGGAAGGCATCTTTAGGGGATGAATGTTGACAGACTACGCCCCCGGCTGGGGCTGCCCTGACAGCAGGGACGCTGGCGGCCGAGAGCTGTGGGCGGGGAGGGTGGCCGTCCGAGGCTGGAGCCCTCATGCCCTCACCCCATCCTGCCATCAGGTTTCTGCCATTACTACCTGCCCGAGGAGCAGTTCCCCAAGGGCTTTGCCTTCGACTGTGACGACGTGAACTTTACCACGGACAACCTCTGCTTCGTCGGCCTCATGTCCATGATCGACCCGCCCCGGGCGGCCGTCCCCGACGCAGTGGGCAAGTGCCGCAGCGCGGGCATCAAGGTGTGGCCTGGGGCAGCCGGGGAGGCGGAGGCGGGGCCCCCCGGGGGGCCGGCGGTGAGGCTGGACCATCCCCGAACAATGCCCGCAGGTCATCATGGTCACGGGTGATCACCCCATCACGGCAAAGGCCATCGCCAAGGGCGTGGGCATCATCTCCGAGGGCAACGAGACAGTGGAGGACATTGCTGCCCGGCTCAACATTCCCGTCAGCCAGGTCAACCCCCGGTGAGGCCCGTCCCCCCCAACTCCGGCCTCCCTCCGGGACGGCCTGTCCACCTTCCTTCGGCTCTCAGCACCTGGGTGCCACGCCTCCTCCACGTGTGAGGACGGGCAGCGTGGGGAAGGGCTGCATCCGAGCTTCCCTGCTCACGAGCTGTGTGAACTGGGCAAGTCACTTACACCTCCTGAGCCTCGGTTTCAGAGCCCGGTCCTCCTGCCTCTCCTGTTTGTGGGCTCGGCCTGCCTGGCTGTCCATGAACCCCCATATGCCCTGACCAGCCCTCTGCTCTTCCCAGGGACGCCAAGGCCTGCGTGATCCATGGCACCGATCTCAAGGACTTCACCTCGGAGCAGATCGATGAGATCCTGCAGAACCACACCGAGATCGTCTTCGCCCGCACGTCCCCCCAGCAGAAGCTCATTATTGTGGAAGGCTGCCAGAGACAGGTGCGCTTGGGCTGAGGCCCCCTCGGAGGAGGGGGCTGGGGCCGGGCCTCTGGGCGTCATCCTCACCCCCTCTCCCTGCAGGGAGCCATCGTGGCTGTGACCGGGGATGGTGTGAACGACTCCCCCGCCCTGAAAAAGGCTGACATCGGCGTGGCCATGGGCATTGCCGGCTCAGACGTGTCCAAGCAGGCAGCGGACATGATTCTGCTGGACGACAACTTTGCCTCTATTGTCACGGGTGTGGAGGAGGGTGAGTTGGCCGGGGAGGCCCTGGAGACTGGGGTTCCTGCCGGAGGCCCCAAGAAGGGCAAGAGGAACCGGCCAGGGCTGTGGCGGAATGCGCGGTAGGAAGACACCAGAATCCTTCCGAGCCCCAGTGGAGCCTGCAGCTTGTCCTTTCCAGTCTTCCTCTGCCCAGTGGGGTTGGGGGCTCCCTGGGGGCAGGGCTGAGCTGACGTGCTTCTGGGGCCCAGTCTGGCAGGCGAGGCAGACGTAGAAGCATTTTTAAAATGCCTGTAAGTGCAACCACGGGGAAGCCGAGGGTCCTTTCGGGAGCCCTGTTGGGGCCCCTCACCCAGCCTGGGGTCAGGGGGGCAAAGGAAGCTTCTAGAGTGGATAGGAATCACTATGTGGAGTCCCAAGGGCCGAGTTGGAACGTTCAGGTAGAGGGGTGCCAGGGAAGGGAGCTGCGGGCAGAGGGACAGAGCGTGCACGGGCAAGGTGTGTGAGGGGGCCCGTGTGTGGGGCCGGACCTGGTGTCTGGGGCCGGGAACACTGAGTCCAGACTGCGGAGCCGACGGGCACCGCCGCCTCCTGATGGGCCTTGATGTGGCCACAGATGGAGCTTGTTCACATTTAATTTTATTCTGATCATCAAAGCAATTCCCGATAATTATAGGAAATATAGACAAGCATTAAGAAGAAAATTGGAATCACCCATAACCTCACCATCCAGAAATAATCACTATTCATGTTGTGGTGCATTTTCTTCCAGTTTCTCTCTCCCGGTTGAAATGTCCCCAGGGTAAAAAAATAATGCATGATAAAAGAGAGCCTTAAGTGACAAATTAAATGCTCTTATCCCTTGCCTCCTTGTCCCAGAAGACATCGTGGTTAATCTTTTCTCCTTCCCCAAGACATCTATGTGTATGCAGTGCACACTCTTATGGACACACCGGTCACACCTTCCAGACATGCACTGGGCTGCTACCTTGTGTCTCTTGCCTGGTGCTGGAGAGAGAGTCGGGAGCAGAGCAGACAGGGTCCCTTCCCTCCAGGAGCTGGGAGGGGCAGCTTTAGACAAGTTAACAAATGAATCGTAACATAACAAACATAGTTGTAAATTGTGGCAAGTGCTGAGAAGCCAACAAGTGCTATGCATGATAGATAATAACCATGGTCATACCCAGATAAGGGTGGGCAAGGCAGGCCTCTTGGAGGTGGGGGAAAAAAACCCCCCACAAAGTTTAACTTCCAGTAGGGGAAATTCTAGATATACCACAGAGCAAAGAGCACAGTGGACCCCCACGTCCCCATCCCCCAGCTCCATCACCACTCATGGCCCATCGTGTTTCGTCTCGACATACACCCTGGATTATGTTGAAGCACATTTCAATCATCATTTCCTCCATGAATACTTTAGGAAGAGACACCAGCAGTTTGTGAAAGGCAGAGGATGCACTGCGGGAATAGGAAAGAGTGGGTCTTACTTTTACACAAAGGTGATCAGACCATTCGTACCACCGTGCAGCCTGCCTTTCTGTTCCCCACCGTGCAGCCTGCCTTTCTGTTCCACGTGAATGACATTATCTTGTTGCTCATGCCTCTCAGCGCCCCCGGGAGGGTGGGAGGCAGTGCTGGCTGGGTTAATCTTTAGCTTCTTTTTTTTTTTATTTTAAAGATTTTCTTTATTTATTTGAGAGAGAGAGAGAGAGAGCACAAGAGGGGGGAGAGTCAGAGGGAGAAGCAGGCTCCCCACCGAGCAGGGAGCCCGATGTGGGGTTTGATCCCTGGACTCCAAGATCATGACGTGACACTTAACTGACTGAGCCACCCAGGTGCCCCTAGCTTCTTTTTACTCTATACACACTGGGCTGATTGAGTTCGTATTGAGATATGACATGTGCACAGTAAGCTGGGCAGCTTGATGAATTTTTACACGTGTACACCCATGCAACCACCAGACCCCAACCGAGATAAAGGACATTTCCAGCCCCATTAGGGTTTCGTCAGGTTCCCTCCGGCCCATAGCTCCCCTCCCAGAAATAAACTGTATCCTGACTTTTAGCACCATACAATAGTTTTGAACCTCATCTAAATGGAGTCATGCGATATGAGTGCTTTTGTGTCTGGCTTTTTTCACTCGACATGACATCTGTGAAATTCCTCCGTGGAGTTGGGTGTGTCAGCAGCTCATTCCTTTTTCTTGCTGAGTGGTATTCTGTTGTATGGAGGGACCGTAGCTCATTTATCTACTTCCATGCTGATGGGCATTGGGGTCAGTTCTGGGTTTTGGCGATGGGGGCTAATGCTATGGTGAACCTTCTCGTACTTGCTTTTTGGTGGACATAAACAGTCCTAGGAGTAGGATTACCAGGTCAATAGAGTAGGGGGGTGTTTAACTTTAATACAAACTGCCAAATGGTCTTCCCAAGTGGCTATATTCCAAGAATGTTTGAACAGGGTGCCATGGTTGAATGTTTGCGTGGGAAGGTGGACAGGTGGGAGGGTGGATTGGAAAGGACTCGGGGACTGGGCAGGGAAGGGGCGGGGGCCAGGGGGCCTGGGATGGGATCTGAGCCTGCCCCTGCCTCAGGCCGCCTGATCTTTGACAACCTGAAGAAGTCCATTGCCTACACCCTGACCAGCAACATCCCTGAGATCACACCCTTCTTGCTGTTTATCATGGCCAACATCCCACTGCCTCTGGGTACCATCACCATCCTCTGTATCGACCTGGGCACGGACATGGTGAGCCCCAGCCACCTTCTGGGGCCTGGGAGGGGAGGGCCCCCCACTTCCTGCTCACATGGCCTCTCCTGCCCAGGTCCCTGCCATCTCATTGGCATACGAGGCTGCAGAGAGTGACATCATGAAGAGACAGCCCAGGAACCCACGTACTGACAAGCTGGTCAATGAGCGGCTCATCAGCATGGCCTATGGGCAGATTGGTGAGGACGGGGGGACCCCACCTGGTTTATGGGTGGATGCCCAGTGCCTGCCCCATAGTGGGTACTCTGGAACCTTGTGTTGGATGAGTGGGCTGAAAGCAGGATTTGGTGCTGGAGGTTTGGGAGGAGTGACTTGCAGAAGGGTAGTGCTCCCCAAGGCAGGGCCAGGACAGGTGGAGGATGGGCCTGGGGGTGCATCTGAGGGGCACATGGGACACCGAGTGGCAGATCAGGGTTGGTGCCAGGCTGGCCACTGCAGAGCCCCCTGCTCAATCCCCCTCCGTGGTGGACAAGACAAGATCAGCCCGTGGGCGCTCTGGGGGCAGGAGTGACCCCCATCCCGTGCCACCTCCTCCTCACCCTGCTGCTGGGGGCACCACGTGCAGAGCCTTGGAGGTGCTGAGCTCCCCATTGCTGGGAGTGTCCCAGAAAGCAGAGGCTTCAATGGTGGTGGTCAGAGGCCCGGGGATATCATTCCTGCGTCGGGGAGCCTGTCAGACCAAAACCTGGGGGGTTCCCAGGGTTTTATTTAGGTGGCCTGGGTCAGGTGGGGGAGATCCCCCAGGTGAGTCCCTTCCCAGAGGCTCCTGTCCCAGGTGGCCCATGGCAGGCGCTCACCACCAGGTGGCGCTCTCAGGTGGCCCGCCGGGAGCCCAGCCTCAGATGATGCTCCGCAGTGCGTTCTGAGGTAGCCTCCCCCCCAGCTCCCAGTGGGAGTCTCACAGGGCCTCCCAGGTGCACTGGGCTGGCTGCTGGCCCCGACCTGAGCCTCTCCTCATCTCCTCCCCCCTCCAGGAATGATCCAGGCTCTCGGCGGCTTCTTTTCCTACTTCGTGATCCTGGCAGAAAATGGCTTCTTGCCCAGCAACCTGGTGGGCATCCGGCTGAACTGGGACGACCGGACCGTCAATGACCTGGAGGACAGTTACGGGCAGCAGTGGGTGAGTGGGTGGGCCCTGCAGCACTTGGGGGGTGTCCCAGTCAGCACCTCTGCCCACAGCAGGCAGGAGCTCCCGTCTGCTGTCCCAGCCATGGGGGGCTGCTTCCTAGGACGACCCCTCTGCCCCGGGAGCAGCATCGAGACCCCTGCCCGGGGCTTGGGCCTCCTGGCGCCCTTGGCCCAGCCCACCGAGGTGCTCGTGACCTCTGGCCATGCTCTGCCCCACCAGCCACAGAGGGGAGGCCCCATCAGGACAGAGCCCCTGCCTGCCCTGGGCCGGTGCAGGGGGTGCAGACCGGGGGTGGGGGGGCATGTGGGTCCCGGGCTGGGGCTGACTGCCGCCCCGCACGCTTGTCATCGCTCCTGCAGACGTACGAGCAGAGGAAAGTGGTGGAGTTCACGTGCCACACGGCCTTCTTCGTGAGCATCGTGGTCGTCCAGTGGGCCGACTTGATCATCTGCAAGACCCGGAGGAATTCAGTCTTCCAGCAGGGCATGAAGTGAGGGCCGGCGGCACGAGGCTCTGTTCTGTCCCATCCGTGTGTCTGTCTTTACCCCTGAGTGATTTCCTCTCGCGTGGTCACATCTATCGTGGATTCTCTCCATCTGTCCCTCCGTGTGTATTGGGGGGGCGAGGGTGTCACTTGGGGTCCCCCTTCCACACCTGTCTGTGTGTTGCTGTCTCTGTCGGTCTGCCGTTCTTCTGTTGCCATCTCTCTGTCTCCCTGTTCGTCACTCTGTCCATGTGAGCCCGGGGCTGTCTGTCTGTCTCCGTCCACCTCTGGCTGTGCCTGTCCCTGGGGGGCTGGGGGCCGGGTCATGTCCAGCCTTGCCTGTGCCACCAGGAACAAGATCCTGATCTTCGGGCTATTTGAGGAGACGGCGCTCGCCGCCTTCCTGTCCTACTGCCCTGGGATGGACGTGGCCCTCCGCATGTACCCTCTCAAGTGAGTGCCCCTCGCCCTCCCCGCCGCCTGCCCCAGGATCCTCCCAGGAGCCTTCCCTGTGGGACATCCTCACACACCCCACGTGGATCTCAAGCCCCACCTCTCCTGCTGTCTCTTTGGGGACCCCCCCATCACAGTCCCTGTTCTTTTTTTTTTTCCTCAAAGATTTTATTATCTTTAAGTAACCTCTGCACCCAGTGTGGGGCTCAGACTCACAACCCTGAGATCCAGAGCCGCCTGCTCCACCGACTGAGCCGGCCAGGCGCCCCACGGTCTCAGTTTTGATGCCACTGAGCCCCCCCGGTGGACATCCTCACAGAGGGGCACTCGGCGGGCCGCAGCCCGCAGCCCCGGCCAGAGGGCAAGGGAGAATCCCCCCCAGGATGGCCCTCCTGTTCTCCAGACTCAGCCTCTCTGTCCCCCGGGACGACCCCTCACCGACGCCCTCCTGCTCTCCCATCTCTGTAGGCCCAGCTGGTGGTTCTGTGCCTTCCCCTACAGTTTCCTCATCTTCGTCTACGACGAGATCCGCAAACTCATCCTGCGCAGGAACCCGGGGGGTGAGGGGGCTCACCGGCTGGAGGGCGAGGCTGGGGGGCAGGGGCGCAGGTGGAGAGGTGGGGGGGCGGAGCACTGTGCTGACCTCTCTGTCTCCCCCACATCCCTCCCTCTCCCTTCCGGTTTCTCCGGTCCCCCTCCTCTCTGTCTCTGTCTCTGTCTCTGTCCTATGCCCTTCTCCATGTCTCTCTCTCTTTCTTTGTCTCCAGGTTGGGTGGAGAAGGAAACCTACTACTGACCTCACCCCCCCACATCGCCCGTCTCTTCCCTGCCCCCCAAGCCCAGGACAGCCCCCACCAGTCCTCCCATTTTGTATTCTGGGGGAGGGGCCCTCTCTCCCCGTGGCCCCACCTTGGCCCCTACCCCCTCAATTTATCTCCTGCCTCCCCCCCTCCCCACTCTGGCTGGCTGCTCTCTCCACCCCACCCCCCGACCCCTCTCTCCCCCTCTCTCTTTTCTGTGTCACTGTTCCTCTCCCTCTCCTCACCCCTTCCTCCCTGCCCCCTCTGCACCCCCTCCCTGGGCTCTTTTTTACTCCCCCCCCCCCCGACTGATGCCATCTCTGGTTCTGGACAATTATCAAATATATCAGTGGGGAGAGAGAAGTGTGTGTGTGTGTATTGTGCTTGCTTTCTGGCCCCAGGGGTGGGAGCGGGTGGTGTCCCTGGTGCTGGCACCCATGGCCAGTGATCCACATAACCCCAGGAGCCATGGAATCACGGAGTCACCGAGTCATGGGGTTTGAGACCCAACCGAGGTTACAGCGAGAGCAGCTTCAAATAACCAGGCAGGGGGATTATGGGGTCCGACCAGGGGAGAGGAAGGGGGTCAGACTGAGAATCCTCTCCTATTGGAGGAGGAAGGGGAAAGGGGGGACAATGCAGGTGACAACGATGATGGTGATGATGGTGATTCACTGAGTGCCCACTCTGTGCTCTGCCCTCTTGTGCCTCAGCTCATTCATTCCTTACAAGGTGTGAGGCACAGAGAGGGAAAGTGACCTGCTCAAGGCCACACAGCTGAGAGGTGACAAATCTGGGATCTGAACCTCAGCTGTGCAACCTCTAAGTACTGTGCTATTCTCTCGCTCTTTTTATTGAGATAGACTTTCAAGTAGTCCAAAAATCTTAAGGGTACAGCTCAATGAGTTTTAAAATGACATCGTGGGGTGCCTGGGTGGCTCAGTCGGTCAAGCATCGGACTCTTCATCTCAGCTCAGGTCTTGATCTCGGGGTCAAGAGTTTGAGCCCTGCATTGAGCTCCACTCTGGGTGTGGAGCCTACTTAAAAAAAATTTTTTTTTTACATTGCATAACTACCACCCAGATCAAGGTACAGAACATTTCCCCCAGAAAGTTCCAGAAAGTTCCTTCGTGCCCCTCTCCAGTCAGCGCCCCTCCCCCACCAGAGGCTGCTCGGATTTCTGTCATCATCCTTTAGTTGCACCTGTTCTTGGACTTGGTATAAATGAAATCTTACAAGCATGTTGTCTCGTGTGTCTGGCGTCTGGTCCTTGGCACACCTGTGAAAGTCACCCGCATTGTCCCGTGTATGGGTTGCTTTGGGAGCTGCTAGAAATAGGACCGTTCTAACAGTGTCTTGTGACGACACGTGTGCATCTCTGTTGGGCTCATGCTTAGGAGAGGGACTGCTGATCGTGGCAGAGACTATGTTTAGCTTTAGTAGAAAGAGCCACACTCTTTCCAGAGCTCTGGGGTCATTCTGCATTCCCACCCGGTATCGTTAATCTTTGACTTCCAACATCCTGCGTGGGCTGCAGTACCCCTTGGCTTGAGGCCGACCTCCTGACCGAGCCCAGAGAGTCCGTGAGTGTGAGTGTGTGCACACGCCCGCCACACCTGACAATTACATTGACCCACGTTAGCGCACAATGGTCTTTTTCGGAAAAGCGAAAAGCCTCTTTGGATTTCTTTCATTTAGCGAAAACAGGTGCTAATGTAGGTCTTTCGTAAAGGCGAAGTGGCATCGCATAAACTTCTGGAAAGTGGGGGATACTCTTCACTTTACACCATTTTGGCTTACGAAAGGTTTCACAGGAACGCCCCGTTTGGGATAGTCGGGGCAACCCGTCCTCACATAGACAGCTGAGGCCCAGGTCAGGGACTTCCTTGAAGTCACACAGCAGGGATATAAGCCTGGTTTCTGACTGTCTGTGCTGAGGTCCTCCTAAGTTCCCAGCTCCACTTCCTCCGGGGATCCAAGAGGCAGGAAGGAGGCCTCAGACTGGAGGGAGCACAGGGCCAGGGCCCATCTCCCACAGTCTTTTCAGGGGCCCCCTTATCTCCCACCATCCCCCTAATTCAGGGCCCACCTGCCTTAGGCGCCCTCTCCCTGCCATCTCCCACCATCCCCCTGCCTCAAGGACCCTCCCATCTCTCCCACAATCCCTTTTTCAAAGGGCTCCTCTCCCGCATTGCCCCTGTGCCAAGGCCCCATCTCCTGAAGTCCCCTGATTCAAAGCTCCCCACACCCCACTCAGAGGGCCGCCCCCCCCAATATCCTTGCTCCGGACACCACTGTCCAGAGCCCATGCTGCTCGACACCTCCTATAAAGAAACCCAACCGGCTCTCCTAACAAAAGCCAAACCCAACTTTCCCAAGGTTGGCTGTGGGAGGAGGCCTCCCACTCTCTGCTCCCCAAGATTCATCTCCCTCTCGGGGGTTCTTCTGCTCACCTCTGCTGCCCCCCTCGCTTTGAACTCAGCTGCTGCTCCCCCATTAACGCTCTGGGCTAATTGTGCACTCACAGTCCTCCTTTGATTTCCTGAAACTAGGTAGACCCAAGTGGGAAGCCTGAACAAGATTTTACTAAAGGCCAGGGGCTGACAAAGGGGAAATAAACAGTAACAAGCCAATCTGATCTTCAAAGTATGGCTCATTTAGCTTCAGCTTGGGACCTTCCCCACACAGGGGGCCTCCCTGCCTACTGCTCTACCAGCCCCTTTGGCAGGGGCTCTCTCCCCCACCCCATGGGAATGCCCTCCAGCAGGCCTCAAAGCCCAAACCAAAAGGGAGGGGAGTCTCAGAAGACAGCTGGGGTTAAGAGTCACCTGGATATTCTACCTGGGTACTCTTCAGTCCCACCCAGCCCTGAAACTCCAGTCCATGTAAGGGAGCCCAGGCTTCCTGATAGATTCCTTGAGGCTCTTCTGGTGCACCCCTTTAGAACTCTGGCCATTTACCCACAACTCACTCAGGGGCAGGGGTGAAAACTGAGAGGGAGCCATGACTGTGGGAACTAGGGAAAAGAAAGGCCCATGGCTCTGACACCAGCCACGCCTTGGGACATCCAAGGGGCCAGCAGCTCCTAATGTTACTGTTAAATTTAGGAAGGCAAGGGGCACCTGGCTGGCTCAGTTTGCAGAACATGGGACTCTTGATCTCAGGGCTGTGAGTTCGAGCCCCACACTGGGTACGCAGATTACTTAAAATAATTTTTTTAGAAGGTTTAACTCTAGATACAATCAAAACATTCATGATATTATGGTGGCAATAATATCGACTACCATTTATTGAAGAGTATCAAGTATCAAGACTCTTCTGAGCACTGTACGTGGACCATTTAACCGAATCATCATTACCCCATGAGTGAGTGTGGTACTATCAGGATATCCACAGTCCCGATGAGGACACTGAGGTTCGGGAAGGTCATCACTTTACACCATTTGACTTACAGCCTAGATTTTCATCTCTGACTCCAGAATCCCAGCTCTTTCAGTTATAACAACTCCCTCTTTCAAAAATTCTCAAACCTGGGGGCACCTGGGTGGCCCAGGCAGTTAAGCATCTGATTCTTGATTTCAGCTCAGGTCATGATCTCCGGGTTCTGAGGTGGAGCCCCACATTGGGCTCTGCACTAGGCGTGGAGCCTGCTTGAGATTCTCTCTCTCCCTCGGCCCTTCCCCGCCCTCAATAAATAAAAAAATAAATTAATAATTAATTAATTCTCAACCCTTTCCCAAAGCCCCTCTTCCTATCTGAGGGGAGGGGGGTATCCTAAGGTCCCTAGTCCTAACTCATCCATCCCTGGGAGCTCAAGGTCTGTGGGGGGAGCTTTGCTCTCCACCTCGGATACCCCCTCCAGCAATCATAGACCTCTCACTAGCCTCTGCCCCAGGGAAGGAATAGATTCCCACCAATTATCTAGTCTCGCCATTCAAAATGCGGTCCATGAACCAGTAGAATCAGCACTACCGCGGAACCGTAGGAAATGTAGATAAATGGGCCCCACCCCAAATCTGCAGCGTCAGAACATCTGAGTGTTTTATCAAGCCTTCTAGGTGTTTTTTATGCACCCTAGAGTCAGGACGACAGTTCTCCACGAGCCACATCGTACCCTGCAGGGGAGGGAGTACACGACGCCTGCTTCCGCCTTTAGATCTGCCATGACACCCACACTCCTGACGACCCACGCTCCCCGACGCCGCACGCCCCGCTTCTGAAACTACAATTCCCACAATACCCAGAGGCGCTTAGCGTTGCTTTACGTGACTGCGTCTCCCAAGGTGTTTTCGCGAGCCAGACCCTCCCTAACATCAGGAGGACTACAACTCCCACAGTGCTCGGCGGCAGAACCCCCGCCCCCGGCGGCTCCCGAACGGCGCCACGTCGGCTCCGCTGGGTGGGGCCGGGCTCGGACGGGGCCGCCGGGGTCTGCAGGGCCCCCGGCTCGTTACAGCCGTTCTAGCCCTCGGGACGCAGACATGGCGGCCGAGAAGGACCAGCAGAAGGATGCCGAGGCGGAAGGGCTGAGCGCCACGTGAGCAAGCCGGCTCTAGCCGCCCCCACCCCCCCCACGCCCCGGACCGTAACCCGGGAGCCCTGGCCCTCCGCCCCCTCCTCCCTCGGGGCCCGGGAATCCGGGCCCCAGACACTAGAGTCTGGGCTCCTGCTCTCCAGTTCGAGGACTCTGCAGCCTGGACCCTCCGCCCCCTCCTCCTCTGGGATTCAGGAGTCTTGGACCCTTCCCCCCGCCCCCAGGGCCCCAGAGTCCAGCCCCCTTCGGCCCCCCTTCTTGCTCGGGGGTGGGGGGTTGGGGGGGGTCCGGGCTCCACCCCGGCCCACCGCTAACCCGGGGCCGCCCGCCAGGACCCTGCTGCCGAAACTGATCCCATCCGGCGCGGGCCGGGAGTGGCTGGAGCGGCGCCGCGCGACCATCCGGCCCTGGGGCTCCTTTGTGGACCAGCGGCGCTTCTCGCGGCCCCGCAACCTGGGCGAGCTGTGCCAGCGCCTCGTGCGCAACGTGGAGTACTACCAGAGCAACTACGTGTTCGTGTTCCTGGGCCTCATCCTGTACTGTGTGTGAGTGCCTCGCCGCTCCGCGCTCAGCCCCACCGGCCAGGCCGCGTCCCCACCGGGGAGCCCTGCCCCCACTGGTCGGCCCCGCCCCCACGGGACAGCTCGGCCAGAGCTTTGCACCCGAGGCCCCAGACCCTCCTGCTCCCTCAGCCTGGCCGGGACACAGCGTGACCAGATGTGACCTGGTCTCGCACGGCCTCAGGGACATAGCCTGCTGTCCACCGGTGTAGGTGGTCAGGGACCCGCTGGCTGGCTCATTCCCAGCTGCCTGACCGGTGCCTCCCTACCCTTCTCCAGGGTGACGTCCCCCATGCTGCTGGTGGCTCTGGCTGTCTTTTTTGGCGCCTGTTACATCCTCTATCTGCGCACGTTGCAGTCCAAGTTTGTGCTTTTTGGTGAGAACTCCCCTGTCCAGACGGTTCCCTGAGCCTTCAAATCCTGGTCTTGGAACACAAGCCTTAGAGCCCAAACCCGGGTCTGCCCAAGCGTAGATTTACACTAGTTCCCCCTAACTCGATTCATTAAAATCTCAAACACACCAGATGCCCCCACCCAGTCTCGGACCCCCCAGCTGGTATTTCTCAAAGCTGGAGATACCCCAGAACCTACTCTTCACCTGGCTCCTGTCCTTTAAACCTACTTTTCCTCGCGTCCATCCTCCCTCACCTCTCTGCAGAAAGCATCAGCTGCAGGTACCCATATTGGACACCAGGTGGCGACCTTACGCTGGCCTAGATCTGTGTCCCTGTCCTTTCCCGCTTCGTGGGGCGGGGCCAGAAAGATCTTGAGACTGTTCCAAGAGGGAAGCTGAGGTTTGTAGCTCCCGAGGTCCCAGACTGGCCCTGGGCACCACCGGGAAGAAAGAGGGGCGCCTGAGTCTCCACCCAGGGGAAGCTCAAGGTTCAGAGTGGCCATACGGGCTGGGATCAAACAGGAGGACCTAAGTCAGAGTCTTTCAGAGACTTCTTCGTTCTGTCCGTGACCCTGGTGGGCTGGCACCTGAGGGGCATGTCAGGCAGGCACAGGGCGTGGAGGGAGCGCCTGGAGCAAAGCCACCAGGGCATGTAGACCCGGTCCTCCCGTCTGCCCCAAGAAGCCCGAAATCTTATATTATTATGTGCAATCACTCAGTTAATCCAGCAGCCACAAATCAGGTTCTTGGGGAACATTGTGCAGACTCCAGAACACATCCACAGATCAGATTTGGCCTTTGGGTGACCAGTTTGAGACTCCTGGTCTATGTGAGTGCAGATGGGAGCAGGAGAGCTGTGGTCTGGGGGATTGGGAGGCGGGGAGCTTCCTAGCAGAAGTGGGGCTGAAGAGCAGTGAGCATGGTTGTGGGGGGGGGGTTGCAGTAAGGAAGGTGTGCTCTGTTCAGGTGGGAACATCAGAGAAACGGGTGAGGCCAGGGCTTGGGGGGCCTTGGCATGAGGAGTTTGGACGATCCTGAGGCTCCCGGAGCTTGTGACACTGGACTGGCGCTGGGGCATCAGGGGTTCCTCGGGGACAGGGCATGCGTGTTGGAACTGCCCCAATGCTGTCTGCCCCCCAGGCCGAGAGGTAACCCCAGCCCATCAGTATGCTCTGGCCGGGGGCGTCTCCTTTCCCTTCTTCTGGCTGGCCGGTGCCGGTTCTGCCGTCTTCTGGGTCCTGGGTGAGTACAGGCTCCGGGTGGCCGGGCTGGGCGGTGGGGAGCAGGTGAGGGAGCGAGGCCCTGAGCCGCCCATCTTCCCGCAGGAGCCACCCTCGTGGTCATTGGCTCCCACGCCGCGTTCCACCAGACCGAGGCTGTGGACGGGGAAGAGCTGCAGATGGAGGCTGTGTGAGGTGCATGCGGACCTGCGGGCCCCCCGAGTCCGCTGCCTCGGCCCTGTTCGCCCCTGCCCTGCACGGCCCCGCGGTCCTGGCCAAAGGCCTCCTTCCCGTCCCAAGCCCGGGGAGGGATTCCAGCTGTGGAAATAAAACCGTTAACAGTTGTCATTCAGCACATCTCTCCCAGGGTCTTCTGTGGGCCTGGGCAGGGGGCGTGGGGGGACTGCAGAGACCAAGATAGAGGGGTCCTCTGGATGGGGGGAGTTCAATAAGCAAGATAAATCACTAAAAAGGAGAGGATGGGGTGCCTGGGTGGCTCAGTTGGTTAAGGGCCTGACTCTTGATCTCAGCTCTGGTCTTGATCTCAGGGCTGTGAGTTCAAAGCCTGGGTTGGGCTCCACACTGGGCGTGGAGCCTACTTTAAATTAATTAATTAATTAATTAATGAAAAATATATGATAGGATGGCAAATGGTGGTAAGTTCTGGGGGGGCGAGTGAGCCAGGGTTACCCCAGACCACCCCATATGTTCAGTGATTTGCTAGAAGAACTCGGTATGTAGTTGGACCTACAGCTGTAATTCATCAGGAAAGGCTACAGAGCAAAATCAGGGAAGGGAAAAGGCACATGGGGCAAAGTCAAGAGAAAGCCAGGCGCAGGCTTCCCAGGGGCCTCCCACACGCTGTGCTCCATTCCTCCAGCAGGTATGGGTGTCTGCCAGGGAGGCTCACGAGGGACCCGGTGCCCGGGCTCTCCGCTGGGAAGTGGCCCCGTAAGCACCCTCGGTCTAGCATGTAGGGAAATTCCAGACGCCCCAAAAGGAAGGCAGGTGTTCGGCATAAACAATATCATTTGCACAAACAGTGTAGCCACAGTGAGTCATTCTTATCGAGGACACACGGGGGAGAGGCCTTCTGGAATCCAAGCTCCCAGACACGGGCTGAGGGCCAACTATGTCAGCAGCCCTCTCTAAGGACGGCCTACTATGTTAACTCTCCTGCATAGAGAAGGTTCTGGAACAGGTACAGGTGAAGGAAGGCCTCCCTGAGGCCCTGCCACTGAGCAAAGGAGCAGCTGCAGATCCTTAGGAGGAAAATGTTCTGGTCAAAGGCCGGGAAGTGGCAGCGTGCCTGGGGTGGGGGGTGAGGGCGCAGCGAGGAGGCCCCTGCGGCTGGAGAGGACTCGCGGGGGGACGTGGAGGACGGGCAGGCTTCTGTGAGGGCTTTGGTTCTTCCCTGAGTGACGTGGGAGTGACGGAACCCGCTTCTCACCATAACGTGCAGAGTCTGCCGTGCGGGAGCGCTGACAACCGAGGAACACGCCTGACAGGGAGAACACTGGACGGATGCGACAACAAAGCGGGGCGCCGGGCTCTGAGCAGCCGCTCCAGAGGGGGCTGGTCTGGGAGTGCTCTCTGAGGAGGCGACATTTCCGTGAGCCCGGAGGGACACGGAGGCGGCCACAGGCAGAGTGGTGGGTGCGGTGGCCTAAGCCGGGCCACAGCGCCAAGACCTTGCAATGCAGTCGCCTAGCCTCTCCGACCTCGCGGGTCATCACCAAAACTCACCTGCTCACCGATCATCGAGCAGGCGCTTTAGTGAGTGCCCACAGAGTACTCAGCGTTGTTCTGGAATCCTCCTGCCTCGTGTGGCGGCTGAGCCCTTGCAACGTGGCTGGCCCGAACCGAGATGTGCCGTGAGTGTAAAATCCACACCAGATTTCAAAGACTTAGTGGGAAAGGGTGTAATGTCTTACTAATAATTTTCTATGCTGGTTATATGTTGGAAGGGTAGTATGTTGGATTTACTAGGTAAGTTTATTATTATTTTTTAAAGACTTACTTATTTTTTCAAGATTTTATTAATTAGGGAGAGCATGGAGGGAGAGGGAGAAGCAGGTTCCCGCTGAGCAGGGAGCCCGACGCAGGACTCGATCCCGGGACCCTGAGATCATGACCTGAGCCGAAGGCAGACACCCAACCGACTGAGCCACCCAGGCGCCCCTATTTATTTATTTGGGGGGAAAGGGGGAGAGAATCTCCAGCAGGCTCCCTGCTGAGTGAGGAGCTCCCAACCCTGAGATCATGACCTGAGCTGAAATCAAGAGTTGGATGCTTAACGGACTGAGCCATCCAGGCGCCCTGTAGGTAAAATTTATTATTTCCACTTTTTTTTTTTTAAGATTTCATTTATTTATTTGACAGAGAGAGAGCACAAGCAAGGGGTGGGGGAGAGGAAGAGGGAGAAGCAGACTCCCCGCTGGCAGGGAGCCCGATGCGGGGCTTGATCGCAGGACCCCGGGATCATCACCTGAGCCGAAGGCAGACGCTTAACTGACTGAGCCGCCCAGACGCCCCTATTCTGTCCACTTTTTTCTTCACTTTTTAAAATGTGATTAGGTAGAAAATATAAAGTGACATCTGTGCCTCGTACCCTGAAGTCTACTGGACACGCTGGATGGCACGCTGGACAAACAGTAGCCCCGCAAACAGATGGGCCCCTGCCCTCTCGGGGGTCACATTCAGTGGGAGAGGCGCGAGCAATACACGAACCAAACACCCAACAAACAGGAAACTCAGAAAGTGATAAGCTTGTGAAGCCAATAAAATGGGACTGGGAGAGACTAGAGAGTCGTGGAAGGAGAAGGCTCACTCAGCGTGGTGAGGCAGGGCCTTGCTGGGACGAGGAGGAGATTGCTCCTTGGGCGTCTGGGGGGAAGAGTATTCCAGCCATCGAGAACAGCAAGTGCAAAGGCCCTGGGGTGGGACCTGCTCAGTGACAAGGCAGCGCTTGTGGCTGGGTGAATGGAGGGAAGGAAACAGCTGTAGATGATGGTGGGGAGGATGTTGGAACCAGATCACACAGGACCTGCAAGCCATTGAGAAGGTCTTTGGATTTTAGCTTAAGGTAATGTGGACTGTGGAATGGTTTTGACCAGTGTGGGGGCAGGGCTGGGTGTGAATTTTAGAAATCTCCCTTTAGGATTGTGTGTGGGGATGGGCTAGAGGGAACGGGGCCAGGGAGGATGAGGCAGGGACATGGAAGATAAATTCAGGACAAGGAGCTTAGTGACTGATGTGCATAGGAACTGAGTGGGAGGGAGCAGGCAAGGATGAGCCCCGGGCGTCGGTTTCCAGCAAGACTGGAAGACCAGGGGGCCTGGGGGGCTGGGTCCACATTGGTCCCAGTCACCAGGGGCGCGCTTCCAGTGGCTGCCACCAGAGGGCGGAAAAGTGCTTCCTGTGGACCTTCTCCAGGGAGGGCGCCAGAGCCGGACTTGTGGGAGATAAAACCTGGGAGCCCCAGGCCCAGGTAGGCCCCTGGGTCTACAACAAGGCCAGGCTCCCAGTCCCACTTCTGGGGTAGTAGAAGGCGTTTTGTCGGCCGATGGAGATGCCGGTGCTCCTGGGGGAGACAGTCTTCGTGCCCATAGGGTGGGCGGTCACTACGTCCAGTTTACACTGCCGAGCCTGGAAGGAACGCGGTCAGGCTGCCTTGTTTGGAGGTGACAAGGCCAGGGGCCCAAGGACCAGGACTGAGATCACTGAGGCAAGTGGTCGGCAGCCTGGGGCTGGGGGGTGATGGTGGGGGATAGAGAGACTCAGTCCAGAGGCCTAATCTGGGAGTGATTGACTACAGGTCCCTGATTCTGATGCTGGGTTATTGAGATGCCTCAGACCAGAGTTTCTATGGGGGTGGTCAAGACTGGAGGCCCATTCCCTGTGCACCCCTCCTGAATGACCCTGGGTTGCGAGGTTGTTGTGACACCAAGGGCTTGGTGTCTGATCAAGGGGACAAAGGTCTGGTCGTCTATTTTGGTGACAGATCCTGGGAGTCCAGTTGGCTGGTTGGGAGTGACAAATTGAGAGTCTGGTTGTCGACTTTGTTATTAAAGAGCCTGTGGGTCCAGGTTTGGCATGACAGGGACAAGGGATCTAGTTGTCTAGTGCAGGGGCACCTGGGTGGCTCAGTTGGTTAAGTATCCAACTCTTGATTTTGGCTCAGGTCATGATCTCAGGGTCGTGAGATCGAGCCCCATGTCGGGCTCCACGCTCAGTGGGGAGTCTGCTTAAGATTCTCCCTCTCCTTCTGCCCCTCCCGCCACTCGTGCTCGCTCAACTGTCTCTCTCTCTCAAATAAATAAATCTTTTTTATTTTTTTTAAAGATTTTATTTATTTATTTGACAGAGATAGAGAGAGAGCACAAGTAGGCAGAGTGGCAGGCAGGGGGAGAGGGAGAAGCAGGCTCTCCGCTGAGCAGGGAGCCTGATGCAGGGCTCGATCCCAGGACCCCAGGACCCCAGGATCATGACCCGAGCCAAAGGCAGATGCCCAACCGACTGAGCCACCCAGGCGCCCCAGTAAATCTTTAAAAAAAAAAAAAAAAGTAGCTGTCTAGTGCAGAGTGACAGCCAGGGAGTGCCTATACCTCATTTTAGGTGTCGGGGCATCTGGTTGTCTTATTTGGGGTGCCAGTTTCTAGTTTGGGGTAATAGAAATTGATCTGTTATCAGCTTTGAGGTGACAGAGACGGGTGGTCATTTGTCCAGCTTCGGGTGATAGAAAAGGGGTGTGCGTATCTAGGTGGCAAATTTGGGGGCATGACCCTGGGAGTCTAGGACCCTGGTTTGGGATGACAAGGTAGGGTGTCCCCTGGCTGGAGACGACCTCATGGGGGTATGTTGTCTCCTGGATGCAGCAAACACAGACCACGCCGTCTAGTGTGGGGTAGCGGGACCTGGGGGTCCTGCTGTGTGACTTGGGACAGCAGAGATTGAGGGGTCTCACTGGCTAGTGTGAGGTGACAGTGACTGGGGAGTTGCATTTTTTAGTTTGGGGGAATGTCTGCTTGTGTAGTTTGGGTTAGGAACAAACACAATGGGTCTAGTTCTCAAATTCTAAGTGACAGATTAAGGAGTCTCTTGTCTGGTTGGGAGAGGCGGGACTGGAGTTGTTCTCGCTGTCAGAGATGGGGGGGCCTTGTCAAGGTTGGGGTGATGGGGGCTGGGATTCTAAGGTCAAGTTTGGGGAGACATGCTATCTAGTTGCTAGGACTCCAACCTTTTAAGGTTTGGGATGCCAGGTTGAGCATTCAGTGACTAGTTTGGAGCAACAGAAATCGGGGGTCTGGTGGATTCCATCGGGGTGTCTGAGGCTTGTGGTCATCTCATTTGGGGTGTCGGATGCACAGGCCAATTGTCCAGTTCAGGGTTATAGAGACCAAAGGACTGGTTATCTGTTTAGGTGATGACAGTGGGGTTTGGGGCTTTGGTTTGGGGTAAGAGACATTGGGGGGCCACTTGACTAGTTTGAGGCAGCAGACACTCTGGTTGCCTAGTTGGGGTGTCAGACTGACTAGGGTCTATTGTTTGGCTTGGGAGGCAGAGATTAGGGACGTGGTTGTCATGATTGGGATTTCAGAGGACTGTGAGGTTTCTTTCTAATGGGGAGGCCAGACACTGGAGATCCAGATGTCCAGTTTTGGACATAAGAAGTGGGGGTTCAGGGGTGCCTGGGTGGCTCAGTTGGTTGAGTGTCTGACTCTTGATTTCAGCTCAGGTCATGATCTCAAGGTCATGAGATCAAGCCCCTCATTGGGCTCTGTGCTCAGTGAGGAGTCTGCTTGAGATTCTCTCTCTCCCTCTCCCTCTGCCCCTCCCCTTGCTCATGCGCTCTCTCTCTAAATAAATAAATAAAATATATTTTTAAAGATTTTATTTATTTGAGAGAGAGAGAGAGGGGAGGGACAGAGGAAGAAGAGGACAGAGAAGAGCCTGCTGAAGGGCTCCATCCCGGGACCGGAGACCATGATCTGAGCCAAAGGCAGACACTTAACTGAATGAGCCACCCAGGTGCCCCTAAATAAATAAAATCTTTAAAAAAATAAGTGGGGGCTTATTTGTCTAGATTGGGGTGGCAGAGACTAGGATTCTGGGATTCAGGACCTGCCTTGGTATGACAGAGACCAGGAATTTAGTTGTCTAGTTTGGGATGACAGAGATTAGGGATCAGTTGTGCACTTTGGGATGAAACGACAAGGATTCTAGGGTCTAGTTTAGGGTGATGTAGAATGGGAGTTTGCATGTCTAGTTTGGCATGAGTGGGATGAGGGGTCTGTTTGTCCAGTTTCGGGCAGCAGATGAATCTGATGGACAAGAGGAAGGCTAGAGGGGCTTTGGGTCCCTGCTCTAGTTTGAGGTGATAACTTCGTGCACCTACCTGCTCAGTGTGGAATAACAGAGCCTAGAGGTGCTGTTGCCTTGTTTGGGGGTGCAGAGTCTGAGGGTCAGGTGTCTGGTACGGTGGGACAGAGAATAGGTTCCGGGAATATTTGACAGAGACTGAAGGCTTGGTTGTTGTGGGGAAGAAACCAGGGTCCCAGGGACCATTTGGGTTGACAGACTCTGGAAATCTGGCTGCCTAGTTTTGTGGGACAGAGATTAGGGTCCGTAAGGATATTTGGGATGACAGACTGGGGTCTGGTTGCCTAGTGTTGAGTGACAAACTGGAGGTACTAAGGAGCATTTGGGGCACAGAGACTGGAGGTTTGTTGTCTAGTTTTATAGGACAGAGACTGGGGTCCCAGGGTGTTTTGGGGTGACAGAGAATGGGGGTCTGGTTGTCTAGTTTGCTGAGATAATGACTGAGATCTCAGAGTATATTTGGGGTGGCAGAGATTGAGGTCTGATTGTCTAGTTTTATGGGGCTGAAGGTGATGTCTCCAGGATATTTTGGGGTGACAAACCAGTTAAGACTGGAGGTTTGGTTGTATACTCGGGGAGGGGGGAGACTGGTGCTCAGCTTGCTAACTTGTGAAGACAGTTGGAGTGACAGACTTTATTCCCCCATTGTCACGTTTGGGGTGACAGAGACTGTGGGTCTAGTTGTCTGGATAGGGTGACAAACTGTGGTCTTATTTTCTAGTTTAGGGTGACAGTGACTGAGGCCCTATTGTCCAGTGTGGATTGACAGTGATGGGGGTTCGGTTGTCCAGTTGGGGAGATGGAGACTGGGATCAGTCATCTAGGTTGGGGCAATGAGACCAGATGTTGAGGGCCCTGCTTTGGGGTGACATCCATGGGGGATTCAGTCTCTCAGTTCCAGGTGACAGAGACTGCCTGTCCATGGGTCTGGGGCCAATTTGTGTGAACAGCAGTTCAGTTTAGGTTCAGAGACTGAGCCAGGCATCTAGCTTGGGGTGAAGAGTTGGAGTTCCCATGATCTATCTGGGGATGATGTGATGATGGGACGGGGTAACAGAAACTGAGTGGTTTGAAGGAGTTGAGATGGGGGTCAGCTTGTCTCCTATGGATGACAGAGAGTAGGGGTGCCTTGTCGGGGGTCTCAGAGACTGGTATCTACTTTGGGGTGACAGCCTAAGCTCGGTTGTCTAGCCTGGAGAAGCAGAGTGGGGATCTGATGGCCTGACTTGGGCTGATGCTTGGTGTTACGGACACTGTTCCCATACCAAGGGTGTGGTGCTGTTCGGGGCGGTATGACGGGGGTGGGAGCCCCATTTCATATGACAGAGATCAGGGTCCAGGGCCTGGTGTGGGGCATCGGGCCGGGCGTCCAGCTGTGTGGCACGTGGCTGCACGGGAGGCCGCTGACTGGCTTGGGGCAGAGAGTGGAGGTGTGGCTGGGGTTGCGCAGACGCGGGGGTGCCCTTCATGTTTGTGGTGGCAGGGACTGTCACTCTGGTCTTCTAGTTTGGGGTGCAGAGCCCAGCGCCCTAGAACCTTCCAAATGCAGCCGAGTCTGAGAAGGCTTGATGCCTGATGCCCCTGTGGTGACTGAGCCGGGGTCTCCGGCCCCCCGGTGTGGGGCTTGCCGGGTACAGGTGGACTTCGGAGTGGGCGTGGCTGCGGGTGTGGAGCCCTGCTTAGGGGTTACTGGCGCTGGGCGTTGGGCATTTGGAACTGCGGAGCCAGGGGGTCAGGACCCCAAGACCCAGCATCCACTGGAGGGTCCCTTATTGGGTTTGGGGATGTCGGTGGCACAAAGAATCAATGGCTCTCAAGGCTGGGGGCACCTCCACACACGAGTGCGAAGGTGACAGGCCCTGGGGTGGAGGTAGCCAGTGTAAGCTGAGGATGGGGCCTGAGTGCTAGGCTGAGGGGTCTCTGAGGCCAGGGCACATGGGCCGCGGGGCTTTCTGGCTGGGGGATGGGAGGGGCTTGGCTGTCTTAATGAGACACAACAGGGTCCCCAGGGGCAAAATTCAGTTCAGGGGGCAAATGGTTATGGCGGTTGAGATTCATTATTGCAGGTAAGGAAAATGGGGGACCCAGATCCCTCCTGGGGGGAGATGGGATGCTGGGTTTCAGATACTGAATTTGGGGTGACCAGAGTCCTTCCTACCAAGTTCTGGGTGTTTGTGAGCCCACGTTCCTGATTTGGGGTGCTAACGCCAGGCTCTGGATCTGTGACAGTGCGGGCTCGCACGGGGACTTTGGGCGGCTCCTGAGGCTTGCCTTGGCAATGACCATGGGGCCTAGCTGCCTGGACCAGAAGGGACTGCCCGCCTGTGGGGCTTTGCCTGTCAAGATTGGGGTGAGTGAGTCTGGAGACTCAGTGGTCCAACTGACAATGACTGGTTTGGGGGTAGCTAAGAAGCCATTCAGGTGCCTAGTTTAGGGGTGCCTACTATAGGCTGCCCAGATATTGAGATGACCAACTGGGAGTCCACATTGTATGTGAGAGCTGGGACCCAAACGCCGAGTTGAGCGGCGACTCCCTAGGTCACCTGAGGTTGACTCTGTCATCCAATGCCTCCCTGGAGGGAACTGTCATTCTTGTGTATCAGAAGCCTGGTTTTGGAGGGGCATTTGAGAGGCGGGACTAGCTGCCTAGTTTGGGGGGGTTACTAATGAAAATTTCCTAATACTTATATCCAATTTGGGGCTACTGATCATCAAGGCCTAGTTGCCAAGGCTTGACGTAACTGTCACTGGGGTTCCTTGTACCTGGTTTAGGAGTGATGGAGTTTGGGGTGTTGTTGCCTAGTCTGGGGGTGTCTGAGGCTAATCAACCCAGGTCCCTAGTTAGGGGTGACGGACATGGAGCCTCAGACCGTGGGGAGCCTAGACGCCTGGATTAGAAGTGGCTTGATATCCAGTGAGGACTAACCTTGGGGCCCAGATGCTGAGTTTAGGGTTAACCAACGAGAGGGGTTCTAATGCTTATTTCATTTTGGAGGTGCTGACACTGGAGTCCCAGCTGCCCCTTTGGGAGGAGCTCAATGTTAGGTGTCTGTCGAGGCTGTGGTGGTGAAGAGGTTGGAGGTTACTGTCTATGGGGGATCCCGAGGCTTATTTAATGGTGAGGGTGGCTGAATGAGCCTTGGGATCTAGTTAACAAATTTGGGGGTAACTGTGGGTCTCTGTGGCCACAATGGTAATTGGTCTGAGATCCAGAAGCCTGGTCTGGGGAATAGAGGCTAGCTTGGGACACTTGACTATGGGGTCCACATCCCTAGTTTGGGGGGCCACTGGGTCTAGAGATACCAGAGGCTTGGTTTGGGGTGGGTATGGGGACTGTCTTAGTATCCTGTGGCTTAAAACAGCAGGAATGTATTCTCTCAGAGTTCTGGAGGCCAGAAGTCCAAAATCAAGGTGTGGCCTCCCTCTGAAGGCTCTAGGGGAGGATTCTTCTTGCCTCATCCAGCTTCTGGTGGCCGAGGGCCTTCCGGTGACTGCCGCCCTCCCTGTTCTGTCTCCACATGGCCTTCTCTTCTCTCTGGCCATGTCTTCTCTTCTGTCTCTTAATAAGGACATTCAGGGGCGCCTGGCTGGCTCAGTCAGCGGAGGATACGACTCTTGATCCTGGGGTTTTGAGTTCCAGCCCCACATTGGGTGTAGAGACTGCTTAAAAATTAAAAAAAAAAAAGCCTTAGGGGCGCCTAGGTGGCTCAGTTGGTTAAGCTTCTGACTTCGGCTCAGGTCATGATCTTGGGGTCCTGGGATCGAGCCCCACTCAGGCTCGGCAGGGAGTCTTCTTGTCCCTCTCCCTGTTTACCCCCCTCCCCACTCATGCTCTCTTTGTCTCTCAAATAAATAAAGAAAATCTTTTTCAAAAATCTTTAAAAAAAAGACATTCATCTTTGGATTTAGGGCCCACCCAGGTAATCCAGGATGATCTCATCTCAAGATCCTTCACTTAATCACATCTGAAACACCCCTTTCTCAATAAGGTCACATTAGCAGGTTCTGGGGTTAGAACATGGATGTATCTTTTTAGGGGGCTACCATCAACCCACTACAAGGGTGTTTGAGAGAGGCACCCCAAATTCTGAGTTTGAGTCACACTGATGATGGGGCTCCCAGAGTTTGGTTTAGGATGATCCACCTTGAGGGTTAGCTCCAGATGACTGATTTGGGGATTTTTTGTTTTTTAAGGTTTTATTTATTTATTTGACAGGGAGAGACACAGCGAGAGAGGGAACACAAGCAGAGGGAGTGGGAGAGGGAGAAGCAGGCTTCCCGCGGAGCAGGAAGCCCGATGCGGGGCTGGAGCCCGATGCGGGGCTCGATCCCAGGACCCTGGGATCATGACCTGAGCCAAAGGCCGACGCTTAATGACTGAGCCACCCAGGTGCCCCTGATTTGGGGATTTTTGACTTGATTTGCCTACTTTGGAAGGGTAAGAGCCTATGAGGTTCTACTGGTTAGTCTAGGGATAACTGAAGTTTGGGGACCAAAGGTGTAGTTTGGGGAACACTAAGCCTCAGTGTCAGAGTCCTATCATTGGAGTGCCTGAGGTTGGGAGGCTAGCTGCCTAGATGGTGGGTTAACTTACCGAAGAGTTCCTAACCCTTATGACGGGGGGGGGGGGGGGGGTGAGCTCTGAGCGGGGAAGCTCAGGTGTGTATTTTAAGGGCAGCTGATGCTGGGGTTCTAGATGCCAAGTTGGGAAGCATCTGGTACTCCAGATAGTTGTTTGAATGGCTGGTTGTTCAAATGCCTAGGTCAGGGTCACCAATGACTGGGTCCAATGCAACGTTTGGGGTGATCGTAGAGACCCGGATGACTAATGTCAGGGTGATTTGCTGGGGGGTTCCTCATCCTGGTGTAGTAGCAATGAGTCTGGGGAGCCAGACGTCTAGTGAGGGGGGGTCTTAAGCTGGCAGCCCAGATCCAAAGTTGGGACTGATTGAGTCTGGGGATCAAGATTGGGGTAGATCAATTTAGGGGTGACTGAGTTTCAGTCCCATTTCCTAGTTTGTGTCGAGAATGAGGGGGTCACATGTTGAGTGGGGTGGCTGCAGCTGAAGACCCATTTGTCTAGATCATGATTTATCTTGGGGTTCTCATGTTTGCTTAGGGTTCAATGAGGAAGGTCTAGTTTAGGTGTGCCAACTTTGGGGCCTCCTGATGCCTAATTTGGGGGTACTGAGTCTGGGAGAATGAATGCATATTTTAGGGATGACTTGTGGAGTTGCTGATGCTTATTTTGGGGTGACTGAGCTAAGGCCCTCCTTTACCCTACCATTTTCTTGAGCTGGGGGTTTGGAGTGAATGGGGCTGAGGCCCAGAATCCTTATTTTGGGGTGTTTGGGGCTAGGTGGGGGTACAGTCCTTGGTGTTTCTGAGTCTGGGTTACTATTCATGAGGCCTGGTGTGACCCGTCTCAAGGTAGAGGTCTGATCCTTGGGGTCTTCAGTCTGCATGGGGATTTCTGGAGGAGGGTGGGGGTGGGGGTTCGCCTACCAGGCTTGTGGCTATCTACATGCCTCCTTTTGGGGAATCTGAGATGGGACCAGAAGTGCTAAAGACTTGATCGCTGGCTCTGGAGTCCCCACCCCTAGCGCTGCCCCCAAGGCTGAGACCCTCCTGTGGGTGTTCAAGGAGACAGTCCATTTTCGGGGGTCACCAATTTGGGGGTGACATGCCCGGAATCCGTGGTTCCGATGGGGGCTAAGGGGGCCCGGGCGGGGTGGGAGTGGGGGGCGCTTCGGCGCAGAGCCCGGCCGCGGCCCCCGGGGCTGGCTGCGGCGGGGGTTCCCGCGGGAAGCAGAGCGCGGCGGGGCAGCCGGCGGCGGGAGGGCGAGCGCCGGAGTGACAGGAGAGGAAGAAAAATGGGCCGAGAAATCAGAGTGGACGCGCGGGGGGCGCGAGTCCGGGAGCGGGCGGTGGCGGCGGCGGGCGGGGGCCGCGCCTCTGCCTCGAGGGACGCCGCCCGCGCGCCTTCCTGGGCTCCCGGCCCTGGAGGCCGGGCAGGGGGATCCGACCCTCTCCCCTAATTCCAGTCCTGCCCCCCCCCGTTCCAGTCCCCACCCTTCCCGCGGTCCAGGTCCCCTCCCGCGCGTTCTGTGCGCCCCCCTCCCGAGGTCTTCCCTCCTCCAGGGAGTTCTATTTACTTTCTCCTCGTTCTGACCCACCCCACAGCCTTCTGCTCCCCCCTCCGCCTGCTTTCTAGCTGAGTCGCCCACGTTCTAAACTCTACCTCTGCTACCTAACCCCCTTCCCCTCCGCGTCCTGGGCCCCCTCCTCCATTTCCAATTCGGTCCCTACACTCCAACTCCCTTTTTCTTCGCGCGCCCCCCCCCCGCAAACCCCCTCCCATCCCTTCCAAAGGTTTGAAGCGGAAATGGGGCGCGCGCGGCGGCGGCGGCGGCGGGGGGAGGGGCGGGGCGGGGGCGGCGGCCAATGGAGCGGGAAGCAGGACAAATGAGGCCCGGCCCGCGCGGCCGACAGGCCCCTCCATCTTCCCATTAGCGCCTAATGGCCCCCCCGCCGCCGCCTGATGAAGATTTATCGGCCCCGGAGCCCCCGCCCCCTCCGCCCCCCGGCCGCCCCTCGCCCGGCCCGGCCTCCGCGCCCGCCGCCCAGACACCTGATGAAGCCGTCAGCGGGGCAGGAGGGGCTGCGGGAGCTCGACCCGGGACGGCGGGCGGGGGCCGGACCCGGCAGCCGGAGCGAGACGGGAGGCGACCTAGAGAAAGTTCCGGAGACGCCGAGTCAGGGACCCGGGGAGGGAGCCGAGGGAAGGGTCCGATCACCACCCCCAGCAGTCAGTCAGTTGTCTGCCGGGGAGCCCGGGAGGGAGTGGGAATGGGGGCTCCCGCCGAGGCAGAAGGTGTCAAGGCCTTCGTGGGTCTGAGGGGGAGGATGGAGCTGGTGGCGGGGAGGGCGGGAGCCTGGGTCCGAGAGACAAGTGGGCTCCAGACATGAACTTCAGGATCCTGAGAGAGGAGAAGGTTGGGGACCAGGACTCCTGGGCCCCGGGAGGCAGAGGGGGCTGGAAGGCAGAGGGGGCTGGGAGCCCTGACTCCGGGGCCCTAGGCTGGGAGCTTGGCATTGGGGGGGCTGGGTTGGGAGGCCCCTGATTGATTTCTGTTTACCGGCTGTCCCCGCGGGCGGAAGAGCGAATCGCGCCCCATCCATCAACAGGCTCGCAGCCTCCCTAATAAAAACATTTTACTCCTAAATGATCTCGAACTAATTAACTCAAAGTGTTAATTAAAGTTTGCGCAGACAGCATTGTCATCAGGGAGGGCGGTGGATCCATCTTCCTGAGAGAGAGACAGGGTTTGGGGGGGCATCTGGGGAAGAAGGGAGAGCTCCCCATCCCCCTCCTACACTGACTGCCGCCCACTGGCGGTCCCCACCTGTCCTGGCGGCCTCCCCTGCCTTCTCCCCGTACATCTCTGCCTCTGTCTCTGAGTTTGGCTCTGTGGCTCTCTTTACCTGCCTGTGTCTCTTCCATCTCTGGCGCCGTGTCAGTCTCTGTCTCTGAGTTTTTGTGTCTTTCTGTCCCCATCTCTTGCTCTCTTGCCAGAACACTGTCCCCCATGTTGATCCTACTTCCCATTCATGTGTAACCTTTATCCATGTGTCTGTGTGTGCCCTGGGGTTATGTGTGTGGACACGTGTGCGTCAGAATTTGCATGTGGACAAGCATATAGGTCAGAGGATGCACATCTGGATGTGTGTGTCGGTGTGTGTGTGCACGTGTGTGTTTGAGTCCAGAGGCATGTGTGTGGACACGTGAATGGTAATGTTCGTGCATGCAGAGGTGTGCCTGAACCCAGGGCCGTGTGTGCGTCAGGACGTGTGTGACCAGTGCCTGTGAGGCTGTGGGACTCCAGCAGGGAGTCCCTGAGACAGCCAGGACCTCTGTAGGTCCCTTGGGACAGGGCCTGGGTCTCCTTCCTGTTTCCCTCCAACACAGGCAAGAAGGAGCAGATCAGCAGGTGTACTAGGTAAGTGAGGGACCAGGTGTGAACTCGACTGTGAACTCGTGCCCATGTGGAAGTGCAGCCCCTCCCGGTGCCTCTGGACAGGCCCATCCCCCACCCCCTTCCATAGCCAGCAGCCGGCAGGGCAAGGGAGCCGGGGCCAGGACAGGCCACCAGGCCATGGGCATCCGTGGGGTGGCTGGCTGGGCGGCCCCGGTGTGAGCTCATACATCAGGGCTGACAGGCTCCGAAAGCCCCGGAATTAAAACCTAAATCGAATATTGATCACCCGCTCCGGCCGTGGCGCCCACTACGCCCCCCCCAGCTCCCCCGCGCTTGCTCCCTGCTCTCAAGCGGCACCACTGTCCTGTCTTTCTCTCTGTCTTTTTTGCCTCCTCTCTCCCCTGCTTCTCCTCACCCCAGCCCTACTTCTGGTGACTTGTCTCTGTCCCCAGCAGGTGCCCTCATGACCAGAGACAGAGAAAGAAATACCCAGAGACTGAGAGAGAAACATAGTCACAGAGACCCATGGATGCACAAAACAGACCCGGATGTGAAACAGTGAAACGCAGACCCCAAGTCAGACCCAGAGCAAGCAGCACATAGACACAAATCCAAGCAGACAGACAGACAGACAGACACAAGCACACAGGCACCCACAGATAAACAGAGGAAGTCCCACGCAGTCACACCCTTAAAGTCACATAAACACTCACACCCAAATACGGCACACAGGATGCACACAGAGAAAGTTACACTCGGACCCAGACAGGCAGACAGACATCCATAGTCCCCAAGGAGTTACAGCCACACACCCAGGGGGCACATAGGCACAGGGGTGTGACACACACATGGAGAGACAGGCAAGTTACAGCAACAGAGCCCAACAGTGACAGAAATTATAGCCGTCCACACAGCACAGAGACACACAGCTCCAAGTGGCGAAGAACACACACACACAGGCTCCCTGTCCCCCAATTTCCATTCATCCTGACACAACAGCCACCTCCCTCTGACTCACCCCAGATGCCACCCCAGTCCTGGATCTAGAACCTGCACGGAGACAAGGTTCTCAGACCTCATTCCCCCTGCCCCAAACCAACACCGAGCAGGCCCCTCCGTGCCCCGGGGTCCTGGGCTGGTCCAGGAAGGGAGCTAGAGAGATAGACTCCAGAGGGGACAGGGCCAAGGTCATGCTCCTCGGGCTGGTCCAGGGATCTGAGGTCCCAGTCTCAGACCACCTGTGGGATGGAGGCTGGACAGGGGAAAGAAGTTCGCTGGGCCATGAGGGCTGGGGGCCCCGCGCAGTGGGCAGGGGCACTGCCCCCGCCCCCGCCCCCACCCCCACCCCCACCCCCACCCCAAGGCTTCCCGGCTGGGGCTGGGGTGGGCGGCGGTGGTGGAGGCGGGCGGTGGCGGCTGCCGGGGAGAAGATGAATCTTTCATGAGTGATTTGCGGCCGCCTCTTCTCGTCCCGTGTTGTTTAATGTTTCAATTTGGGCGAAAGCAAAACATTCAATCAGGCGGATTAAGTGCGTAATGCGTCTCATCGCTCAATCTGTCGCCTCCGCCGGGCAGCCCGCCGGGTGGGGGGGGATTAGGAGGGGGTGGCGGGCAAAGACCCTGGCCAGGGGAGCCCCATCCCCAGCTTCACTCCTAAGCTGTGCCTTGGGAGGCCCCTCAGCCTGGAACCCCCACCAGGCCACAGTCTCCCCCAATCCTGGGTTCAGGCTCACCCCCACCTACCACTTTCTGCTCCATCTCGGGGTGTCCACTTGGCTTTGGGGGCCCTGGCTCCTCTGTACCCCTCTGTCCACCTGCCTTGTTCTGTCTGTCTCTCCGGTGTGTGTCTGCCTGTCTGTCTAGGTGCGTCAACCTGTTTCTTTCTGTGTGTCCCTCTGTCTCTCCATGAGTGTCTGCCCGTCTCTAGCTCTGCCCTTCGCTCTGTGCCTGTATGTCCTTATCTCTGTCTACCTGTCTTCTCTCTGCCTGCTCCCCGGCTTTCCTCTTCCTTCTATCTCCCTTCTCTAGATCTATCTGCCATCCCGCTGTCACACTGTCCTTCTGTCCACATGGCTCCTGTCTGTCTCTCGAACTAGCTGTACCCATCTTCACACCAGCCCAACACCAGTCTGTCCCCACTCTGTCCCCACCCCTATTCTGCCCATCTCCATGCCCAGTCTCCTCTCTCTCTCAACCAGCATCTCAGTCCTCTGCCTGCCCGACCCTTGCCCCTCTATCTGCCTACTTCTCTGTCCCCTGTTCATCGCTGTCCCTGTCTGTGTTCACCTGTCTCTCTGTCCATATCGCTCTGTCTCTGCTCCCCTGTGGGTCTGTCCCTCCGCCTTCCCTTGACCTTGTCAGCTCCCTATCCCTGGCCAGCTCAATCTCCACGTCCACTAGGGGGCAGCAGGCACAGGCTTTTCCGGTGGGGAGGCTGACAGGATGGCTGAGGAGCTTCCCAGCCAGCCCCTTCGCCTCTGTGCAGACCATCCCGTTCAGGAGGGTCCATGCCAACCAGCCCCTCCTCCCTCTGACTCAGAAGTCGGGGTCCCCAGCCATCTTCTCTCTCAGAATCCAGGGGGTCCTGTCCTCCAGCCCCCTCTTTCCTCTCTTCAGGCAGCCTGTGAGCTGCTGGGGGGAGAACAGGTTGGGGGGATGGAGATTTCAGCCAGTGGGGTGGGGGTGGGGGACTGGCAGGCTCACCACTGCCTGCTGCTGAGACCCATAGGGCCGCAAGGCCAGGCACTCACAGCGTGTGCAGGGACAGGGAACACACGCAGGATTCCAGGGAACACGCAAGTAATCAGATTCAGTCATAGCGTGCAAGGGCACACACACCCAGATGGCCGCGAACACACGCATCCCCCTACCCGCAACACAACCCCAGGCAGACTCCAGGAGCCTGGATCAGAGCCCTCGCTGCCAGGGCAGCTCATGGACACACAACGCACACACAGTTTGGGACTGTGACACACACACACTTCCCCCATTCAGAGTGACTTTGGGGGACAGCCACAAGCAGGACAGACCCCCATCTGGGCATGTGCCCTCAGCCCTGGGACCTCTCTCGCCTCTGCCCCCGCCCCGCTCATCCCATCCCCTGTCCCTCCAGTCGCTCAGCGCCGCTCCCCCAGCTCCCTAACTTGCCCTTCTCCAGCTCACTTTCTGTGTCTCTCCCCTCTCTGTTTCCCCTGCCTCTTTTGCCATCTTTCCCTTTCTCTGAATTTGTCTTTGTCCACGTCTTTGCGCCTCTGTGGCAAGTCTCTAGCATCTGGGCTCGTCTCGGAGACACTGTCTCTCTGTCATGCTGTCCTGCCCCCCCAGTCCCTCTCCGAACGTCTCTGTCAGTCTCTGTCGCCCCCGCTAACTCGGCTTCACAGCCTCTCAGTTTGTCTCCGTGTCTCTGCACGCGTCTCTGCCCCGGGCTCCCCGGGCCGCGCTGTCTGTCCTCTCCCTAGGTCTCTGTCTCTCTGTCCATCCGTCTCTCTCCTCCCGGCCCCTCCCGCCCTCCCCCCACTCCCTCTGTCTCACTCTTCGCCTCTCTCTTTTCTCTCTCAAGTGTTTTCAATTTTATTCTGAGTGGAATTAACTACCCCTGATGTCAAATTGCCGCCGAAATCGATAATAATATCTTTACAAAAGAGGATATTCTTCTCTCGGAGAACGGCCTCTGAAAAATGGAAAATTTAGTCGAAATTGATTCATTACTTGACACTTTATAGAACGGCTGCGTATTGATCGCACCTGTCATGTCCCATCTCCCCTAATCGAAGCTGAAGGCCGGCTCCAACGCCTGCTATTTTTCATAATTCCACCGCAGCCGACAGCTCCCCAAACACGGCCGCTCGCCCGGCCTCCGCCTCCCCGCGCCGGCCGCCACCGCGCGCGCCCTCGGCCTGGCCCTGGCCTCGCGGGCAGCACCTGCCGGCCTGCACGCCCGCCTGTCCTCCAGTCCCCTGCTGTCCTCCGTCTGTCCGCCGCCCCCGCCACTGTGGCCACTCTCTTCTGCTGTCTGTCTGTCCCCTCTGCCCAACCCCAAGCCCTAAGTCTGCCTGTCCTTCTCCTGGGAGCCCTCCCCCATCTGTCCATCAGTCTTCTCAACACCCCACTCTTGCCCAGCTGTCTGACCCCCCCCACCCCAGGCCCCAGGCCCACACCCTGGCTGGCTGCCTCCTGCTCTCCTGTCGGCCTGTGTGGTGGTCTGTCTGTCCTGCCCCATCCCCTGCCAGCATCCCTCTACCACCTTCCAGGGGGTGGGGGTGGGGAGGAGTGGGGGAGGGGTGGGGCTGCTGTCTGCTCCCCAGCCCCCCAGCAGATTTGCCTCCCCTTGGCTCTGGGTTCCCTCCCACTCCCCAGCACCTTTGGTAAGGCCTGGCCCAGTTTTAGTCCCCTCCCCTGCCCTCCTCCCCGCACCCTCTCTACTGCCTTTCCCCTCCTCCCCTCCCTGGGTCTCCCCAGGTCCCTGCGTGACAGGCTCTGCCCTCACTGGGGAACCAGAGAGGAATCGGACCCAGGCCCTGCCCTCAGGGAGCCTCCAGCCGGGGGCTGCTGGTGGGGATGTCGGAGGGTGCAGAGGAAGTGCGGAGAGCCGGGGTGGGGCCGTGTCGGTCCAAGCTGGAGACCAGAGTCTAACATGGGGGGGGCGGTTTACGCAGATCCCGCCCCCTCCGGCCAGGCTGCCGAGGTTCGGGTCCCACTTCCATTAACTAGCTGTGTTAACGGTGGGCAAGTGACTCCTGTGCCTCGGTTTCCTCATCAGTAAAATGGACACAATGTGAAACAGCACCTGCCTCGTAGGGTTGTCGTTGACAGAATTAGAGGAGTTCATCTCCGCGTAGGGTTTGGGCCAGTGCCCGGCCCCAAACAAACACCAGGAAAGGGTTCATTGTCATGGCCGTTAGCACAGCGCACAGACCCTGCTCCGTCCACCCCGTCCTGAGCTCCTGTGGCTCTGGGAGAGCCGTGCAGGGCGACGGTTAGGCGGTAGCTTCCTGAGGGGCGCGGTCTGCTTATGCCCATCCTGGCTTCACCCTCTGTCACGCTTAGTGGTATTTGCTGCACCCGGACGCCTCTTGCAAGGGTGTTATAGGCGATCTAAAGGGAGGCTTTCGCCCCAACAGAGGGGCCCTCGCACTCCTTGGGGGGTTAAAGAGAGTCTAATGGCTGTTACGGAGCCCAGAGGTTGTTCCCTGCTTCTTGGGTAATAAATTCAGTCCACTGGGTGTTACGGGCTGGTTGAGGGTGCCCTGTCTCTCTCTCCCTCTCTCTCTCTTTTCCAGGGGGCATTAAACACCCTGAGGGTGTTCTGTCTCAGTGGGGTGTTAACTACACTAGTTTACTAGTGCAGCCTCCCTGGGGATGTTAACTGCAGCTTAATGGTCCCCCTCCTGTGAGCTGCTTCGTTCAGTCAGGTAGGTGTTGGCAATACTGCTAACGATTGAAGAGGCTGCCTTGGTCGCTGCCCCCTCCCTGGGAGTGCTCGACTGTAAGAACTCTCACTCCTGTCGAGTTCTTACATGCTTACAGGACGCGCCACACTCTGATATCCTCCTCATGAATCCTCCCAACCGCCTGGGGCTCAGAGAGGGAACATGGATTGTCCAAAGACGCACAGCCCGAAAGGTCTTACGGAAATCAGGAAGGTGTTTCCTGGGGGGCGGGGTGCGGAGGGGGGAGTCTGAGCAGATGGGGGTGTGTCACGTGCCTATGGGCATGGTTGTTCAGCCGATCTGGCCCTGGCCACCGAGGGCATCAGAGCTCCCCCCCCCCCGGGGGGTCCTCCATAACCTCTGATGGGGCGACGGAAGCCCCTCACACCTGTCACTTATAGTCTCACACCCTGGGATGCCCTCCTCTCTCCCAGAGGCGGGGCTTAGAGATAAAGAGTGTGAAAGCCCTCGGGGCTGGTGCTCTCTGCTGACATCCCAAGGATGCTGAATTTTCTAGAAGGGTGTTGCGTGCAGTGTGATAAATGGCGCCTTTCCGGAGGGTGGGCTCTTACTGGCAGGTGTAGCATATAGTCCACTGGGTCCTTTCTGCTCAGGTGTGCCCTCTCTCCTCCCAGGTGTTGTGCCCTGCATTTAATGGCCATTAAATACATTCCAGCTGGTGTTCGTGATGTCCTGCCGGTGTTCTAGCTTTCTTGGAACACCTGGAGGCTGTTGTCTCGCTCCCGAACGGCATCACGTGCAGATGAGGAGTTCTACCTCCCAGTGGGTGCTGGGTGGGGTGTTCCCCGCAGTCTGGTGGGTGTCACGGACACCCAAGAGGTACCAGTCTAGCTGGTGAGCTATCTCCAAGCATGCTGTGTACAGCCGGGGGTGGTTCTAGACCCCCAGAGGATGGTGGCTCTCCTGCGGGGGTCTCGAGTATGGCCTAATGATGGGGTAGAAACACCCAGAGCAGGGGCTTCCTGCTGGCTCCGTGGAAGGGTGCTGTTCCACGTAGAAACAAGGGAGGGGATTCTCGTTTTCTAGCAGAGGTTAGTATTTTTAACGTGATTATTTTGAAGCAGCAAGGCTTACGGCAAGTGCTTTGTTTGGCTCTTGACCCAATGCAGAGTGCTCTCCACCGACCTGCCTAGGCGGTAGCTGTCATTACTGCCCTGTTTTGCAGCTGAGCAAACTGAGGCTCGTGCTAACTCATGCATAGATGCTTAGTGACTTGCCCAAGTGCATGGTGAGCAGTGGCTGGTGCAGCTGGAGCCTGTCTGAGGTTCTCGGGGCTCCTCTCCGTCCTTCCGTCTCAGCCCTCCCCGCCTCGCTGAGGTCAGTGGGGGTTGGTGCCATCTTGCAGAGCTGCCCTGGACGCGGCATATTCATTTGGGGACGGTCGTTCTGCCCCAGGCACTTGCCCTCTTGAGGCGGGTGACTCCAAGGGCTGCTGCTTCTCTGGGGCTGGGGGGTGGGGGCAGAGCCTGACCTGAGAATGGGAGAGAAAAGTGGGGGACAGAAGTGAGGAGAGGGGGGATGGGGGAGGGGAAGGCACAAGGGAAGGAAGAGGAGAGTGGATGGCGAGGCTAGGCCCGGGAGTCAGGAGGGGGCTGACTCGGCGGCTGGGGGCGCTGCTCTCAGAGCCCCGAGGCCAGTGGCTATCCTCTTGTTATTTCAGGGGGAGCAGATCCCCGCCCTTCCCTGTGGCTGCAGGTGTGGGTGAGTTCCTGCCACCGCGTGGGCCTGTGAAGGGGGACGTCGGTGTGTCTATCCATATGCCCGGGGCTTGTGTGCCGCGGAAGGCTTGTGTTTTTAGGTGGAGTGTAGTTGTATGTCACCACGGTTGTGTGTGTGCCTGTGTGTCCAGCGTGTGGGGCCGTGGATCAAGGTACATCTGTGTGTGCAGGTCGTGTGTCCGTCTGTTCGTGTAAATGCTGCTCCGTGTGTCCCAGTGCCCGCTAGGCTGAGGATCCTGCGTGTGTTGGCACTGTCTGGGTCACTGTGTCCGTGCGCCCCGACGCCCGTGGGCCTGTGTCTGCTCTCCAGGCCGTGGGTCCGCGTGTCCAGCAGGGGTCCCGGCCACGTAATTGCTACCTACACCTCCCGCCCGCCGGTGGGTTTGTCCGCGTGTCCTCCTCGGGAGGGGCGGGGCGGGGAGAGAAGGGGAGAGGAGGGGGGGTCTCGCCACCTCTCCACCCACCCCGCCCCCACCCCCACTCCCTCAGTCCCGGGATCGAACCTTATTTAGAGTCGCGATTCGACATCTGTTTTCAAATTTGATCAGCTCTGAACTTTATTTTCCGAGTTTGAGGAAAATTATATTCCATCGATCGCGCTCCCGCCCCCTCCCCCGCAGCGCCCGCCGCCGCCGCCGCCTCCATATATCTGCGCGCCGAGCCGGCCGGGCGGCCGCGAGGGCGGAGGCGCGCGGCGCGCCGCGGAGGAGCAGAGGGAGGAGGAGGAGGAAGCGCAGGAGGCTCCGCAGGCCGGCCGCCCGCGCCCCCGCCGCCCCGCGCCCCCGCGCCCCGCCCCGGCGGCCCGCGCCTCTCCCCGCGCCGCTCCCCGCGCGCCTCTCTCCGCGTCTCCCGGTCCCTGCGCGGCCCCCCTCTCCGGGTCCCCGGCCGTCCCTCCGTCTCCGGGTTTCTCCTCGACTCCGGCTCCCGCTCCGTCCCCCGGGGCCCTGGGCCTCGCCCCCCCCCCCCGCCACCGCCCGGCCTCGCCCCCCGCCCCGGTGCCCGCTCCCCAGGACGCCGCGGGGACCATGGCCGCGCGATCCCAACTTTAAACACTTCTCGCCGGACCGGAGCGGAGGCGCAAACCCCGGAAAGTGAGTGAGCGCCGCGGGCCGGCGCAGGGGCGGGGATGGGGGGCGGGGCGCGGGAGGTGCTCCCGAGGGATCTTCGGAGCCCCGCCGCCGAGCCCGGGGCGGGGAAGGCGGGCAGGGTCGCCGGCCCCGGCGGAGGCGGCGGGTGGGGGCAGCGCTCGGCTCCAGGGAGGTGGGAGGGGGAGAGGGCTGGAGGTGCGCGCTCGGGGCAGGGGGCCGGGACGCGGGGGCGGAGGAGAGTGTGAGCGAGTGCGAGGGGTGGGGCCCGGGAGACACCCGGGTCTGTTTGGGAACCCGGGCTGGCGGGCACACATGAGGGTGGGTCTGGACCTTTGGGGTTAGAATCCTGGGGCGGTAGGGGGAATGGGGGGTGGAGTTAGGGGCCAGGACTGAAGGCTTGAAATTTGGGACCTGGGGGTTCAGAGCCAAGAGACTACATATTTGGGGTTGAGAGCTGTTTGGGGCTGGGGGTCAGACTAGGGGTGTGGACATTTGGGGCTGTGGTCAGTATGGAGGTTTGGATGGGGGGCCTGGAGCTGGGAGGTCTGGATTTGGAGCTGGAGTTCAAGGCTGAGGGTCTGCACATTTGGGTCTGGATATTTGGTGTATGGGGGTCAACAGGGCCTGTGGGAAAGACATTGGGCCAACATAAATGGGTCTGCACACTTTGGGGCTGGGAGCGCAGGTCTAGTCCGGACCTTCGAGGGGGGCTGTGTCCTTCTGGGGACAGGTGGCTGAGTATGCTGCCTACCCTCTCTGTTATTCCACAGCCGTCCCAGGGCCGGGCTGGGCCACCTCCGCCATCTCTTTCCTGGCTGGGTCTCTCCTTACCGTGTCTCTGTCTCTTTGGGCATCTCTGTGTCCGCCTCTAACTCCCAGAATCTCTCTCTGTCTCTCTCAGACTCTTTGTCTCTCGAAGCATCTCTCTCTCCCTCTTTGGGTCCAACTCTTGGACTATCTCAGAATCTCTGCCTCTCTCTTTCCGTGTCTTTCTCAGAATCTCTTTCTGTCTCTCTGTCTCTGCCTTTCTCTGTCTCTTACTATCTCTCTGTCTCTCCCAGCATCTCTGTCTCTGTCTCCCCCTCGCTGGTTTCCGCTCAGATTAAGCCGGGGACCTAATTCCAGGCCCAGGATCGAATTTTCTGGCAACAAAGGGAAATAGCGAATCGATCGGTCGCTCCGGAGATTAAGAGACAAGCGGCGCGCGGATCTATCACGGCTAAACGGCCCCCCCGCCTGCTCCCCCTGCCCGGCCGGCCCGCCGAGGCCCAGACGCGCTCCGCATCGCCAAGCAGCCTCAGGAGCCCGGCTGCCCGGCAGGCCCTGCCGACCTCACTGAGCCCAGAGCTAATGGGTGGGGAGCTAACTGCCTGCCCTGTCCGGGGGCCAAAGCCGGGGGAGGGATCCCAGCGCCAGAACTGGCCCCTGGGGAGGCGAGGGGAGGGAAGTGAGCGAAATCAAGGCAGCAAATCACCCTGAAGAGCCTCGCTGCACACACCTGTGGCCTCAGGTAACACCTCTCACTCCCACCTGCCTATCCGCACACCTGTCACATTAACGTTTCCCTTTCAGTTCCCCACATCTGGACGTGCAGGTAACATTAGTCTCCTTGTCCCTGTCCCCTGCAGGTAACCTGTCCTCTTCGTCTGTCCCTGTAGGTACCACCTGTTTCCTCTCACCTGCTTTTCCAGGTAACACTTGTCCCTTGAAACCTGCCCCAGAGATGCCCACGATCTCTCAGGTAACAACACATGTCCCCTCTTACCTGCCCTTCCAGGTAACACCTGTTCTCCAAAATCTACCCTTCCGACTCGAATCCCTGCATCTGTCTCATTTCGCGCCATAGTGTCCCTTTCCTACCTGCCCCTGCATCACCCCACCTGTCCCCTAAAGCTCCAGACATGCTTATTTCTCACGGATTCACATTTCTTCACTTCTGCCTCCCCTCAAGCAGTACCTGTTCACCATATCTTCGCGCGCGCGCACACACACACACACACACCTTCCCTTGCACAGAAGCACTGACACGTGTCTTCTCTGAATCTGCCCTCAGGTAACGCCTGCCCCCTCCCTCCTCTCCTGTCCTGTACTTCTCCCTCACGGTGCTATCCGCAGCCACCCTCATCCCGGTCCTTCCCGAGGAGCTTCCGTCGCACGTGTCCCCTGGGAACACACCTGCCTCACCCCGCGCTCTCTGCTGGTCCCCATCTCCCATCCTCTTACACAGATACCTACTTCCACCTGTCTTTCCCACACCTGTCTTTCCCACCTGTCATTTCAGGTAACTCAGCCCAGACAACACGTGCACCTGCCCCACCTGTCTCCTGACCTCAGCACGGCTTGGTTGCTCACACATGCCGTGGTCCCTGGGTATCAGGTGTATCCTCCTTCCTCATGTCCCCCCTCTCCTACAAGCCCTTGTCCTCTGAAAGGCCCCTGTCTCGCCTCCACACTTGCTGCTCACCTCCTCCTCGCTGTCTCGCCGTCTCTGCTTCTCTTCATCTCACTATCTCACGACACACAACCACACCACGCTGCTTCCCACATACACAGGTTGGGGCAGAGACTCTGTCCTTGGCCACAGGCACCTGCCTGACCTGTATACCTGTTTCCCCACACCTGTCCCTCGGGCACTGTCTGCTTCTCTTCTTTACCCATACCGCTAATTTCCCATGTTTCTCACTTCCTCCTTCCTTGCTGCCCAAGGTCACACCAATCTCTCTACACCTTGGCCCCTTCCTCACCTGTCTGCCCCATGCGTCACCTGCTCCAGGTCCACGCCCCTGCCTCATTTCTTTGGCAAACAGGTGCTGGGACTTCCCCACCTGCCCCCTCCCTAATCTCTCTCTGCTTTGCATCTCTTCCAGTGGGTCTCTGCCATCCCCCTGGTGTCCCCAGCCTGTCCCCAGGGGGAACGCCTACTCCTGTCCCCCACTCCTGCCCCACAGACGTGCACCAACATCAAGTCCCCTTTGCTCCTCCCCCTCTCATGACATCCATGTAACTTGTCCTTTCATAGCTTTTTCTTTAAAAAAAAAAAAAAAATTTTAAGTAAGCTCCACGCCCAATGCAAGGCTTGAATTCAGGACCCTGAGGTCAAGAGTCACAGGCTTTACTGACAGAGCCAGCCAGGTGCCCCCCCTTTTTCAGACATTGTGTACTCCTCCCACATCTCTCAGCCACCTTGTCTCAGCTGTGCTCATCCACACTAGCTGCTCGTGCAAGCTGTCACCCCCACGTGTTTAGCGCCCACCCCTCAGATCCCTCACACCTGTCTCCAGCCTGCTCCCCTCTGGAAATACCTGTCCCTTTTCACAGGACACGTCACCAGCCATCTATCAGGGAACACCTTTCTTGATGGGCGTAAGTACCACCTGTAGCATTTGTTAAACACAGGACACCTGTTCCCAGCTGTCCCCACACCTGCCCGCTGCATTGTACGGACTCCCTTACGCCAGAGGTTCTCAGACTTCTGCGGGCATTGGAAACCCCTGGAGGGCCTACTGGGACACACAGCTCTGGGCCTCACCCCAGAGCTTCTGGTGTGGCGGGTCTGACCCAGATGGAGCCCGAGACTCTGCATTCATCACAAGGTCCAGGTGCTGCTCCTGCAGGTCCATGGACCACCCCGGGAGTAGCACCTGCCTACTCATCCCGTGTTCCCAGCTAGTGCTTTGTTTTTTTTTTTCCTAGATTTTATTTTTACGTAATCTCTGCCCCCCGCATGGGGCTCGAACTCACAACCCTGAGATCAAGAGTCGCGGCCAGGCGCCCCATCCAGCTACTGCTTATTAAGCCTGTCTCTGTGACAGGCAGTGTTCTCGGTTCTTCCTAACCACGGTCTCCTTTCATCCTCACCAGACCATATGAAGCACGTCCTTTCTCTTATCCCCACTGTACGGAGAAGGAAACTGAGCCCAGGGAAATGGAGTTATTTCTTGGAGGTCTCAGAAACTGGGCGATCTCGGAGGCCATCTGACTACAGTCATCCAGGTGTCCTTAGCTCCACACCTGGCTATCAGGTGACCCCCTTCTTCCACGGACACATCTGTCCACCTTGTTGCTTGGGCAGCGTGTGTCTCCGCATCACGCCGCCAGCTGTCTGCACCCCAGCCTCCCTCTCTCCCCCTACTCCTGCCCTCGGAAACGCCCCACCTTCCTGCTCGCACACCTGGCTTCTCTCGGACACGGACTCCCGGGGCTAAGCTCGCCATCGGCGTCCTCACTCCCACCTGCCCTCCCAGCTGCCTGGAGCCAGCCCAGCTCCTGCCACCACACACCTGTTCCCTCAGACACACCTTGTTCTCCAGAACTACCCATCCCTCCACGGGCTGCTTTCCCAGCTCCATTCCTCTCTGCCCACCCTGCCTTTGTTCGCTTCTTCTATTCCATCTCTGCCTCAGTCTGCCCACTTCCCCTCTGCCTGTCTCTGAAGCTGAGTCTGTGTCTCTCTCTGTCTCTCCCTCCCTCCCTGTCTCCTTGTTCTCTGTGTTTCTCCACCTTCTCGGTGTCTCTGTATCTTAACTCTTTTTAGTGTCTGACTCTTTCTCTGTGTCCTGTACTCTCTGTGTGTTTCTCAGGCTCTGTCTCCTCCCTCCTCTTCTTTCCTGGTCCCTTGTTCTCTCCTCTGATGGTGCAAGTTTTGGGGGGCTTGAAGTCATGCTGACCCACTTTTGAGCCCAGGCCTCACCACCCACCCCTGTGGGACTTGGGCCAAGTTACTTTTCCTGTCTGAGCCTCAGTTTTCACATCTGTGAAATGGGCGTCCTGGTAGTTGCTACCTCCCAGGTCGTGGTGAGGATGGGGTGGTGAGGGGAAGCAAGAGGACCTGGGACAGAAAGGGGCAGGTCTTCCTGCCAAGGCGCCCTTTCTGTCCCTGTCTTTCCCAGGGCTGCTGCCCCACCTGGCTGTCAGCGGGAGTGTGTGTGGTGGGGTAATGGAGAGAGAGATGGGCAGAGGCGTCCGGCCCAGGGCTTGGGCATGGGCCCCGGTGTGGGGCTGGGGACAGGGATCGATCCGCCTCGGCGGCAGTGCGCGGGCCAGGATTGCATCTTGTCACAATAATTTATTGCTCTCATCCCGTCTGATCGATGGAGCTGAATTAGCACCGTGCGATGCCCCTGGAGCCCCGAGCCTCCCCCAGCCTGGCCGGACCCCGGCCCTTCTCTGGCCCTCATGGGATCCCCTGCAGCCCAGGCACCCAGCTCTAGCCGGCCTAGGCCCCACACCTGGCCCCGGGCTATCAGGCCCTGCCCCCTATCGCCTGTCCCCCTACCCCTCTCTTCCTTTTCTGCGTCTCACTTTTGCCTTCCTGGGTCTTTGACCCCATTTATCTGCTCATTTCTTCTGACCCTCAGTCACTCCCCTCTTCCCCATTTTTGTCCCCATTTCCCCATCTGTTTCCCTGTCCCCCTGTATTCCTGTGTCTCAGTCCTCCATCTATCTGTCCCTCTGCCTCTCTGCTCCATTCCTGTCTCCATCCCTCTGTCCTCCTGTCCCCCATCTCTAGGCCCCTCACCCCAGGTCTTGCTATCCCTTGGTCTCTGGCTTTCTGTCCCTTGACTCACTATCTCTCTGTCTCCCGGCCTTGCTTCTTTTAATCTGAATTTCATTTAAACAACATTTCCTGGGCACATACTTGGTGCCAAGCCCCATGAACAAGACACACAGTGCCCCTGCCTCTTGGCTGTGACAGCCCAGAGGGGCTCTGGGACTCTTGGCTCCTGAGATTAGCTGGCCATGCTTGCCTTCAGCTTTCTGTCCCTGGACCCCACCACCAATCACAGTCTTGGCCCTGGACGTCTGTCACGGTCTCTGATACAAGGCTTGGGGCCAAAAGGTCCAGCCCTGCAGCTGGGTGGGGCCTGGGGTGTGGGGATGAGCCAGGGGAGGGAGCTGGGACTGAGGAGCCTTGGGAAGACATTGGGGTTCAGGATGAGGCAGGAGGTGGGAATGGGCCAGGTGGAGGTGAGGAGAAGGAGGGGCAGGAGTTGGGGTGGCAGTCAGGAGCCCGGTCAGACCCCTGGGACACGGACCCCCCCCCCCAAGGACTGCAGCTGGGCATGGCGCTGGCCTTGACCCCACACCTGTGCTCCCCCCTCACTCCTGCCTCTGCCCAGCAGCCCTTGCCCTCCCTGTCCACTCCTTTGCCTCTGCCCTAATCCCTTAATTTTCCTCATCTCTGCCCCTCCTCTCCTTCCTCCCTGACTGGGGTCCCTCCTTGGAGCAGCTCTCTTCCCGACCTCCGCTCCCTAATTCACTTTGTCCAAGCTGCTCTGACTCATTCCCCTTTTCCGGGTCTCCCTAGCTCGGCCCCCTCCCCACTCTGTCTCTCTCTCAGGGTCTTGTTCTTTCCCCGTCTTTGCAGGACTCTCTGATCTCCCATCTTTTCTCCATGTCTCTCTGGTCTCTGTCCCCATCTGTCTCCCGGTAGGTGTTGCTTCCTGCTTCTCTCTCTGCACCCCCCAACATGTCTCTCCTCCTCCCTGTTTCCCCCCACCCCCTGCGCTTCCTCCATCTCTTGGGGTCTCTGAGGGGGAGGGCAGGGGATAGGGAAGCAGCCTGAGCTCTGGATCCACATCCGTGGTTGCGCCTCTCCCCTCCCCTCCCCTCCCCTCCCCCAGTGCTGTTTGGTAGGCGGGGTGCGTGGCACTGCGGCTCCCACCTCCCTGGGGATGCTCCCCCCATCACCCCCCAACTGACATGGTTCCGCGTGCTGGCCACAGCCCCAGGGACGTTCGTGCAGAGACTGGGACTCAGGGAGAGAGAGGGAGGGAGAGCGAGGGACCAACCCAGAGACACATGACAGGCAGAGACACCAGCTCGAGGGAGAGACAGGGAGAGGGTGGGTGGGAGGTCTCCATCCCTGCCCTGGCTCCTTGCCTCCCAACCACCCCAAACCGCGTATCACAGACACACCTCCTCCAGGCTGGGAAGCTGGTGCCTTGTCTGTTTGCCAGTCTGTCCTTCTGTCTCTCTTGCAGAGCGCAGCCTCGGCAGAGGTTCTGGGGTGCGTGCGGGTGTGTCTGCCACTGCGTGTGTGACACTGCGTGGGGGGGGCTTGCGTTGCAGTCCGAGCAGGTGTGACCCGTGGCGGGGTGTGTGTGAGCCCAGGTGAGCGAGTGTGGGAGCGTGAGGCCGGGGGCCGGGAGAAGCCGTCCGAGCCGTGTCTGTGAGCACGTGCGTGCCGCCGTGTGCTGCTCGGCCGTGAGCGTCCGGTGTGACCGCCCGAAACTCCGGATTGTGCCGTGTCTGGACTTTCCGAGTCGGGCGGCGTGTCTGAGTGACCAGGGCGGCGGGCAGGAGACGAGTAGGCCGAGGGAGGCGAGGGGGAAGGACCCGGGGGCCGCCAGGCCCCAAGCACCGGGCCGGTGAGTGTGCGTGGGAGAAGCCCAGGGAGGGGGCGGCTGTGGGGTGTGCTCACGGGAACCCCCCCAGCCCGGGCATCACGACTGGCGGCGGGGGCCGCTGTGGCCGTGTGTTCCGTGGGCCGGGGCTGCGTTGTGTCTCGGAGCCCGTGGGCTCCTGTGTGCGTCTGCGACCGGACACGAGAGGGTCCTGTGTGTGTCCCAGACGGTGCTGAAGGCTTGTGTGCTCGCGGGTTTGTGTGTGCCCGTGGATGGTGCCCGTGTGCCCTCCTTGTGTGGACGGAGGGCGCCCAGCGAGGGGTGCGCGAGGCCGTGTGTCTGATGACCTGTGAGCGCGGCCACGTGTTCGGTGCTGCCGTGTGTTGTGTGCGTTCTGTGGGCCTGTGTGTCGTGGGGGCCTGTGTGTGTGGTTCCGTCCCTGGGTTCTGTGTGCCCCGTGTGCGGATGGGCTGGTTCTCGTACACGCCGGCCTGCTGTGGGGATGACAGTGCGTGGCTTTGAGAGGAGTAGTGAGTGGTGTGTGTGTGTGTGTGTGACACACGTACGTGCATACACACACGGGCACAGACGCCCCGCCCTGGGTCACGCCAGAGCATTTGGTTCATGCGGGGTGGGGGTGGGATGACCTCGGGGGCTCGGGGGGTGGGGGGGGCAAGTCCAGGCAGGAAGACCCCTGTCACCTTCCTGACCCGGTCCTCCCGGGACAGCCCCAGGGGCCTCCTTGGTGCCTACAGTGGGGCCGCCCTCGAGCCTGTGTGCACATGGACGTGGCCGTGTGAGTGTGAGAACATGCACACTACAGTGTGTCAGGCCGCCGTGCTCTGGGTGCCCAGATGGGACGGGGTGTGTGACGTGTGCCTCCTGGGGGGCGTCTGGAGCATGTGTGCAGGAGTCCGTTGTGTGTGTGCTGCGTGCACAGCTGTGTCCCACGCGGGGGGGTGGCGTAGGGAGGGCTGTGTCCCCAGGGTGGGGGCAGACAAGTGTCAGAGTGTGTGTCCAGGCATGATTGTGTGTGTGTGTGTGTGTGTGTGTGCACGGGGAGGGGCGGCAGGAGAAGGGTCTTGGGCCGCGTCTCTCTCCTCTTTAGACAGAGCCCTGGAGAAGATATGAAATTTAAAAAAAAAATCAATTTTCATTCCACTTGTGCAGATTGTGTTAAGGGGAGGGGGTACTGGGTGAGGGATGAAGGGGCTGGGGGGGGGGTGAGGCCCGAGGCGGCTCCCGAGGCGGCCGGAGCAGCTTAGAGAAATCAAAACAACTGGTTAAACCCCAGCCCAGGGGGCCGGGGTGATGGGGGGTGAGGAGACGGAGACAGAGAGAGAGACGTGGAGAGCCAGAGACACCCAGAGACGGAGAGAGACAGAGACAAGAAACGCAGCGCCTCGGAAACAGATCTTTGGAGCTAGAGGCAGGCAGAGAGGACAACAAAGACCTCCGTGCGAGGGACCCTGGCACCCAGTGGGCCTGAAGGTGGCTGGGGGCCCCGTCTCTGGAGAGCTGGTGGCGGAAGTAGGCCCGAGCCTGAGCCCATTTCCCGCGCGGCGGGGGGACAGTCAGCCGGACAGATGGTGGCAGGAGCAGCGGGGGCCCCGCGGTGGCTTCAGCTCCCAGGGCCCACCTCACCCCGACCAGCCCCTCAACCAGTTGGCCTTTGGGTCTGAGTGTGCGTGTGTGGCCACGTGTGTTTGTGGTCTCGCGGTGGCCGTATTGTGGCCACGTGGCATCTCTGGCATGTGTGTGTTGGAGCAGTGTGCACGCGGGGCCTTTGGTGCTTGTCGTGGGACCCTAGGTGCTTGTGTGTGTCCCGTGTGTCCCGGCACGTCTCTGTTTCTGGGTGGCATCGAGTCAGTGTGTGCTTGTAAGTCGGTACTCACGCCTCAGGTCGTGAGCCTCAGTGTGTCCTTACGTGTCTGTTAGTGGGCTTCTGTCCACGACTGGTGACTGTGTGTCTTTGTTTCTGTGGGCTGTTGAATTGGTGTGTGTCTTGTCCGTGTGTCTGGAACCGCGTGTCTGTTTCTCTGTGAGTATCTGTGGCCATCCTGGTGTGTGTGTGTGACGGTCACATGCTTCCTGACTGCGTGGACCTGTTTGTCCGTGTGTTGCGTGGGACATGGTGGTCCGTGTGCCTGGGTTGCCGTGTGGGTCTGTGTGCTGTGTGTTGGTTGTCGTGGTCTTGTTGCATGCGGTGGTGTTGACAGGTGCATCACACGGGTGTGATGTGTGTTGTGTGCGACAGTGGAGTGTGTCACTTGGCTGAGGGGGTGTGACGTGTGCTGGGTGATACGTGGGGCTTCGTTGACCTGTGTCTGTGGGATGTGTTGTGCGTGACGGCGTGGTGTGTACCACTCTGTTGACCTGTGTGTGCTGTGTTGTGACGCTGTGGCTCTTGGCCCGTGTCTGTGTGGCGTGGTGTGTGTGTGTGCCTGGACTGCGTGTCTGCGTGGCGAGGAGAGGCAAGCGGCGGCGTCTCGCCTGCCCAGCCCCTCTCCACACTGCTGCACGCACACGCACACACACACACACACACACACACACCCCACCATGGCTGCAGGCGGTGGAGATGGGGGGCGGGGGGGGTGTGTGGAGGAAGCAAAATAAAATTAAAAATTAAAGCTTGCCCGGAGTCCCCATCCGCACGGCGCGGACCGGCGGGGCGGGGCGGGGGCTGCAGCAGCTCCCCCTCCGCAGCTACCAGGTCTGGGGCCGGCTGTCCGTCGTCTGTCCGTCTGTCCAGCGTCCTGCCGGGGCCCCTTCCTGGCCCTGCAGCCCCGGCCCCCGCAGGCCCGCTCCTTCCATTGGTCGATCAGCGATCAATGGGGCTAGGGGGGCGCCAGGGGCAGGGCGAGATCAAAGGGGCCCCAAGAGACGAACACTGGGACGGAAACAGAGACGTGGAGACAGAGACAGAGATGGAGACAGAGACTGAGGGATGCGGAGACAAGGATGTGGGGAGGAGAGACATGGAGACCCAGAGACATAAAAGAGCGGTGTGGAGACAGGGAGACGTGGGGACCCAGAGACAGACACGGGGACCCAGAGATGTGGCTCTGTGGACCCCGACAGTCGGGGCAGGGACCCAGTCCCTGTGGGCCCGACCGGACAGAGGCGGGGACAGAGAAGGGGCAGGCAGAGATGGCGAGACAGCAGAGATGCGTGTGAGAGATGCGGGGGGAGCGTGGGAGCAGGGCCCGGAGCGCCGATCCCACGGCTCCTCGTTATAACGTGTCCGGAGGAGGCGGCGGGGAGTTGAAAGCGTCGGGAAGAGAAATCAAAACCAACACGGAAATGAGAGGGGCCAATGGGGGTGGGGGCGGGGGCGGAGGCAGGAGGGAGGGGGACCCAGAGAGGCAGAGCGAGCGGGAGGTGGGAGAGAGGTGGCCGGCGAGGTGCGGAGCCGGGAGGGAGATGGGGAGACTGAGGCGGGACGGGCTGGGGGCACACAGAGCCGGGGCGGGGGCACAGCGGGGAGAGGGGAGAGCCCAGAGAAGGGCTGGGGACGGGGATGGGGAAGAGAGGGGGCTTGGGGAAGCCAGAGATCAGGGAGACCGAGGGAGGTTGGGGGGGCACAGGGGTTGGGGAGAGTAGGTGAAGGATGGGAGGAGCCCCCTGGATTGTGGAGAGACCAGGAAAGAGGGACAGAAAAATGGAAAAGAGCTGGGGGGAGACAGGAGAAGGGGGGAAAGATGCGTGCAGAGAAATAAAGAGGGGGAGAGACAGGGAAGGAGATCAACAGAGAAAGTTGGGGAGATTGGATGGGAAACAGAGGGGACCTGGGGGCGTGGGGGCAGAGTGGCCACAGGCCAAGGAGGCAGATGATGTGGCAGGGGGCCTTAGTGCTGGGGGGGACTGTGTGGGAGAAGGCAGTCATTGGACGCTGGGTGGGGGGGGGCCGCCTGGGTGTCCATAGGGACCGGGCAGGTCTGGAGGGAATGGGCCATCTGCCAAGTCTTGTCTGGCGTCCAAGGGGTGAGGTGAGGTTTATGGGGAACACAGCGGCTGTCTGGGATCTTTGGGCAGGGTGGTGTCTGGGAGGAATGCTGCGTTGGAGAGCATGTAGTGGGGGTGGGATATTTGAGGGGGGTGTGTCTGAGCCAGGGGGTCTGAGAAAAGTGCTCTCTCTGAGAGGTGGGGTCTCAAGGGGTGGAGTGGTGAGGGCCTGAAGTATCTGAGGAGGAAAGATGTGTCTGAGGGGTGGGTGTCGGAGAGGAGCGGATGTCTCAGGGTATGAGTGTGTGTGGGGGGGTCTGAGGTAGCGGGGTGTCTAAGGGGGAGGGCCTGGCAGAAGGGTAAAGGTTCTGAGAGACCAGTGCGGAGGGGATGGAGTGTCTCAGGGGGATGGGGTATCTGAAGGAGTAGGGGTCTGAGAGAACCTGAGAAGGGAGGCATATCCAAGGGGGAAGGGGTGTCTGAAGGGGAGCTGAGGGAGGAGGCAGATCTAAAGGGGTAGTGGTGTCTGAGGGGGGAACCATATGTCTGAGGAGGAAGGGGTGTTTGAGGGGTACTGTTTGGGGGAGGTAGATCTAAAGGGAAGAAGTGTCTGAGGGGGGCTGTCTTAAGGGGATGCATATCCAAGAAAGAAGGGTATCTGAGGGGGGGCTGTCCGGGGGGGGGCAGATCTAAGGAGAAGGGATGTTTGGGGGGAGGTTTGAGGGGGAAGCAAATCTAAGAGGAAGTAGTGTCTGAGGGGGACTGTGAGGGGGGAGCAGATCTAAGGTATGGGGGGCTGTCTCAGGGGAAGGCAGATCTAAGGGGAAGGGGTATCTGGGGGTGCTGTTTGGTGGGGGGAGGCAGACCTAAGGGGAAGGGGCATCTGGGGGAGCTATTTGGTGGGGGGAGGCAGATCTAAGGGTAAGGAGTGTCTGGGGGTGCTGTTTGGTAGGGGGAGGCAGATCTAAGGGTAAGGGGTGTCTGGGGGTGCTGTTTGGTGCGGGGACAGGCAGATCTAAGGGGAAGGGGTGTCTGGGGGTGCTGTTTGGTGGGGGGAGGCAGATCTAAGGGGAAGGGGCATCTGGGGGAGCTGTTTGGTGCGGGGGAGGCAGATCTAAGGGGAAGGGGCATCTGGGGGAGCCCTCCTGCAGGGTGCAGGGCGGATGGGCCGCTTCTGGTCCGCTGTGGGTCGGCAGATGAAAGCTGGGGGCTGCTTGGGAGCTGGACGAGCCAGCCTGGGGGTCTGCTGGGCGGGCCACGGGGTGGGGGCGAGGTTCAGGAGACAAATCTGGGACGGCCAGAGAGGGACAGAGACCCAGAGATGCAGAGACGCAGAGACGGATGGGAGGTCAGGCGCTAGAGCGGAGCGGCCGGAGAGCGGCGGCAGCGGCAGAGCTGGTGCGGGGCGGGCGGGTGGCGAGCCAGCGAGTGTGAGTGAGCGAGTGAGTGGGAGCAGTGGGGAGGGGGGCCGGGGGCGCCGTGGGTAGTGATCGAGGCACAGAGCGAGGAGGAGGCTGCGGGAGGAGAGGCTGGGAGGAAGGGTCGGCTGGACGTGGGTGAAGAGGGTGGCGGGTGGCAGGACGGGTGGGCTCGGGCGGAGCGCCCACCCCACTGACCCCTGTCTGTCCCTGTGTGTCTGTCCTGGCGTCTCTGCAGGGCTGGCTCCACCATGGACTGTAGCTGCGTCTCCGACCTTCTCTTCGCCCCGCCCGCCCTGCCGGCTCTCTGGACCCCCGGTAACTGGCCCTGGCCCGGACCTCCCACCCCTTCCCAGCCAGCCGGCTCCTCCTTTCTGCACCTCTTCCTGTCCTCCCTCCTCTGTCCCGGTCTCTCTCACAGTCTCCTGAATGCAACCCCCTAATGAAAAACTTGGCTAAAAACTTCACAGCGAGATGTCCCTGCTACCTGCCTGCTGGGACGTGAGAGTGGGGGAGGTATCGGGGTCTGAAACGGACAGGATGCAGGGGTCTGAGGTCCTGGGGTCCCGGCTGCGTACCTCTCCGCCTGCTCCCCGCCCAGGACCTTCGGGCAAAGAGAGGCAAGGAGGCTGGAGACGGCCAGGCACTGACGGCGCAGGGGCGGGGACCAGAGGGGGCGCAGGTGGACAGATGGACAGGGACTGCCTGGGCAGGGGGACGTGGAGACATGGCCCAGCCCGCCGGAGCCCTGGGAGAGAGGACGGCCTGCTCAGAAGTGGACACTCAGAGCTGGGGATGTGGACAGTAAGACTGGCTTGGATGTGCATTTGAGTCCAAGTCACACGCCCCACAGATGGGCTGTGTGTGTGTGTGTGCGTGTGCATGCGCGCGCAGACTGGGACTCTGTGCCTGCTTACGCGTGGGGTCTGAGTGTGTCCCTGTGTCACGCTTCAGTGCTTCTGGAAGAAGGGGTCACACTGGGAGAGTGTATGTCTGTGCAGCATCTGTCTTTGTGTGAGCTGGTGTGCCTGCTTGCACACACGCAGGAGGCTACCTGGGTGTCTCTGGGCTGGGTGGGTCGTGTTTCTTTAGGATGTCGAGCGTGCGTACATTTTAGGATTGGGGGTAGGTGTGTGTCAGCTCGCCAAGTACGTACCTGCCTCAGTCAGGTGAAGGGCCTGCTGCTGTTACTTCCGGCTCTGTGTCGTGGTCCAGAATGGATGTCTCGGTGCGCTTCGGGCTGTGTGGGTGGGTGCCCCCTCCGCCCCCGGCCTGTGTGTCTGTGTTGGGGTGTGGGTGTGTGTCAGGGGGTTTCTTGCCTCTGTGTGTCACTGACTGTGACTGAATTTGGGGGGCTGTCCTAATGTGTGTATCTGCAGGCTGAGCTTGTGGGTCCTCTCTAGTTGTGTGTGTCTCAGCAGGTACAGTGTATTTGAGGACAGATGGTGGCTCCAGATTGGGTTGTGTATCTGCCTGTGTGTGTGGCCAGTGTGGGCTGTCATCTCTGGGGTCGCCTCTTCCCCACTTGGATGTGTTCCGGGTGTGCAATGGGCCAGAGCTCGCGAGTTAATTGAGCCCGTCACCTGGAGTAAGAAAGACCCAAGATGGGGTTGAGAGGAAAATTCTCCTTTCGGGGAGGAGACTGCCTGGCTTCTGAGCCTTCGGCAGGGAGGCGTGAGCACCCACTCACACACCCCAGGCAGCCCGGATGGGACCCTGCTGCTCCTCGCCTCCCACCCCTGAAGTTCTAACGAGCCAGAGAAGGCAAGGATGTGCCCTGGGACCACACAGCAAGTAGATCATGTGGCCGCGCGCTCAGCTCCGCGTTGTCTTCCTCCCCAGCGTTGGTTCCTTAGGGCTAATCCTGCCTTCTATTCTCCTGCCTGGGCCTGGGGTCTCTGAGGGAGAGGGGGGACAGAGGATGTAGCCCAGGATTGAGCACAGAAGCGGGACCCAGGCCCTGGGGCCTTCTGGCTGGGAGGTAAGACTTAGGGGTGGGCAAGACCCTCCCATTTCCATCCGGCTTATTTGGAGCATCTGGACACCGGGGCGCGGGACACCCATCTGAGTGTGAGGTGTGTCATGCAGAGCGAGCCGTGGGTGCCTGCGTGTTGAGGGCCTGGGGGGCTGTTTTATAGGGGTGGCGTCACCCGTGTGTGCCCGTCAGGCTGATGCACATCTTGAGGCCGTGCTCACCGGCTCCATGGCACTGTTAGCTCGCTGGGCCTTTGGGGTCCCCTGTGTCTCCTGTCATGGCGGTGTGGTTAGCGGGTCCCAGTTCTGAGGGGCCCGAGATGTGCGATTGTGTTGGGATGCGCAATGCCGGGTGTCCGGCAGGCCTGCCACGAGGCACGTTGCGTGTGGGGTGCTGCGCCCCAGCAGGAGTGTGGCACTCTGGTGTGTCCATGCGCTGTGGTGTCGCCGGGTGTCCCTGGAGCGTGAGCGGACGTCTGTGTGACACATACGCTGTGGGGATCTGCTGATGCACAGTGCGCTCAGACTGATGGAGCACAGAGGTAGGGAGGGGGGACACAGGATGTGAAAGGTAGAAATATGGGGACAGGCGCAGACACACACGGGCACGCCGGCCTGGCCTGGCCGTGCCAGTGTGGGGTCAGTGGAGGGCTTCGGGGAGACAGCAAAACTTAGGGGCGGTCCAGAGAGCAGCAGAGACCAGAGGCCTCCCGGGGCAGGGCTGGAGGGGGCAGCGGGAGAAGGGCTTTTGATGAGGAGGGGGTGCCCCTCCCATGTCCTCCTCCCAGGGCTACAGGAAACCGGCCCCTCCCACACTCCACCCCGGGATGCCAAGGTAGAGCATGAGGCTGCAGGTGCCACCCCAGGGTCCCTGGATGACTGAGTTCACTGCCACTATTTGGGCAGTTTGGGGACTGGACACCAGCTGGGGTACAGAGAGTAGGAATTGTGTCCCTAAAGATGCCCAAGAGACCAGGATTCAGGGGGGGCCGGCTGCCTCCTGGTTCCCAAGTCCACGCAGGACCTAGAGCCCCCGACTTGGCGTCCTGACCCGGGGCCACTCCCCTGCCTCCTGTCCCCAGGGTTTGCCTTCCCGGATTGGGCCTACAAGCCGGAGTCGTCCCCTGGCTCGAGGCAGATCCAGCTGTGGCACTTTATCCTGGAGCTGCTGCAGAAGGAGGAGTACCAGGGGGTCATCGCCTGGCAGGGGGACTACGGAGAATTCGTCATCAAGGACCCCGATGAAGTGGCTCGGCTCTGGGGCATCCGCAAGTGCAAGCCCCACATGAATTATGACAAGCTGAGCCGGGCCCTGCGGTGAGGAGGGGCAGGGAGAGGCTGGACCCCGCCCCCTGGGGGCTTGCCCTTGGTCTCCTGGGGCAGAATCCCTTGGATCCCAACGTGCAGGGATCCGCATGGGGTAGCCACTGTGATTACTTGTGAGTGGGAGGGAAGCAAGGAGGAAGGCCGGAAGCCAGGATCCCAGCCCCTGCTTCACCCCTGCCTTGCCACCTTGGTTAAGGGACTTCTGTGAGCCTCAGTTTCCCCAAGCTGCTGTGCTCTGTGCACTGACATGAGTCAGGGGCTCCCTCTTTACCTGCCTCGGCGCCCCTCCCCAGCATGCCCTCCTCCTCCCTCTCCCCACAGCTACTACTACAACAAGCGGATTCTCCATAAGACCAAAGGGAAGAGGTTCACCTACAAGTTCAACTTCAGCAAAGTCGTGCTTGTCAATTACCCACTGTTGGATGTGGCAGCAGCCACCACAGGCTCCCCACTCTTGCTGACCCCTGGTCCCTTTGGGGGGACCTCTGGGCCAGATGCTCCTCCCCTTACTCCCGAGGTGAGTCAGGACACTGGGGTCCCAGAACTGGGCGTTTGGTGCCGCCTCCCCAGCCGTCACCCCCCCCCGGGGATGGGGCAGCCAGGCTGAGCGGGGCTGCCTCCTCCCTCTCCAGACCCTGCAGACCCTGTTCTCAGCCCCTCGCCTGGGAGAGCCGGGGGCCAGGGCGCCCCTGTTCACCCCTGAGACAGACAAGCTGCGTCTGGACAGCCCTTTCCCGTTCCTGGGCTCCGGTAAGGGCCTGTGGGTGTGGGTGCCGGCTGGAGGTGGGGGACACGCGGCCCGTGTCTGAGGGAAGAGGACGGGCAAAGATGGGGAGAGGCAGGACGCAGGAAGGAGGCCTAGGGCGAGGCTGTGCTTGTGCCTGTGTGTGTTTAAAAGCCCCAGGAGGATGTGGGGAGAGGCAGGGAGGAGGGAAACTGGGGAGGGGACAGGCTGGGAGAAGGGCTTTTAGGGCGCCAAAGGACTGGGAAGACCAGGGCAGAACTGGGGAAAACCACGTGAGGGTGGAGAGTGGGCAGATGCCGCGTGGGGGAGAGAATGGGCAGAAGCGGGTGGACGGCGCAGGGAGGGGGCGCCCCCCCCACTGGAGCTGTGCCTGGCCTGACCCACCCCGTGCTCCCCAGGTGCCGCTGGCTATTCCAAGCCCCCCGGCCTGCTGGGTCCTTACAGCCGCGCCTTCCCAGACTACCCCTGGAACTTTAACCCGTACCTCACCGGCCCCTTCCCCAAGCTGCCCCCCTCTCTGTACCCCCCCCACTTCTACCCCAACCCTCTGGCCAGTTCCCTGGGCCACCTGCCCTCGGCAGGGGCCGGGGGAGGCCCTACAGCTTCACCCCTACTGGCTGCGGCAGGGGAGGGCCTGGGCCCCGAGCGCCCCTCAGGCCTGGCAGCAGCCCCTCGCCTGGCACTGCCGGGAGCCGGGGGTCCAGAGGCCGCGCTGGGCGGGAAGGACGACAGCGACTCGGAGCTGGAGATCACGGACGTCAGCGGCTGCAGCTCTGACAGCGAGGGTGACGAGGGCCTCCCTGTGCCCCCCAAGGCCAAGGCGAGCAAAGGGGGGATCGGCAGCTGAACCCGTGGGGGGGTGAAGGGTTCTGCCAGGGCGGGGATCGGGGCAGACCCTCGCGCAGCAGCCTCTGCCATCGCCTGGTCTGCCCTCGATGTCCCGCCCCAGGCCGGGGACCAGCCCTCGACCCCTCCCCCTCCAGAGGGGGAGAGAATGTGATAGCCTCCTTCCCAGGCTCCAGTGTGATGGGGGGGGGGGTCCCCACCTGGCCCGACTCCCAAAGTGCAATACGGCGCCCAGCCTCTCCTGCCTGTCCCCCCGCACCCGTGCTGTGACCTGCGTGTTTGTGCGGCTGTGTCTCCCCTTGTGCCGGTCCCAGTCCTGACACCCTCCCCACACAGGCCCCCTGGGACAGGGAGCTCAGAGCAATAACCCCGCCCCCAGCCCCCACCCAGGAGGGCCCCCTCCCCACCAGCCACCTCCAGAGAGTTTACTACAAAAATAAAAGAACGGAAAGGAGTGTGAGCTGTGGGGGAGCCCGGCGTCGTGGGTGACAGTGGGGGGCTCGGGTGGGAGTGGGGGATCACCTGGGGAGTCACTGTTAAAGCACAGGAAGGAAGGAAGAAGTGGAGAAAGGCAGGGGGAGACAGACCCAGGAAGGTGATGCCAGACAGACAGTCACAGAGGGTTCCAGAAACCACTCCAGGGCCCCCACCCCATCCTCACACACACAGCTCTCCTTAGATAATATATATTAAAAAATAAACCTCCAATTCAGGGTATAAAAACATAGCAAAGGCACTTGGGGGTGGGGAATGGAGGGGTGCCCCCCCAGGCAATACCGAGATGGCCTGGGTAATGGGGGGGGGTCACTGTGGATCCCCCCAGAATGAAGCCCTGAGTCCCCCAGGCAGAAGGCAGGAGGGAGAGCAGGCCAAGGCCGATGGGAGGTCGGGGGGGAGGCGGTGATGCCAGCTGGCCCCCCAGGCATGGCCCCCCCCCCAGCAGCCCAGCTCCCTCTCCTCAAGCCCTTGGGGTTGGAGATGCTGCGGCAGCTGTGCGGCGGCGGGTGGCCCTCAGTCTTGCGAAAGGCCTGGGGGATGTAGGAGAAGGGAGATGGGGAGAGATGCAGAGGGACAAGGAGAAGGGGGAGAAGCGGCGAGGGGGGGGGGGGGGATGAGGGGAGGAGGAGGACGGGCAGAGCGAACACAGAAGAGCCCAAAAAGAACAGCCAGAGCCAGGAGGTGGAATGGGGAGAGGCAGGGGGACAGCAGGAGGGGGCTGTGGAGAAGGGAGCCCCTGAGATGCCCACCGCGGTCCCTCCCCTCCGGCAGAGCTGCAAGCCCTCTGGGTGTCCACTCACCTGCCCGGGGCAGGGGGCCTCAGGTACAGCCAGGCTGGGGGGCGGTGTTCTCCCCAAGCTGAGACAGGAGGAGTCGCAGGCGACAAAATTCTTCCTCCACCTCCTGGATGGAGAGGCCTCAATGAGAGGGGTCCCTCCACCGAGTCAGCCCCACCCTCCCCCGCCCTGCCCCTCTCCCCAGGCCACCACCTCCAGCTGCTTCATGGTTTCCTCCAGGCTGAGCAGCTTCTCCCGAATCTCCTGGGTCTGGGTTGGGCTCTGGGAGCCGCCCCCTGGGACCCCATCCCCTTCACGGGGAGGCCCCGCCCCACTGTCTTCCTCCGAGGGAAATAGGAGTTGCTTCAGGGACCGCACTGGCAGGGGCAAGGGGACAGAGTCAGAAGCGGGGCCGGGAAAGAGGCCAGGGGCCTGCAGGGGCGGGGGGGACCCAGAGGGGAAGGTGGGGGCCGGGCTGCAGGTGGGGCTGGGGGATGTGAAGGGGGTGTGGAGGGGACACGGAGAATAGAGGGTGTCCAGGGAGAGGCTGGACCGGAGGTCAAGGGAGGGACAGAGGCTACAGAAGGAAGAGGGGCTCGGGGCCACCGAGGGTGGTGGTGCAGGCCTGGCACGCACTGGGCCTGGACAGGAAACAGGCTGGAAAGATGGGCTAGTGGCAGCCCCGCACGGACGGCGCCGGCCTACCTTTCTCAAGGGCCTTGGCTGCGAGCTGGCCCTCGGGGCCGGGCCTGCAGTAGGGCAGGAGGGTGCTGAGGATTCTCTCGGTCCGGCCTGGGGGGAGGGGAGGAAGAAGCGCGGGGGGGGGGGGGGCGGTGCTCAGTTCCCGCCGGGCCTCCTCAGGACACCTTGCCCCCCCACTCCGCGCCCCCGCAAAGGCTCACTGTCCACTGGGGGCATCTCTCGGCCAGCACCGTTGCCGTTCTCCGAGCTGCTGAGCAGGGGTTCTCGGGTGCTGCGGGGAGGAAGTACTGGGTGACCCCACGGCCCTGGCCCTGGGGGGCAGCAGCGAGACAGCAGGAGGTGGGGGGGGGGTGGTCCAGAAACAGAAGTTGAGGCTGGGAGATGGAGACAGAGGGGCCTGGACAGGGGCCAGATGGGCTGTGGTGGTGGCACGCACACACACACACATGCGCGCGCACACGCACACACACACGCAGGCACACGCGCGCGCACACACACACACACACACACACACGTGCCCGGAGCTCAGGTTCTGGAGACACACAAAGAAGTCTCTCCTGGCTCCTCAGCCCTCCAGTGTCCCCCTCACCTGCTTGGGCTGGGCCGGGATTTGGGGCGAGAGGCGGGAGCGGGGACCTTCAAGGATCCAGCAGTCTCGGTGATGAGGGAACACCAGCTGGGGAGACAGGTCAGCCCCCACCCCGGGGCGGGCAGTCAGAGCCCCCAGATCCTGTACTGGGGCCTCCCACCCCCCAGCCTGGGCCGCCCCTTCCACCCGAGCTTAGAACCCAGGCCCCCCTCACTTCTTCCGTTCTGACACGGTCTGGGCCACCAGTTCGTATATCTGGGCCTCCTGGTCCCACGTGAAAAGGACATAGAAGGCTTTGTGATCTGCAGGAGGAGGGAGAGGGGGTTCAGAGCCAGGGTCACCCCGATGTGCACCTCCCCTGAGCTTGGGCTCCCCCAGCTCACGCCCATCCCTCTGGTGCCTCCTCCCAGGGCCTCCCTCTCACACCCCCTCATCCTCAGTCCCCAGTCTGGCTCTGCCCACAAAACCCCTGGAGCCGCTGGTGCGCATCTGCAAACCCCTCCTCGCTGGGCTCCAGCCTCCACCCCTGCTCCCCTCCAGTCCCTGCAGGGGGCGTCTTCGAATGCTGATCAGAGCTGGCAGCTCCTGTGTGCAAACCCCCGGGGAGCTGCGCGGCTCCCTTCCTAAGGCCCACAGTGCTCCCGGCCCCCCCGCCACGCCCGGCTCCGGGGAGGGGGGAGGGGGCCCTCGCAGCTTCCCCTTCCTGGGCCTCTGCCGTGGCCTCCCCGGGGGCCAGCGTGCGCTCCCCAGCTCTCTCAGAGGCCCCCCATCCCGCGGGCGGGGCCTCACCGGTGGCCACCTCGCGGGTGATGGCGGAGGTGAGCCGCAGCACGGGCCGCAGCATGGTCTTGCCGTCGGGCGTGGGCGTCAGCGTCCGGCTGTGGGACTTGAGCAGCAGCCGTTCGTCCTGGCGCTGGAGCAGCAGCAGCAGGTCGTCCAGCAGCAGCACGTGGACCTCTGCAGGGCGAGGCCCAGGCCTCAGCAGCGCCCCCCGGACCCCGCCCCCCAGGCCCCGCTCACCGCCCCGGCGCTCACCTATAGCCTTGTCCCTCGTCACCCGCCACGTCAGCGGGCCCTCGTGCACCAGCTTCTTCTTGGTGATGTCCAGGTTCTGGAGGCAGGAAGGCGTCATGGTCGGCGCAGGGCAGGGGAGGGCGGGGAGGACCACGGGGCCGGGATGGCGGGCGGGGCTCAGGACGGGCAAGCCGCCGGGACTGAGGCGGGGTTCTGGGCAGGGGGTGGCTCTCATTCCCGGGGCGCATTAGCACAGAGTCCTGGGGGCAGGAGGGGCAGGGGAAGGCCAGGGAGAAGCGGGGAGGCCAGGGCAGGCAGGGCCACCTTGAACTCGCTCAGCATGGGGTCACTGCTCTGCCGCAGGTGGGACAAGTCCAGGCGCTTCTGATAATCCTTGAGCCGCTGGGGCAGGGAAGGGAGAGTCACGGGGATGACCCAAGGGCTGCGGCTGACCCACAGTGACCCCGAAGGGACAAGCCAAGGGCCAGACCCGACCTCCAGAGAAGGGGCCCCGAGGCAGACAAGACAAAGGCCCGCCCAGGCCCCCCCCCACGGACGCCCCCTCCGTCTGGGCCCACAGCCAGGCTCACCAGCAGGTCCTCCATGTCGCGCACAGCTTGGTTAACATGGTGCAGGATTTCCCGGCAGCACTCAGCTGCCCGTTCCACTTTCTCCCGTTCCGCCGGCTCTTCTGTGGCAAAGGAGAGACGAGCCCCGGTGAACCCCGAGCCAGAGGCTCCTGGCCCCTGCCCCGCCATGGTGAGAGATGGGAGAGCCGGGGCCCCGCAGCGTGGGGCCTGGCCCTCTGGCACCTGTGTTCTGCCCAATGCTCTGCAGGAGCAGGGGGTACTTGGTCAGACGCTGCATCTCCGTGGGGATCATGTCCTTCAGCTGCAGGCGGCGGCACCGCGGGCGGCTCTCGGCCTCCTAGGGGCAGAGTGGCGCTGAGGTGGCCCGTACTGGGGGCGCCTCGGGGACTGCGACACCAGCCCCCTCCCCCCTGGGACCCTGGCTTCCCCCTCACCTGCACAAAGGCACAGAACCGAGGCTCCTTGCGCTGCTTGGCTTTGAGCTGCTCTAAGGCAAACGACTGGCGGCTGCAGAAGCGGGAGGAGATTTTCTGGAACCAGTTGCCTTCGGCATCATCAAACTACAGTGAGATTCAGGCCAGGGAGGGTGTCTCAGGTGGGATTGGGAAGAGCAGGGCCTCACGTGGGAATAGCAGCCTCGACAGGAGGACAGGGTGAGGGACCCAGACCCCTGGATCTTGATGGGATTCCACGTCCCTGGCTGGGAGGAGGGGACCCCAGGGGGGCAGGGGCTGGGCGCCCTCACCCGGGCCAGCAGCACATCTCCGATCTCCTCAATGAGGTAGCCACTATCCTGCCTCCGCTTCATCAGCCGATCAAGGAACAGGGCTGTTAAGAGCGGTGAGGGAAGGGGGTGCTCTGTCAGGGCCCAAGAGGTGGTATGTAGAGCTGATCGGGGGGTCGTGGAGGTTGGGCTGCAAGTGTCTAATCCTTGGGGCCAATGGGCTGCCCCCCCAACCCCCACCCATGCCGTGCGCTTGTTGATGTGCCCCCTGGAATGTGAGCTCTGGGGGTCTGGGGTTGCCCCCAGGGCTAGAAAAGAAGCTGCCCGTGGTAGGCACTCAAGGAGAATGTGCTAGACTCCAGGTCTAGCCGCAAAGGCCTTGAGGAGGGAGCCGGTGGTGGGGCGCACAGTGGGCCATGGCCCTGCACTCACAATGCACCTCGATGAGCTCGTCCAGGCTGGGGAAGATGTTCTGTAGCTCCTCCAGGGAAAAGAAGCCCCCTTCCGCCATGGGCTGGTAGAAGAGGTCATGCAGCACCCGGAGCATGCGCACGTGGGCGGCCTCTGTCACCAGCAGCTCTGTGGGGCCACCGAGCAGGAAGCATGGTTGGGGAGGGTGCAAAGGATGGGGTGCAGTCTCAGAGGCAGGCTCGGGGTGAGGGACAGGGGTGACTCTCTCTGGATGGAATCGCTTGCCCCTGAAATAGCCACTGAAGATTCCTGATCCTGTTTGTGCGTTTTCCTTGGCTGCGGCAGCCAGCCGGGGTGACCAGTGGTCCCCTGTGCCTGGCACTGACGCCTTTCCCAGAACATGGGATTTTCAGTGCTACACCGGGGAAAGTTCCAGGTGAACTGGGATGAGTTGGTCACACCACCACCAGCAAGCGCCCCCCCCCCCCCACCCGCCGGAGCTGTGTTTGGCGTCCAGCAAGTCTCTCGGCCTTGGTTTCTGGAACAATGATAACCCTTTACACACACATTGATAGCCTTGGACCCAGGGACCCCCTAGAGGGAGCATGCCTGGGTTTCAGAGGCCCCAGGAGTCCCTGGAGACTAAACGCGCAAGCCTGTGTTAGGAATGTTTTTCTGAGGAGAGAACTGGCTGTGCTCTCTGCTACGGCAGCCGCTGGCCAAGGACAGGCCTTCAGATTTTAACTGAAATACAAAATTCCGTTGCCAGTTGTACTTGTCACATTTCAAGTGCTCAACGGCCATTACGTGGCTGGTGGTAACCATGCTGGACAGCGCAGATGCTGCGTGTTTTCATTATTCCAGAAAATTCTATCAGATAGCACTGCTTTATGTTTTGCTCATATCCTTAGAAGGATCTGTGACACAAAAAGTATTCCCCTACTGCCCTAAAAATTCCAAATGAGTACCCTTACTATTAAGCAACTTGTAAATAAACCTCCAAACCAGAGCTTCCAAAGAAGTGTCCTATTTTGCCAAACACCCTCCCCACACCCAGTTCAAAATCACAGAAAAGAATCAAGACGGAAACAATACTTCCATCACATCCCTGCCCGGAAGCAAGCACTGACAATATACTGGTTATCTTCCGAAACGTGTGCCCCTGGGACCCTTTTCGCCCCTGAACGGTTAAGATCATGGTAAGAACAGTCACACTGGAAAGTTCTTACCCGGCCCCACACTGCGCTAAACGCTTCACATGAATCACCTCAGCTCCGTGACAGTCTTTTGAGGTGTGAACTATTACTACCCAAATAAGAAAACAAAGATTTACTGGAGAAATACAACTTCATATACCCGTTCCTGCTCTTAACCAGCACTGCCCTGTACTGGGGGGGGGCGCGCGGGGGGGCGCAGAACTCGCTGGAAATGTCACTTTGACAGCTGACAGCCACATTCTTGTTCCATGAGTGGCTGTTCTACAATTTACATAACAAATGGCCCTCGGTGGAAACAGGCCGCCTTCAAGCTCTGGGGGGATGGACAGCTCCATGGTCTCTTTGCCAGAATTGGGTGGTGTCCCGGGTACTCACCGCTGATGACCTCCTGCCGCTTCACCTGGCTCTTGGGCAGGCTGTGCAGGGTGCCAAGGGGAACGAGCTCCCGCCAGCCAGGGGGCTCTTCTGGTTCCAGCTCTAGTCCTGACCGTCCCGGGTCCCCTTCATCTCCGGGCTCAGGGCTGTGAGACAGAGGCCTCGTTAGGGCCCCAGCTTGGGGAATCCCAGGGAGGAGACTTCCATTCCTAGTGTCTAACACCCCACCCCCCACCCCACCCGGTGGCCTTGGCATTCGATGCCTCCAGAGTAGCCCATGCTGCAGAGCAGCCCCCAAATCTCTAGAAAGAAGAGTCCCACCCCTCTCCTGTGACCTCAGTGACCTTAGCGTCCAATACCCAGTTCTCTGTAAATCTGGCAATGACCCCTCCCCCACCATCCTCCTGACTCTCCAGGCTGCCTCAGTAGATGTGGGAGGAATGACCTACGTGGCTCGTCGGGCAGGGCCAAGCACGGCCGTGGCAGAGCTGGGGTCCATGTCCACGTCACTCCGGGAGCGGCCCCCACCCCGGCCCTTAGCCCCGAGGCTGCCCCGGGAAGGCCGGCGGCGGTCACTCACCCGCAGGCTCTCCGAGCGCCCCAGACGCCCCGATAGCCTGGACCCCGAGGCCAAGGACAGAGTCAGGCAGAGACCAGGACAGAGACAGGGAAAGACCAAGACAAGGACAGAGACAGGGAGAGACCAAGACAGGGACAGACAGGGAGAGACCAAGACAGGGACAGTTGGGGAGAGACCAGGAGAGGGCAAGAGACAGGGAGAGACCAAGACAGGGACAGAGGTGGGGAGATACCAGGTCAGGGACAGACAGGGAGAGACCAGGACAGGGACAGAGGTAGGGAGATACCAGGTCAGGGACAGACAGGGAGAGACCAGGACAGGGACAGAGGTGGGGAGATACCAGGTCAGGGACAGACAGGGAGAGACCAGGACAGGGATAGACAGGGACCCGGGTAGGGGAGACCAGGACAGATATCAAACATGCAACAGAAGAGAGGAGAGAGTCAGAAGGAGCAGTGGGACTTGGGACTTTGGGGTGCTGGGGCAGTGGGGGTGGTCAGGAGGGACAGGGAAACTTGGTGGGGGTGGGGAGGGAAACCCAGGATGGAGCACAGGACTGACCCCTCCCTTCCCTGAGGCAATGGGATGGGGGGGCCAGAGCAGGGAGTGAGGAAGGGAAGGAGATTTCAATACTTAGCTCTTCTGCTGGGAGGGTGATGTCCCCACCCACCCCTTGCAGGGTGAAGGGGAGGGGGTGGCCCATGGGGAGAGGGGAGGGGCTGGGAGAAACGGGGGAGGGGCTAGCCCTCCCCCCACCCAGGGCCCGGGCACCCACCTCTTCCACCTTCTGGGGAGAGAGGGGCACAGGGTCAGAGGAGGACCCAAATGGAACCCAACTCACCTCCCCCACCCACCAAAGGGTCCCCAAAGCAGCGGCACAAGGACAGGCAGGGGGCAGAGCCTGCCCCCCAACTGTGAGGAGGACAGGGCCCCCAGGCTTGGAGCACAGAGGGTGGGGGATGGAGGATAGGGCACTGGGAGGCAGGAGCAAGGCGCAGGGCAGTGGCTCAGAAGAGGAGGGGAGGGGATGAAAATCTGAAGGGGTGAGGGAGGGGACAGGGGGAGCCCAGAGGCGAAGAGCGCGGGAGGGAGGAGGAAGAGGGAAGAGGAGATGAGAAAAGAAAAAGTGGAGGATGGACAGAGGAGGCCGAAGATGGGCAGAGGGAGGAGCAGGGCAGAGTGGAGACGGCTCGGGGACAGCAGGAGCAAATGGCAGCGCGACCCCGCACGCGCCTCCCCAGCCTGGTAAGCCCCTTCCTGCACCCAGCACCCCGCCCCCCACACCCGGCCCCGGGCACCTCTCTGTGTCAGCGCCCTCCTCAGTGCTCTCCGGGGGCGCCAGGGGCTCTAGGCTGGCCGGGCCCTGCGGGGGCGCGTCCCCCAGCTCTGGTGGGGCATCAACACCTGTGGGCGGCGGGGGAGAGCAAGGCTGGCTGCCGGGCCTTTGCGGCAAGACCCACCCTCTGGGGGCCTCTATTTCCTCCCGTGGAATGGGGGGTGGGGGCTAAAGCCACCCAGTGCGCGGCCGACACCAGCGGCTGCCCTGCACTTCGGTGGGGGACATGGCCACAGCAGCTGGGGCCGGTGGGGGGAGAAGCCACTGAACCAGGGCACACTGGGGCTCTGCGTGACGCCTCCACGTCCATTCCTTCTCCCGACCCTAAGCCGGGACTTGCAGGAAGAGGTAGACCCCTTTTGGGAAGACTGAGGCTCAGACAGGGCTTCCAGGATATAACCCAACTAAGCTGCCCAGCTGGGACCTGAACCCAGGCCCGGCCAAGCAGTTGCCTCAGATTCATGGAGGTGACTGACAATGTACTCAGAGAGGGTTCTGGGAAATGACGCTGTGGGGGCGGATGGGAAATGTAGTCCAAGGAGGAGGGCTAAGCATCACCAGGACAGAGGCTGGAGCCTGAGAGGAAAGCCGTGGAACGGGTGAACTGAGGGAAGGGGGCTGGTTTCTTTTCTTTTTTTTTTTAAAGATTTTATTTACTTATTTGACAGAGAGTACAAGCAAGGGGGAGCGACAGGGAGAGGGAGAAGCAGGCTCCTGATGAGCAGCGAGCCCAACGTGGGGCTCGATCCCAGGACCCTGGGATCATGACCTGAGCCGAAGGCAGACGCTTAACCGACTGAGACACCCAGGTGCCCCGGGGCGGGGGGGTGGTTTCTTAATAATACTGGTGACCAGGGAGGGGCAAGCAGAGAACTGAGCGATGGTCTCTTGGGCTGGGGTGGGGAGCTCAAGAAACTCACCTGGTTCCTTGTCAGGACTGTCTCCAGACAGAGGGTGCAGAGAAACTCCAGGGACATCCTGCCCAGGAGCCCCAACATTCCGGTCCCGGGAGGGCACCCCCAGGCCTCCCCTCCTTTCCGTAAGGCCTGGCTTCTCAGCTGGGGAGACATCCAGGGAGCAGGGGGAAATGAGAGCCCAGCTCCTCTAATCCACAGCAGTCTGTGCTCCAGCCCCATCCTCCTCCCCACGGCCCAGGAGCAGCCCCCACCCCCTCCCCCAAGCCCCCAGCCAGCTTCAGGACCATTACCATCAGCCTCGACTTTGAGGTGTCGGAAATCGGGGGCTGAAACGAGAGATGGGACCATGAGGCAGGGGCGGTGTGGGGAAGCCGGGGCGGGCAGAGGCCGGGCACCTCACCCTGAGGCTCTCCCCGGTTCCAGCGGGCGGCATCCAGGAAGATGCTCAGGCCTTTCTTGGTCTTGGTTGGCTCATCTGACCGCCGATTCCCCATCATCTGAGGGAAGTAAGGAGAGTGGAGAAGGGGCTATGCATCTGAGACCCCAACAGAGCAGAATCAGACCTCAGGAGCCCCGAATCACGGGGCTCCCCAGGGGCCTCTAGGGGAGGGAAGGGCCAGGTTTGGGCGCTCAGGGGAAAAGCACCTTTTTTCGGAAGAAATTCCTCCCCGACTTCTTGTCTCCGCTCTTGGTCCGCACCCCAAGGTGCCGCAGGTACAGGCTGACGGCGTTGACCACAGCGGCGCTGTGGGGAGGGGACGGTGAGGGCCCCAATATGTGCGCAGATGCACACACACCCACGGCCATGGGGACACTGCTGTCCCCAAGCCTTCCCCTCCGCATTCGCTTCCCACCCCAACCCCACAACTGCTTCCAGCTGAGTGTCTGAGGAAGGGGGAGGGGGCTCCAGAGGATAGGGCCGGGCCCCTGATCCCCGGTCTTCCTCCCTGGGGCCCAGGGGACTAAATGCCTCTCCTGCCAGCCCCTCTGCTTCCGTCATCACCTCTTTTCCTCATCGGTAGAGATGGTGGGTCTGCAAAAAGAAGAAAGGAGTTTTCGACACACTTGCTAAGCCTCGGTCCCTGTCTACCCAGCACAGAGGTCCGGGGTGCTGTCCCCTTAGAAGTGGGCACAGGAGAGAGAGGAGAGGCGGAGAGGGCCGAGGCTACAGGGATGGAGGATGGCAGCAGGGAGGAATGTCACTTGTGAGCTCAGAGCCGCAAGGACAGGACCCAATCGTCAGGCCCAAACACAAGACCGTGGAAAGCCCTGGAAACTGGGAGGGTGCCCCAAAGTTGGGAAGAGACAACAGAAAACCAGATGAATCACAAACGGCAGGGTTGGGGAACCCAGAAGTCAGGGGAAGAGCCCAAAGGGTAAGGAATGAACCCTGAAGCTGCAGGGACCCCCCCCCATACTGCCCCCAGGCTGGGGAGGGGGAGGCCCCACTCACTGCATCTCCTCTAGGTGGGCCAGCAGCCGCTCGGCCAGGTGCCGCTCCCGGGCCTCGAAGCTGGCACGGTCCCGCCCAACCCAGGCCTCCAGCTGGGTCAGGTCGTGCTCCCAGGGCGTCATGCCCATGAGCCGCTTGGAGCGGAAGTCCTCCAGCAGCCGGCTGACGGCTGCCTGCTGGCTCTGCACCACGTCCTGCACGAACTGCCGCTGGACGTCCTCAGGGAGGAGGTCGGGCCGCGTGCGGTCTGCGGGGACACGGGCAGGGGGCTGGGGGCCACTTCCACCCACGCTCGGGCTCCCGATGGCCACGCTGGGGGAAGGACGGGAGCAGGGGAGTGTGGCCTCCCGTCCTGGGGCTCCCCAGCCCCGGCCAGACACCTCTCCCTCACCCACAGTCCCTCTCCCCTCTCCTTACCAAGTTCAAAGGCGACAGTGGGAGGGACCGGCACCCGCAAGACCTGCTCGGGACAGAGAATGGAGTGAGGGGGAGGACCAGGTGGCTATGGGGTCACCACGCAGCAGCCCAGGTGCCCGCCAGGAATGATGGGCTGAGGGGAAGGAGCCGTGGAGGGAGGGCCCAGCTGGCACCGAGCCCCCCCAGGACCAAGGAGTGAGGGAACCGGGACCCCTCGAAGGTGTCTCTCACCGCGGTCTTGTCCAGGAAGCTATGGTAGAAGTCGAGGAAGGCCTTCTTGGCCTCCTTGGGGCCCAGAGAAGCCAGCATGTCCGCGTGCAGGCAGCAGAGCTGGGGACACAGAGCGCCGCCTGTCCTCTCCCCCGCCAACCAAACCCCACTCTGCCTTGCAAAGCCTCCGCTAAGTGCTCCCTGGTCTCCACCACCCCCACCCCCAGGCCCTGGCCTCTCTTGGGCTCCCTGGGGGCCCCCGTGAGCATTTGCTATGGTTCGGTTTCCTGCGATCTCCTGCTACGCTGCGAAAGCGGGGCCCGGACCAGGTGCCGTTCTAAACCCTTGACCCACGTTAACCTGGTCAATCACGGGCACTGTCATTATCCTGTTTTACAGATGAGAAAACTGAGCTCAAGAAGCTTGCCCCAGGTCACACAGCTAGTTAGTGGCGAAGCTGGGATTTAGAATCCAGGCAGCCTGTTCCCCTACAGCCCACAGCCTAGAACTACCGCAAGCAACCTGAGCATGTGTGTGAGAGAGAGACTGAGGTCCTGACTCATCTGTGCCCCAGAGAGGCCCCGTGCACAGTGGGGGCTGGGTCAATAACCAGGTGGCCCAGGGGGCTCACTCGTTCGTTCACCACTCATTCCCTGAGCTCGCCTGTGTGTCAGCCCCGTGCGGGGTCTGGCAATGCGCTGCCAACTGCAGCCTGTCTTGGCTCCTGGGGCCTCTCGTTGGGTAAGGGACCTGGTCTGTGTGCTAAGGACTCACCCCGCGGTAGGGGCAGGACTCTATTTCTCAACCACTCTCTGCACACCCCCAAACTCCACGACAAAACTTCATGAGAGGCCAACAGGAAGCGGCCCAGGGGACCACAACTATCTCGTGGCTGCTTCCCTAGCTGATGAGGTGAGGGGGCAGCAGGAGGCCAGATTCCAAACATCAGGGGCCATCCGGGTCACCTCAGCCAAGCCCCTGGCCCTGGCTAGGCCCGTTTCCACATCTGTAAAAGGACACGGCAGTCAGCACCCTCCCTGGGCCGAGTTCCAAGAGCTCGAGTTCTAGAAACCTCAGGCTCAAGGGGACCTCTTTGCCCAGATGGCCACAGCCTCCATTCACTGGGGAGGGGCAGCTACTTTTCTGGAGAGAAGGCACTTTCCCGATTTCCTGCCAATTTCTGAAGCTTCGGGGTCAGTCGATGCGCCCCTGCTTCTTGCAGCCCCCAGGCATCCCGCCCTGGCATCTCTACCGCTGTCTGGTTTCCAGAGGGCCCCGCTACGCATTTCCAGTCCAGTCCAGTGCTCTGGGCTACACCCTAACTGCAGCCTGTGCTGGGCCGCACTGGGTCTTCTTGGGAGGACAGCCTTGTCCACAGAGCGCCCCCCTCCAACCCACGCAGTGGCCTCTTTCTTCCTAAGTCACGCACTGGGCTGCAGGCGCCTCCAGGCAGCACGGGTTGGCATCTGCAGGGGCCCGGGTATTTTCTGCCTGTATCTGTGCATCATGAATTATGCTCGCTCTGCCTTATTGCGCTGCTTGCGGGCGTTTCTTGTTTCTGGGCCAGCTAGACCTGGGAAGGCTAGTGGTTTCCTCCCATGCCCTAGCCCTGAATGATGGACTGGTGGCACCTGCCGAGGCCACAGAGGAGGATTCCACTTCCAGGGTCAGTGGGAAAGGGCGCGGTCATGGATGGGTGACACAGCCACAGGCAGGGAAGGAGGCTGGGAGGCATGGTCTCTGCTGGCTTCTGGATTCTCTCTTGTTCTCTGCATGACCCTGCTGTGAGCACTCTCCCCCCTTGCACTGGCTCCTCACGGAGATTTCCACGGGGCACCTGCAATCTTGCCTGGGTCACACGGCTAGCTAGCGCTCAGGCTCTCTCTTTCTAGATCTTGTGCTGTGGGTTCTGGATCTGTTTTCCAGACCCTCCCAGCTTGTCTTCACTGGTCTATCTCACTGAGCACTGTGGCCCTCCCTCTGCCCACACAGCCCTGCCCTCACCAGGGGTCCGGGTTCAAACTGCAGGGCGACGTGCTGCAAGAGCGCCATGAGGTGGGCAGGCCGCCGCTTCACCTGCTCCAGGCTCTGGAACTGGCTGTTTTGTTCCTCTGTGTTCTGAGAGCGGGGAGGGGGAGTGAGACAGTGGGGAGCAGAGGAAGCGCTTTGGGCTTGACCCTTCCCCTCCCTGGCAGCAGAGTCTGCGCCGTAATGGCGGTGGCCGGGGCTGGGGTCAGGGATGGTGGCTGAGATTCAACGTTATAATGGCGGGTGATGAGGACAGGCATGAGAGGGAGTAGGGATCTGTGCTGCAATTAAGGGGGGCGGTGATAAAACCCAGGGTTAGAGTAAAAAGGGTGGGAGTCTGTGCTATAATGGGGCATCAAGAATGGGGTAGGAGGAGATGAGGATGGTGGTACCTAGATTACAGAAAGAGGAATGGGCAGTGAGAGGAGGCAGGGGGCAGCACCCCACGATGGACCTAAGGGGGGAGGGGACACTGAGGATGGGACTTGAGGGCTGGGGCCCAGGGAGACTGGGACAGAAGCTTCTCCCCGCCATCTCCCCCTCACCGTCTCCAGCTCGTTCTCAAAATCCTCATCCTCAGCCCCGATGATGCTGACTGGCACCAGGCCAGGCCGCGGTGGTCCTGGGGCCTGTGGAAGAGGAGGGATGGCTTCAGCTCGGGGTGCAATCCCACCTCGCAGCCCCCCAGTCCCCTCCCCCCAGGCTCTCTCCACTCACCAGCCCGCGGGTGATGTCCTCTGCCTCCATGGGCTCCACAGGGCTGGGGAGGAGGAGGGGCCACGGTTAGTGGGGCCGGAGGTGGTGGCACAGGGCCGTTACTCACAGATGCCTGGCCCAGGTGTGAAGGTGCGTAAACAGCCTCCCCCCCCCCAATCCCAGCCTCCTCCGCAGCTCAATGGGGCCTCTGTGTGACGACAAAGAGCCCTTCAGAGGCCAGCCAGGGCGGGGAGCCCAAGGACAGGGAGCCTTGGGAGGGGTGGGAGAAGCGATGGAGGCCCAGGAGCCTGTGTCCATAAGAAAGCTGTGGCCATGAAAGCCTGTAATTTGGGGTCTCTAATGGAGGATGGGCTGGGGACTCCTGGGTCTGAGGGAGGAGGGGGCTGGGAGTCTGGACTCCTGGGTCTGAGGGAGGAAAGGGCTAGGAGTGTGGACTCCTGGGTCTGAGGGAGGAGGGGGCTGCAGGTTGGGTCTTGGGTCTGAGGAAGATGAGGCCGGGGGCCTAGACTCCTGGGTCTGAGGGAGGAGGGGCTGGGGTCTGGACTCCTGGGTCTGAGGGAGGAAGGGCTGGGGCTCTGGACTCCTGGGTCTGAGGCAGGAGGGGCTGGGGGTCTGGACCCCTGGTCTGAGGCAGGAGGGGCTGGGAGTCTGGACCCCTGGTCTGAGGCAGGAGGGGCTGGGAGTCTGGACTCCTGGGTCTGAAGGAGGGAGCTGCAGGCTGGATCTTGGGTCTGAGGAAGAAAAGGCCGGGGGCCTAGACTCCTGGGTCTGAGGGAGGAAGGGCTGGGGGTCTGGATTCCTGGGTCTGAGGCAGGAGGGGCTGCAGGCCTGGACTCCTGGGTCTGAGGCAGGAGGGGCTGGGAGTCTGGACCCCGGGTCTGAGGGAGGAGGGGCTGGGCGTCTGGACTCCTGGGTCTGAGGGCCTTGACTCCTGGGTCTGAGGGAGGAAGGCTGCGGGCCTGGACTCCTGGGTCTGAGGGAGGAGGGGGCTGCAGGCTGGGTCTTGGGTCTGAGGAAGAAGAGGCCGGGGGCCTAGACTCCTGGGTCTGAGGGAGGAGGGGGCTGGGAGTCTGGACTCCTGGGTCTGAGGGAGGAGGGACTGGGAGTCTGGACCCCTGGTCTGAGGGAGGAGGGGCTGGGCGTCTGGACTTCTGGGTCTGAGGGAGGAAGGAGTAGGAGTCTGGACTCTTGGGTCTGAGGCAGGAGGGGCTGGGGGCCTGGACCCTTGGGTCTGAGGGCGGAGGGACTCGGAGTCTGGACTCCTGGGTCTGAGGGAGGAGGGGCTGGGAGTCTAGACTCCTGGGTCTGAGGGAGGAGGGACTGGGAGTCTGGATCCCTGGTCTGAGGGAGGAGGGGCTGCGGGTCTGGACTCCTGGGTCTGACGGAGGAGGGGCTGGGTGCGTGGACTCTTGGGTCTGAGGCAGGAGGGGCTGGGAGGCTGGACTCCTGGGTCTGAGGGAGGAGGGGCTGGGGGTCTGGACTCCTGGGTCTAAGGGAGGAGGGAGTGGGAGTCTGGACTCTTGGGTCTGAGGGAGGAGGGGCTGGGGACCTGGACTCTTGGGTCTGAGGCAGGAGGGGCTGGGGGCCTGGACTCCTGGGTCTGAGAGCGGAGGGACTGGGAGTCTGGACTCCTGGGTCTGAGGGAGGAGAGGCTGGGAGTCTAGACTCCTGGGTCTGAGGGAGGAGGGGCTGGGAGTCCAGACCCCTGGGTCTGAGGGAGGAGGGGCTGGGAGTCTAGACTCCTGGGTCTGAGGGAGGAGGAGCTGGGAGTCCGGACCCCTGGGTCTGAGGGAGGAGGGGCTGGGGGTCTGGACTCCTGGATCTGAGGGCCTTGACTCTTGGGTCTGAAGGAGGAAGGCTGGGGACCTGGACTCCTGGGTCTGAGGGAGGAGGGGGCTGCAGGCTGGGTCTTGGGTCTGAGGAAGAAGAGGCCGGGGGCCTAGACTCCTGACTGAGGGAGGAGGGAGCTGGGAGTCTGGACTCCTGGGTCTGAGGGAGGAGGGACTGGGAGTCTGGACCCCTGGTCTGAGGGAGGAGGGGCTGGGCGTCTGGACTCCTGGGTCTGAGGGTCCTAGGAGGGAGTGGGAGTCTGGACTCTTGGGTCTGAGGCACGAGGGGCTGGGGGCCTGGACTATTGGGTCTGAGGCAGGAGGGGCTGGGGGCCTGGACTCTTGGGTCTGAGGCAGGATGGGGCTGGGGGCCTGGACTCCTGGGTCTGAGGCGGGAGGGGCTGGGGGCCTGGACTCCTGGGTCTGAGGGAGGAGGAACTGGGAGTCTGGACTCCTGGGTCTGAGGGAGGAGGGGCTGGGGATCTGGACTCCTGGGTCTGAGGGCGGAGGGACTGGGAGTCTGGACCCCTGGGTCTGAGGGAGGAGGGGCTGGGGGTCTGGACTCCTGGGTCTGAGGGAGGAGGGAGTGGGAGTCTGGACTCTTGGGTCTGAGGGAGGAGGGGCTGGGGGCCTGGACTCTTGGATCTGAGGCAGGAGGGCTGGGGGTCTGGACTCCTGGGTCTGAGGGAGGAGGGACTGGGAGTCTGGACCCCTTGTCTGAAGGAGGAGGGGCTGGGGGTCTGGACTCCTGGGTCTGAGGGCCTTGACTCTTGGGTCTGAGGGAGGAAGGCTGGGGGCCTGGACTCCTGGGTCTGAGGGAGGAGGGGGCTGCAGGCTGGGTCTTGGGTCTGAGGAAGAAGAGGCCGGGGGCCTAGACTCCTGGGTCTGAGGGAGGAGGGGGCTGGGAGTCTGGACCCCTGGTCTGAGGGAGGAGGGGCTGGGGGTCTGGACTCCTGGGTCTGAGGGAGGAGGGACTGGGAGTCTGGACTCTTCGGTCTGAGGCAGGAGGGGCTGGGGGCCTGGGCTCTTGGGTCTGAGGCAGGAGGGGCTGGGGATCTGGACTCCTGGGTCTGAGGGCGGAGGGACTGGGAGTCTGGACTCTTGGGTCTGAGGCAGGAGGGGCTGGGGGCCTGGACTCCTGGGTCTGAGGGAGGAGGGACTGGGAGTCTGGACTCTTGGGTCTGAGGCAGGAGGGGCTGGGGGCCTGGGTTCTCGGGTCTGAGGCAGGAGGGGCTGGGGATCTGGACTCCTGGGTCTGAGGGAGGAGGGGCTGGGAGTCTAGACTCCTGGGTCTGAGGGAGGAGGGACTGGGAGTCTAGACTCCTGGGTCTGAGGGAGGAGAGACTGGGAGTCTGGACCCCTGGTCTGAGGGAGGAGGGGCTGGGGGTCTGGACCCCTGGTCTGAGGGAGGAGGGGCTGGGGGTCTGGACTCCTGGGTCTGAGGGAGGAGGGACTGGGAGTCTGGACTCTTCGGTCTGAGGCAGGAGGGGCTGGGGGCCTGGGCTCTTGGGTCTGAGGCAGGAGGGGCTGGGGATCTGGACTCCTGGGTCTGAGGGCGGAGGGACTGGGAGTCTGGACTCTTGGGTCTGAGGCAGGAGGGGCTGGGGGCCTGGACTCCTGGGTCTGAGGGAGGAGGGACTGGGAGTCTGGACTCTTGGGTCTGAGGCAGGAGGGGCTGGGGGCCTGGGCTCTCGGGTCTGAGGCAGGAGGGGCTGGGGATCTGGACTCCTGGGTCTGAGGGCGGAGGGACTGGGAGTCTGGACTCTTGGGTCTGAGGCAGGAGGGGCTGGGGGCCTGGACTCCTGGGTCTGAGGGAGGAGGGACTGGGAGTCTGGACTCCTGGGTCTGAGGGAGGAGGGGCTGGGAGTCTAGACTCCTGGGTCTGAGGGAGGAGGGACTGGGAGTCTAGACTCCTGGGTCTGAGGGAGGAGAGACTGGGAGTCTGGACCCCTGGTCTGAGGGAGGAGGGGCTGGGGGTCTGGACCCCTTGTCTGAGGGAGGAGGGGCTGGGGGTCTGGACTCCTGGGTCTAAGAGAGGAGTGGGCTGCAGGTTGGGTCTGAGGAAGGAGAGGTGGGGGGCCTGGACTCCTGGGTCCGAGGGAGGAGGGGGCTGCAGGCTGGGTCCTAGGGAGGCAGGGCTTGGAGGCTAGCAGAGTTGGGAAGGTTAAAGGAAAGGTAGAAAGGAGATAAGTGGGGTGTGGGGGGGCTCTCCTAGACCTGACAGGCTTGGGGCCGGATGTTGCCTCTGAACCCACCAGCCCCACTTCCTGTGACAGGAAATCTAAAGGCAAATCCCCCAACCCCCCAACTCTCCCCACATAAGAAAACAAAACTCTGAACCTCCTTCCCTAAACCCGTAAGTTGCTTTCCCTCAGGGACCTGGTATCTTCCCCCTCTTCCAATCCCAGAAAATAAGGTTTGGTCCTCAGCCAGCTCATCCCCCAGGTGTGTCTGTCTTCCTTGCCCTGCATCCGTCTGTCCCGCTGGCTTTCCCTCCCCAGCCAGCTCTCTCTTGCTGTCTGTCCCTTGAATGTGCCTTAGGTCTTTGCCCCTCTTCTCCCTGTCTCCTTCCCTCTCTCCCTCCCTTCAGACCTGTCTCACTTTCCCACCAGCACTGCCTCCCCTCCCCCTCAGCCACCTCGCCCTAACCCTGCTTCTGTCGCTGTCTTTCCCCTCTGTCAGTGTTTCTGCCTGTCTTCCCACATCGGGTTCTGCGGCCACCTGAGTCCTCTCGAGTCACTGTGTCATGTGCTGTCCCTCATCTCTCGCTCTCTCTCTCCCCCATCTCTTGCTGGCTCTCCCATCTTGTCTCCCTTAGAGTCTCCGCTTCCCCCTGCGTCTTCCCACCACCCTCTTCTGTGTCTTTAATTAGTCTGACTAATGCCACGAGAGCCCGTGTCAGGCAGGAAGGAGCTGTGGAGATGGGGTGGGGTGGACCAGTGGGGTGGGGTGGGGGCTCCCCCCACGACCCAAAGCTATTTATAACCCTGGTTGCCTGAGACTCACCCTTCTGCCTCCTCCACAGGCCTCCTCCCTAGCACTCAATAAATGGTGGCTATGATTTTGATTATGATCATGAAACAATGATGCTTTCTGGAGTATCCCTGTGCCATCCCATGGGTTCCCCAGAGCACACGACATTTTTATTCTCTTCCATAGAGTGTCTCTGTCCAACTTCAAGCTTAGGTAATTTAAGATTTGAGCACTGTTAAATCTTCACGTAAATAAACTTGCAAACCGACGCCAAAAAAAAAAAAAAAAGTGATTATTACAAAAGCTAAACTTACCTAGCACTTACAGTGTGCTAGGCATTGCTCCAAGTGCTTCACATCTGAACTCACTTAATGCTCACAACCACAAGCACCCCATGCGATTAGTATTCCCATTCGAGATGGAAAACCTTCACCAGGCCACCAGCTGCAACTTCTGGGCTGGAAAACATGACTGCGCACATGGAAGGTCCATGCTCACCCCACTTGGGGCGGAGGCGGGGTGGGGCTCAACAGAGGCAGGGAGATTCCAAAAAGCGTAAAGGAGAGGACACACGGTATGTGAGCAAATGCTCAGTGCCAGGCAGGCCCCGAATCACGCACTATGATACATATTATCTCCTTCATTCCTCACCACGGAAATACGAAACAGTAGCTAACGTTTAATACGTGCTATTAAGTATATAGGAAGCCTAACATTACTGCTTTACAGGTATTAACTCATTTAATCCTCTAAATGACTCCTGGAGGTCAGTTTTATAACTACCTTCATTTTTCGGAAGAGGAAACTGAAGCACAGCTCATCAGAGACAGAGCCAGGATTCAGACCCAAGCAGTCTGGCTCCAGTTTATGCATTTAACTATCAGAATGTGCTGCTTCAGAGCATGGGGAACCCCCACCCCAACCTTAGGAAACTAAAATCTGAACCAAAGTTGGTGTCTGGGAAAGTCAGGGGTGTGTGGGCACTGTGACTTAGGCAGGAGTGCAGGTTGCTGCTCAGGCTGCTCCACAGAGGCTTAGGGCTCAAGAGAGCATTCTGGAAGGGAAGGTGGGGGGTTGGCTGCTTAGGAGATAGACGGTGAGGGGGTACCACAAAGGGTAATCATACGCTGAAGCTGTCAGATGGATCTGTAGGCAACTGAAAAGGCCTACGGCCCAGCAGAGGGGACACTGTGTGCATGGGACTGGGGGTGGTGGTGGTCAGGGAAGGTTTAGAAGGTTCTTAGAGAGGTGAGGCTCCTAGAGCAAAGCAGGCACCAGTCGGGGACTACATGGGCGCCTGGATTCTATGCAAGGTTCGGGGTCTAGAAGACATTGAGTGGATGACCCTGGTCCCCAAGAACCTCCGGGAGCCTTAAAGAACTTAAAATACAAAGTAGTCAAGGTAAGTCCACGAGGGGCCCTTGGAATGTATAAGGCTCCAGATTCTATTCTATTGGTAAGTTCAAACAGATGGATCTACTCGGGGCTGAGAAGCACACCGGGTCATGATTCCATATGTAAAGCAGCCAGTCTGCGGGACCTGTGGAGACTTAAAAGGGGAGCAGAATTCTACAGGAGCATGTGGTGGTCCCAAGACCCAGGATCTACAGGGCCCAGGATTCTAGGGGGTGCTACTGACCGATGGGGACCCCACATCTATAAGAAGCCGAGTTTCCGTGGCGGGGGGACTAGCAGGAAGCTGGTGGGTCTATAGGCCCTTGTAATTTATACGGAACGTGGCGCATCTACACCAGCCCCAAATCCTACGTGGGACGTGGCGGGTCTACACGGGCCCCAAATCCTACTACACGGGACGTGGCGGTGCGCACGGCCAGGGATGATGGGGCGGACCTGCGGAGTCAGGGTCTGACGCCCGCCGGGGGCCGCATCCCTCACCTGCTCCTGGTCGTAGGAGAACCCACCGCAGCCGCCAGAACCGAAGCCTCTGCGCGCCGGCTCCGGGGTCCCCCACCCCCGCCTCCGAGTCGCTCTAGCTGCCCCAGCGTCTACCTTTGCTTCCAGCTCCACTCCTCCCGCCAGCCGCTCTAGCCTGGCTGCTGCCTGGTTCTTGCCCGACCGACTCTACTCCTCCCGCCGGCCGCTCTAGCTCTCCACGGCGCCACGCTGGCCAGAAAGGGCCGCTCTGGCCTGCCTTGGAGGGCTGGCGTTTCCGTATCTCGACTGCCCTTGTCACTCTACTGTGCCCCGCCCCCCGCCCCCGCCCCCCAGCCCCACTAGAGAGTGGTTCCAGGCCCCGACCCCGGGCTCAATCCGACATCTCCGACTCGCCCCTGGCCCTTAGTCTCCGGCCTGGGTTCCCCACCCTATCTTGCTTTCCTAACTCCGGAAACAGCTGAATTTCCAAGGCGTACACTAATTTTCCCGGCACCCCCACCGCCCCGGCCGCACACTTTGTGCTGGGGCTGTAAAGCAAAACTCCTGGGTTCCAGCGTACCTTTCCCGCGGACAAGCCGTGTAACCTGGAAAAAGTAATTATTTCTTTCCGAGCCTCAGTCTTCCCACCTGTACAATGGGGGAAGATCTCCAGTTCTGTCCCCTACAACCCATCTCTCAAGCTATAATTAATGGCCCAGAAAAAGAGCTTTCCAAAAAATGCTCTCAAGCGCGCTCTGCAACTTCCAGCTTCACGGCGGCCTACGGCGTGGTTATTGACGTTTTTCTTTTTCGGTGGCCCTAAAGCATGTGGGGTTGGAGGACGGTGCTTGAAAGCACCTGCAAGTTCAAATCCCAACTCCACTCGGTCTCACGGCGTGTGTACCCTGGGACGAGTCGGTTCCGCTCCCTGAGCCTCAGTTTCCCCACCCGTACAATGGGAGTGATCATCCGTCCTCCGCTGGACAGTTGGGAGGCCTTGACCCCGGCCTCGCACCCCTCATCCCCACTTACTGGGCACTCGGCAGGTATTAGTTCTCCTCTCTTTGCCCCCTTTGACAGATGGGAAAACTGAGGCCCGGGGAGGGGCGGCCGCTGGCTCTGAGGCCCCTGCACCGCCGGCAGCGCCCCCGCCCTCTCCCTCCTCCTCCTCACTTCCCCCGGCAGCCGAGGGGCGGGAGGCCGGGCGGGGCCAGGGACAGTGTACCTGGAGTCCGCGCGGGGACGTGACCGGCGGGGCGCCCGAGGTCGGGCTCGGCGATCCCGGGCCCTGCGTCCCGGCTCCCGCTTCCTGGCTCTGGCGGGGCAGGAAGTTGGGGCGTTTTTCCGGAGGCCCCCGCCCCGCCGCCCCTCCCCGCTTCCTGCCCGCGCCCCGCGCCCGCCCGGCACCTCCGCTTCCTTCCCCTTCTCGCCGCCCGCCCGGCCCCTCCTTTCCCCGCCTGGCGGGGGACCCGCGGCCCCGGCCCCGCCCCGGCCCCGCCCGGCTCCTCCCGGCTTTGTCCGTCTGTCTGTCCGCGGACCGCGGCTCCACGTTTCTCGCCTCTGCCGGGTGTCCGCCATCGCCTCCCCGGCGGGGTGGGGGCCGGCTCGCCACAGCCTCCCCTGCTTTCCGTCCGGGTCTCTTGGTCTTCCTCTCTTTCTTCGCCTCGCTGTGCGTGTTTCTGTCCGCGTCCCTCTCTGTCTGCCCCTCTGTCGTCGCTCCTTTCTCCGTGGGGGGTCTTTTCCTCCCGCTCCCGGGCCCCTGCTTCTCCGCGCTGTCCCTCCCCTCTGTCGCATCTCTTGTCTTCCCCTCTCCGGGTCTCTGTATCTTTCTGCATGGCCACCTCGGTCATTGCCCCAACCATTGCTTTCTCTAGAGTCCCAGGGGTCAGCCTCTCCGTGTCCATTTTTCTATGGACCCTTCTTTCCTTTCTCTCTCTCCTGCTTTCTCTCTGTCCCCGTATCTTTGTCATTGTCTTTCTCTTCACTTGCTCTGTGCCTCCATCACTATCTCTCTGTGTCTCGGTCTCTCTCCCCTCTCCCAGAAACCCTGCGTCCCTGTGCCCCCCAGGGCTCCCCCCCATCCCCAGAGGAGAGCCACAGACTCTCCAGATGCCCCTGCTGCAAGTCCATTCCCAGAGAATAATAGGTGTGGCCTGGCTGTAGTCAGAATCGGGTACCAGCCCCACCAGACAGGCGCCTGTGTTTGTGGGACTGAAATAGGCATAAATAAATATGGTCACCTGGCTCCTTTCTGTGTCCCCTCCCTGCTCAGGAACATAGCCTAGGGTGAGATGCTTCCCCAAACACTTCCTATTTCTCTCTGGCTACCTGGCCCCAGGTGCAGGGAGTGGGCAGGGGTTGATGGGGGGGTGGGGGGGGTGGGAGCGGGATCCTGGGTCTGAAAGAGAAGGAGGCCAGGGGCCTGGACTCCTGGGTCCCACCAGAGGAGGGGAGCATCCCCATGAGATCCATGACTCCTGCCAAGGTCTGCAGTTGGGAAGGATTTATTATCACTAAGTGGCCATGACAGAGCAGGGAGGGGGAGGTGACACGGAGGCTCTACAATCAGCTCCCCTAGAGGCAGCGATTAAGGGCTCATTACCCGCTGGGTGTGGGGGGAGGCTGGGAAAAGCAGCAGGAGGAGGGCTGAATTGGGGTGTGTGCAGGGGATGAGGACAGTCTAGAGGGAAGAAGAGCAGACACACTCAAGGGGGAAGTTCAGTCAGGACACTCGCGGGGGGGAAAGATTATGAAAAGAGAACAGGAACGGGTGGGGGGACACCAGAGCTCGCAGCACATCTGCCTGGGGGCAGCCCACAGGGTCACGGCTTCTCCAGCTGGACGTCCCCGTCTCCAATGTGGAGGCTGCCCACGTCCTGGTAGGTGCCCTGGAGGCCTCGGGAGATGTCCTCGTACATGGAGCAGTCATCCAGGTTCAGGCCCTGGGGTGAACACGTGGTGGGGGGGGAGCTCAGCGCCCTGACGCCCAGACCCCTGCCCCTAGACGACCCCAGGGAGGACCCCCACGAGAACCCCAATGCACCTGCCCCTCACCTGTCCCCACCCACCACTCACCTCATAAAGGTTTTCATCTTCATAGTCATCCTGGGTGTCCACCCCAAACTTCATGTTCTGCCATCGTTTCTGGGAGGAGGGGGGGATTGGGAGCCTCAGTGAGGGGGTGTGGGGGGAGAATATGTTTTCCGAACAAACCTCCTGGATGCCGGAGAGGTGCTTTACCAGAGGGGGTAAGGGATGCACCCAAAGCCACACCGCGGGTGAGTGGCAGGTGTCTCTGGGTCCCTTCCTTATTGCTCTTGCACGAATAACAGCTCTCACAGAAATGGCAGTGGCAGTCCCATGGCCTAAGGCGGGGCTGGTGCAGGTCAGAGGCTCCGGGAGGACAGCCAGCCCCCATCTGCCCTGGCTACATCTGGAGGGCCACTGCACTCCCGGTTGGGGGGTTAGAGTGAGACACCAGGGCTGGGGTGGGGGGAGAGTGAGGTATACCTGGGGGGTGGGAGGAGGGAGGACAACCTTGAGGGGAGACTGAGCAAGGATGCCCTTCTGGGCCACGCACCCTTTAAAATCCTGTCATGGTACGAATTCATGTGCCCCTCAGCCCTGTGAGGGTGCTGTCACTCTCCCATTTTAGGAGGGGACCTCAGCCTTGGAGGGCCCGGGTCCCCAGCGGCTCACCCTGAACAGCAGCAGGGTCCCAGGCACCACGGCGCAGAAGAGCAGGATGATGCCCTCGGCTGTGATGATGTTGTTCTTGGTGGCCTCTCCCATGTCCAGGAAGGGTCTGGGGAGCCGCTCTGTGAGGAGGGGGTGCTGCTCAGAGCACAGGTGCCTCCTGCCCTCCTGGCTTCCCAGCCCTGCCCCCGGCAAGGCCGAGACCCCTTGAAGACCCCCCCCCGCCCCCGCAGCGTGTGTGAGCTGGGAGCGGGGATGCCCACGATGGGTGCCCTGGATGCCCGGGGCCGGCACTCACCGCGCACGCGGAGGTAGGTGCCGCAGGACTGCTGGAAGCTGAGGACTTTCTGGTTGGGGCTTGTCTCCTCCACCTGGCACCTGAACATGCCTATGTGGCTCTTGTTCACCGTGTGGATGGTCAGCTCACCGTGGGGCTTTTGGCCATAGCTCCAGAACATGTCGGGCCAGGTGGCGTTGCCTTGGAGGACGCGCCACCAGGTGATGTTGAGGGTGGTGCCGGGCCTGCTGCCGTTGTGCAAGCACTGCAGGTGGACCGTATCGCCCAGGCTCACGGTCACCGAGGGCGGGCCCCCGTCCACCCACAGGGCCTGGCACCCGGGGCCTGCGGAGAGGCGGAGGAGTCGGGGACTGCGGGTGGGGACACAGGCCCCAGCCCTGGCGCCCCCCCCCCGCAGCGGCAGCACCCTGGAGTGCGTGGGGTGGGGGTGGGGGTTGAGGACACTCCTGGGGAAGAGGGTGGGGTGGGGGAGGGGGCACACAGTGTTGGGAGTGAGGCTGCCGCTGGGGGGAGAGTAGTGTGGTAGTACCGAGGGGAACAGAGAGAGGGCACACCTGTGGGGGAGGAGGACATCCTGGGGGAGGAGGGTAAGACACCCTGGCGTGGGGACACACCCCTGCGGGTCCCCCACTCACCTCTCCAGCGCCACCTCTCGCCACCCTCCCCACCTGCGCTCTGTGCTTTGGCCCCACTGAACTCACAGGTGTTTGGATACTTGGCTTCCTAATGGTAGAAGGGCCCTGTCCAGGGAGCGCCGTCCGTAATCAGTTTGGGCATCACCTCCTCCTGAAGGCCTTCCAGGCTCACCTTCCCACCCTCAGCCCTGCCTGACACCTGGTACTTTAGCTGGTGTAATCTTCACAAAAGCCTTAGAGGTAGGTTCTCTCGTTGTCCCATTTTACAGGTGGGACAGCTGAGGCCCAGGGAGCGCAGATTGGTTGCCTGGCACACCAGGGCAGCAAAAGTGGCTGGCGTTCCAAACCCTGAGCCTTGGGGCCTGCCTTGCCCTGTGACCTCAGGCTCACCCCTCATTCTCTGCTTGTGTCAACCTGGGTCAGGAGTGAGTTCAGTTGGCGGCTGCGCTGGGAGTTAGGGGAGGGCCTCGGCAAAGTGGGTTGGCTGCTGGGGAAACCCCAGCTTCCAGCCCCCCAGGCCAGCCCAAAAGGCTGGCTCAGCCTCTTCTGGAGGGAGGAGGTGGGAGGTGAGGAAGAGAGGAGGAGGAAGAGGTGGGGAAAGAGGCAGCAACCTCAGAGTCACAGCCCCACCAGCTGGTATTGCTTGGGGTGGGGGTGGGGCAGCCTGGAAGGCAGTGTTGATGAGGTGCCCCCTTCCCCAGCACTGAAAAGGGGCTCCCGACGCAGTGGGGTGACTGAGATTCAAGGCAGAGAAGGAGAAAGCTGTTTCTTCTCTCTGAAGCTGAGCGCCGCTCCCCAAGTCCCCTTCCTGCCCCTAGCTCTGGAGCTCAGTCAAGGGCAACCTTAGTTCCTTATTTTGACCTGTGGCGTTGAGGGGGGTGGGGAAGTCGTCTGTTGCCCCTGTCTCCTTCCATGTGGCTGTAGACGCCCCTTCAACTTTGCTCAGCCCCCTCCGGCCTCCCCTCGGACCTGCGGCCTGCTTGGGACGGTCAAGCAGGTGGATGCAGTTTCTTCAAGGGCTTTCCCAGCACTGCGCCACCCCCCTACCCCCCCCCCCCCCCGCTCCACGCACACACCTGCTGGCTCCTCACCCCCTGGGCAGTGACTTTCTCTCTGCCTCTGCCCTCTCTCCAGCCTCCGCAGTCCTCCCTGCCCCGCCACCCCCCAACCCCCAGCACCAGCCTGTTAGCCACGTACCCAGGCCAACAGCAGAGATTAAGAAGAGGAGAAAGATGGTGGCGTGCAGCGCTCGGAGGACTCCGGGACCCCCAGGCATCTCTCCCAGTGGGTTGGTTAGTCTGGGTCGCAGCAGTCCTGGGGTACCAGATTCCACCTCGGCAACCCCGCCCTACTTCCTGCCCAGTCCTGCCGGAGATGGGCTCCAATGGCCCCACTGCCGGATCCTCCTTCAGCTGTGGGCCCCGGGGGCAGCCCCTGCCTGTGTGCTTCAGGCCCGGAGTGGAGAGAAACTGCTCCCTGCACCTGTGGCCACAATTCCCCTGGGGGGAGGCTGCTGGGTGGGGGAAAGAGACCAGTTCAAGGCCTGGCTCATCACTGGCCAGCCCTGGGACGGAAGCCCGAGGGAGCCAGAGTTCGAGGTGCCTGTGCCCGCAGATGGTCTGTCAGGGTGGTGGTTCTGAGCCTGCTCTCCACTCCTCACCGGCCCTAGGCAAAGCTCATCTCCTCTCTGAGCCTCCATGTCCTCCCTTCTTGGTGTTGGAATCCAGGATTTATTTATTTATTTATTTATTTATTTTTGAGAGAGAGCACATGAGAGGGGGGAGGTCAGAGGGAGAAGCAGACTCCCCGCTGAGCAGGGAGCCCGATGCAGGACTCGATCCTGGAGTCCCAGGATCGTGACCTGAGCCGAAGGCAGTCGCTTAACCAACTGAGCCACCCAGGCGTCCCGGAATCCAGGATTTAAAGGGGTTGTGCATGCAAAGTTCTGAACACAGGGCCCAGCCCATAGTAGGTGCTCAGTAAAACGTGGCCCCTATTAATGCTCAGGACGAATAAATGGGGCAGGTCGACCAGCTGTATGACTAGGTGGTGGCTTCCTCTTCTGAGCCTTGGCATTAAAAAAAAAATTTTTTTTTTTAAATTGTAATTTCTACTCTCAATGTGGGGCTCAAACTCACAACCCCGAGGTCAAGAGTCACACGTTCTACTGACTTGGCCAGCCGGGCGCCCCCAGCCTTGGCATTTTTCATCTGAGAGATGAGCATAAGAATATCTCCCCAGTGTTGTGCCATGAGATGCTGTTCCCAGCACCCGAGGAGTGAGAGCCACGATGGGCTCTTGACGTGAGTCAGCCTCCCCACAAGTGGGCAAGGTAGGCCACCCGCCATTTTAGAGGAAACAGGCCCAGAGAGATGCCATCACTCGCCGGGTGTAGCACAGCTTGGGAGTGGTGGAGCAGAGATTCAGAGTCACTTGTGTGTGCCCACCTGCCGTTGGGCAGCATTTTAGGTCACGTGGAAGGAAACGGAGTCTGAGGAGTCACAGGAGATTGTTGAGAGGTTTGTGAGCAGTTAGGGGACCATCACATGTGCACACAAGGAGACACACAGGGGAAAAATTCACCGCAGGGAGATTTTTGGTAGCAAAAGTGGAAACAAAAAGTCCACGTGCGGGAGAACGGGATGCACACGGGGTGACGTGGGCAGCCAGTAAAGTACTCAGCAGGCGAAAAGACGGAGCTCTACTCATCAACCCAGCTGCGTCTCAGAAATGACATGAAAATGACACAACACATGCAGCGTGCAACAGTTGACTTGTTTTCAAAAGGCGAAACATCGGATGCCGTTAGGGACGTGCCTCCGTAGTGGAGGTGTGAACCCATGCAGGTGAGTGACACCCAATTCCCGAGAGGGGTTCCCTCTGGGGGACGGGAGGAGGGCTTTGCCTGTCTCGGCTTTAGGTCTTGTTTTACTTCTTAAGCTGGGTAGCGGGTCCACGGGTCTTTCTTACATTAATAGGTATGCTATTTTGCATGCTTGAAGCATTTCATAATTAAAAAAACAAAATGCAACTGTCACCTACACAGAGGAACATGGGCCTCAAGAGTTCGTGATTCCTGTGTTTGAATCTCCGCTCTGTCAGCCGACTGGTTGTCTGGGCCTCAGTTTCTTCTCTGGTAATCTGGGCCCTCCGCCCCCCTTGTGCCCCTCGTGAGGCTGCAAGGACACAGTTCCCCTTCTCCGGCCTGCGGGCCCTCCCCCGTTCCCCTCCCTCCGGCGACCCTTGCTGTATAGCAGGTCATCAGCCCGTCCGTGCTTTAGTTCCTCCTTATGACCCCCCACCTAGGAAGAAACCCTGGGCTCAGATAGTGCAGCCCTAGAATTCTCCATCTGCTGAGGCGGTTTCCAGGCCCTCGATTGCCCCCCAGTGGCCGCAGAGGCACAGCTGCTGGATTGCAGGCCCTCAGGCCAGACCAGCCTGCAGGGACGCCACCCACCGGCCACTTAGCCAGCACTGCTGGTGTCTGCCGACCAGGTCCTGGGCCTTGCTGCCTTGCGTTCGCATGTCTACTCCAAGACGTCTTCTTCCTCAGTTGACAAAAAAGGAAATTGGAGCCCAGAACAGGGAGGGAGTGACTGGCCCAAGGCCATGCCCAGGCACGTAACCCTTCAGGCCTTGTTTTTCCATTTCCCTTACTTCCATGGGGCAATGAGCTGCAGTGGCTAGAGCCTACTCGCCCAAGTTCAAATTCCAGCTTTGCCACCCCCTCGTTGTGGTACATGGGCAAACGACCCAACCTGTGACTCACTTTCCCTATACCCAAAATGCGGGTGCTTTTGGGCACCTTCACAGGGTTGCCTAGTTGTATTAAATGATATATTTATTAAGTGCCTTGCACGTGATAGGCTGTTTATGGAGCACAAACTTCTGAGCTGGAGCTGGGAGGGATGACAGCTTCATTCCCCACCGGATGTGGGACTCTGGTTTGATTTTTTCCATCCTGAACACCAAGTAACTGGTCGTGTGCTTGGTGCACTGCTCTGAGCCAAGACACTATTGATATGGTGACTCTGCAGGTCCCTCAGGAGTGACACAGACAAGGAGTGGAGGGCTCAGAGGGGGAGTAAGTTGCTCAGGATTGCATAGAATTAGGGTCAGAGCTGGAAGTTATTGAACACGAATCACTTGAGTTCAAAGCCCAGGCTTCGCACTGGAAGTAAATGGGTCCAATAACTTGGGCTGGGGGAAATCGGGAGACTTGGCCGAGCCAGCTCAGGCTCTGCTTCGTAGTGTTCCCCGAGGAGGAGGTGGGTTTGGAAGCATGGGGCCAATTCTCCAGGCTCAGCTTTCTGGGGTCTGGCACATGCCCACTTGGTGCCCTTCAGAGCTCCCACCCCAGCTGCACGGAGAGCCAACTGCCACGCAGGACCGTAGAGGCGGTGCCGCCCGACGGCCCAGCCCAACCTCCGCGCAGGAGCCTCACACAACCCTCCCTGCGGGCAGTGGTGGGTGTGGGAAGTGGCACCCCATCCCAACTCCGGGCAGGGACAACTAGCTCCAAAAGGTGCACACCAGGGACCCTCAAGGAGCCACCAGCAGTGAAAGCTGGCTGTCCCAAGTCTACCTCCTTTAGGGAAGAAGCCACCTGCCCCTCCTGCTTTGTTCCAGCAGGGGACAGAGAGCCACCTCTGCAGCGCAGGCCCCAACCGGGGCCACTGCTTCAACAGCCACTCTTTTCGGTTTCTCATCTTACTGAGAACTGCAAAGGCAGGATGTGGGGGGAGGGGCGAGAGCCTCCAGGTCCCGGCCCCACCCAACCACCAGCCCAGCTGGGGCACAGGGCCCACTAGGGGTAGAAGAGCTTCAGTTGGGAAGGCTGGGCCTCAGGCTCTAGTGGCTATTGGTGCCACAGCCCCCCAGGTCCCCCCTTTCACGAGTGAAGAAGTGCCGTGCAGTGCTCCTTCCTCCTGCCCCCCAATGGAAGGGGAGAGCCAGTCAGAGACCCAGACCAGGATTACGAACGAGGCAATTTATTGACCCAGCATTTGTTCTAATGCTTCTTGTTGGCAGCTGCCACCTGCGGGAAAAGACGGGGAAGTAATCAGGATGGGCCGTGGGGTGTGCGTTCGGGCACTCTGGAGCAGCTACCCACCACCCGAGGGACACCAGCCAACTGGATTTGTGGCCTGACATGCGTTCATCCGATCTGATCCCTACAACCTCAGGCATGTCCTCATTTTACAGAAGCGTCAACTGGGACTCGAAGACAGGAAGTGGGATTGCAACGCCCACTGCCCTGTCACCCACACGGATGTCCGTGCCAGGCTCTGCCCTGCCCTGGAAGAGTTCACCAGCTCCTTCCAGGCCGCCCCCGGACGCCCAGGGGGCTGACACCTTCTATTCTCTTCTGCTCCTGGACTAAGTGACTAAGCCCTCTCCAAAGCTCCTACGAGGCCTGAGTCAATGATAAAGAAGAAAACCAACAATGGGTTCACGCCTGGCCCTGGGGGCTCCCGCTGCTGTAGCTCACTGAGCCCTCACTACAGCCCTCACTACCACCCTGAGGCTGGCAAGAGGAGACTGCTCCACAGACGGGGAGATTGGCTCCAGGCAAACGGACTCTGCCCCAAGGTGTCCAGCCAGTCAGTCATCTGGACGGAGACCTGAGTTCTGAGCTGGCTTGCCTCCCCCTCTCCACAGCCGTCCCATCTGGTGCTCAGCAAGCATGAAGAATAGGAGGAAACAGTGCAGCCAGAATCCTAAGAAGGCTGACCTGGGAAGAGGGAGTTGTGTGTGCAGGAACATGTCCTGCATGAGAAACAAGCCCAGCTGCACTCTAGCACCCACATTTCCAACCAGCTCTAGCAGGAAGTCAGTCAGAAATGTTCTTTCTCCTGCACCCCCCCCCCCACCATAGGCCAGCCCTCCTCTGACCCCCACCAGGCTGGGCTGTGACCTCCAGGGGAGGAAACTCTGATCTAACAAAGCCCAGGCTCTGAAAATTCCCCAGGCAGTGACTAAGGGACCCAGCCCTGGCACAGCCAGGCCTCACCTGTCCAGCGATTCTGTCCAGATCTCTCTGTCCCTGAGGTGTCAGTTTGCGGCCCCTGTGGGAGAACAGTCAAGCAGCCCCCCATTAGTGCAAGCTCTCAGCCCTGTTGCTGCCAGGCCCCTCCTAGATGTGAGCCAGGCTTCGCAAGAAGGCACCTGGCCATGGGACCACATGACACCAGCCAAGTCCCACTGAGGGCCCCGGTCGGCTGCATTCTAACGAGCTGGGGGCAGGAGTGGGAGCCCCCCTGGGAGCTGCCGGGGTGTCGTTTGTGCAAGCATTAGATCAAAAGCCCCGAAAAATCAATTGGGAAAAGTTAACGAGCAGGCTAATGAAAGCGGACAGTCGCCAAATTACCTTCCTGGAGCTCAGGGTAGTCAGCCGGAGAGGTCGGGGTGAGGCCCCTCACTGTTCGCTTTTCTGCAGAACCCCCTGCCTGCCTGAGGGGCAGCTGCACACCGTGCAGGACAGACCTGGCACCTCTCCATGCGGGGAAGGATGGCTCTAGACAACTTCATTACAGGTGATCTGACCCCAAGTCTCCTCACCACCCGTTCCCAGCCACCCCCCTGCCCCTGCTCACCCATCTTGGTCCTTTTCCACCATTTTCAGCCCCTCTAGGGCTTGGAGGACCCTGCGGGCCACGCTCTTGGAGCCTCTACTGAAGTGGCTGGGCATGACCCCGTTTCTCTGACGTCCCCCGTAGATCTTGGTCATGGAGCCGACCCCAGCGCCGCCCCGGAGGTACAGGTGCCGTGCTGTGGAAGCTGGGGGGGCGGGGGTGGGCAGGAGATGTGAGGCCCCTTCTCGAGCACAGAAGACTCCTCTCCACAGCTGAGGCAGGCCGAAGGAAGGGCCTTGCTCGAGGTCACACACCTATCAATTGTGTGTGTGTGGCCGCTAATTCTTCCCATTATGTAGCCTGCGGAAACTGCGAACACACACCAAGACCCAGTACCAGGCCCCCGCCGCTAGCTATCCTGCAGCTGAGCGTCCCTGCACCCTGTGCCCAGCCGGGGAGACCAGAGGGCCTGCCACAGCTGTGCTGCTGTGAGGGAGGACTCTGTCCTGCGGGTAGACCCTAGCAAATGCTTAAGCCGGGACTGTCCATCTCCACATGCCCAGGCCCGAGGGGCAGCAGGGTAATGCGAAGGGCCATGCCGCCACCTGAGTGCAGCTCCCCGAGCCCCTCAGCCCCGGAGAACTCAGGGCTAGAGCAGACACCCCATGCAACCTGGAATGGGAATACCCCCACGGACACGGGGTTCTCATCCCTAGCCTGGCTTGGGCAAGTCCCCGGTCCCTCACCGTTCTGTTCAACAGGACCGCTTCTCCACCGGGCCCTGTGCCATCTGCTTTTCGTTCTCTCCCCCAAGGCAGTAAGATGGCCTCAGGACCCGGCCTGATGGTATGGCCTTGGCAAGTCACTCACCCTCATCTGAGAATCAGGAGTAACAGTCCCTGAGAAGAGTGTGGCTGTGAGCACTGCCCAGGAGTCTGCTATTCTCCTTCACAGAAAAGCAAACAGGCTCCGGAGGATACTCACTAGCCTCATGTCACACAGCTCTGAGGGACAGCCCCTCCAGACTGTTCGGGCTTTCTACCTCAGGGGGCCACTGCAATGTGGAGGCATTAGGGCCTGATACAGGGACTCCAGGTCATTCCAGGGCCCCTAGAGCCCAGCACGTAAGCTTTAGTTCTACAGATCAGAGGGGGAATCAGGATTCACTCCGTCAGTAACTACTTACTCCTAAGAGCTGGTGCCAGGCCATGTCCATGACCCTCCAGTGTGGCCAGCTCGGGGTGGGGGTGAAGTGGATACTCCTCCCCTCAGCCTGCCCCTCCCAGAGTAGTTCTTCCACACCACTTGTTCCCCCCCCCCCACCCCCGTAAGATGGTCTCCGGATACAGCCACGGCTTTGGGAGCCACAGCACAGCCGAAACCCTCCCCACCTATCAGGACCACCATACAACCGCTCCTCAGTTTCACTGCTTCCGGCCTCTGCTCACTTTAAAACTCTTCTCCTTGGTTCTTCCTACCCCACGCCCTACCCCCCCACACCTCCAAGACCAAAACTCCCCTTCCAGTGGTATCACTGGAGAACTCCAGACTTTAAGACCAGCTCGCATGCCCAACACCTACCACCCTTCCTCTCGAGCCTGTCCCAGGCCACGCCCTGACTGGGCTGGAGAGCTGCTCTCCCACTTGGGCTGTACCCAGGGCTGGGGAGAGCAGGACATCCTCACGAAGGGGGTGAGATGAATACTCCTAAGCACACAGATGCCCAGGAGATGCCTGGCCAAGACCGGACCAACGTTCTGCCCGGTCCTCATCTGGGCTCCATGAAAAGGGGTGGCCAACCCCTGGGCTGTCTGGTAACACAGGGTCTGAATCCCAGCACTGCTCCTCATCAGCTGTTCAGAGTCCACCCCGGATTCAGGTGGTCTGGGCCACGGTACCTAAAGGGTACGACTTCCTTAAATCCCGAGGAGTGGCAGAGAATAAGCTCCAGCCAAGTTCAACATATTAGTTTCTTCAAGGAAGGGGTGGTGGGTTCCGTTAATTTTTTTTTTAAAGCTGCATAAAACTGGGGCGCCTGGGTGGCTCAGTTGGTTAAGCATCTGCCTTCGGCTCAGGTCATGGTCTCAGGGTCCTGGGATCGAGCCCCACATCGGGCTCCCTGCTCAGCAGAAAGCCTGCTTCTCCCTCTCCCACTCCCCCTGCTTGTGTTCCCTCTCTCGCTGTCTCTCTCTCTGTCAAATAAATAAATAAATAAACCTTTAAAAAAATAAAAATAAAAAAAATAAAGCTGCATAAAACTACCTGGTGTGGTGTCAGACGTCACAAGCCTAGGTGTCCCCCCACCCAACCCAGTTGATAATTATTTTCCTGACCCATTACAAGGCACAGTGTTAACTCCACAAACTGAAAAGGTATTACAGTCGAAATACACGAGTTCTACAAAATATTGACCTGTTTTTCACACACCCCACCCCACTTGAGACCCGGGTCCCAATCCCTTTGAAGTGGAGTTGTAGCATCGCAAATCCAGGCCATCCTAGCTGCTATTTATGAGGGTCACAGCGAGCCAGGTGTCATCACAACTGGCTTCTCCTTAAGTCCCTCTGAAGGCTTTCTGCTGTGCTCCTCTTGGGAAATCCCATCCCTAGTAACCACTAGTCACTCCACACCTCCAACTGTTAAGGAGGGACGAGCACTGGGCCGCCAGCTGGAGGACGGTCACAAGGAACGGTGCATTGGAGCACCACAGCCCAAGGAAGCTGCACAAGTGTCTCTGCTGCTCAGCGTCTCAACAGCTGGTTTTAAGTTCAGATCTGTGATCCCATCCTGACCTAGAGAGTCACAAAGTGGGGAGAGGAGGCCTCCCAGATAGATCTTGCCCTCAACCCTTCTCCGCTAAGCTTCTAAGGACAGAATCACTTTCCCGACCTTGTCACCCCTTAACTTGTTCCTGCACGTCTCCAAGGCCTTGATCCTGCCACTAACACAGCAGGGGGCAGAGAGGACCAGGTTCCATCCTATAGTAAATAAAACGCGTTCAGATGTCCCAATTCAGAGCTGCTTGCTGACAAGACACAATGGGAGTCTCCCCTCCCTCCCAAGCAGGACCTTCTGAGAACTGAGAAGTCAAGAGACTTGCCCAAGGCCACACTGCAACACCCCCTTCACAAAACCCTACGATGGTCTTTCCTTGACGCTGCCCCTCCTCTTAGAGCAGCTCCTGACACAGGTGCTTTCTAGCCCTCCCTACCTCACCCTTCACCACTGTGCCTTGGTACTTCTTACTCCTATAGCTCTGTCCCTTTTCCAGAGCACCCTCAGGTGGGCTCTGCCATTTGCCTTGTTTTTATCACCCCCACCCCCCCCCCAGAGATCAGAACCTGTCACTCCATGAAGTCAATCCCCACACCACCTATTGCCAGAGCTCAGCCTCCCAGGACAGACCACTGCCCCACTGTGCTTGGTTCCAGACCCCCGAGGGGACAAGAGGCCAAGGCCCCATGATCCAGAGAAGGAATAAAGCAAATACAGCACAGACTCTGGTTTTGGAGTTAGTGTGCCATGCTCTCCCAGGGTCATTTCACCTGTTTGTACCTCAGTTTCCTCTTTGGTAATGAAGTATCTTCTATGACTTGACTTGTTCAGAGTATGAGCTAACCCTAACTAGGTGGGAGCACTCCAGGCTAGCAAACTTCTCCTATAAAGGGACAAAGTCAGTATTTTTTTTTTTTTTTTTTTAAGATTTTATTTATTTGACAGAGAGAGACACAGCAAGTGAGGGAACACAAGCAGGGGGAGTGGGAGAGGGAGAAGCAGGCTTCCCGCCGAGCAGGGAGCCCGATGCGGGGCTCGATCCCAGGACCCTGGGATCATGATCTGAGCCGAAGGCAGACACTTAACGACTGAGCCACCCAGGCACCCCAAGGGTCAAAGTCAGTATTCTCGGTTTTGTAGGCCACGTGGTCTGTCACAACTGCAACTCTGCCTCTGGTGTGGATGTAAACAAATAGGCATGGTGGTGTCCCAACAAAAAGGTACTTAACAGACCTGGGTCTAGAACCCCCATACTATGCCACTAAGGCAGCTGGGCAAGTGAGGTCAAAAAAGGAGTTTGGGGGGCACCTGGGTGGCTCAGTCAGTTAGGTGTCTGCCTTCGGCTCGGGTCGTGATCCCGGGGTCCTGGGATCAAGCCCTGCATCAGGCTGCAAATAAATAAATAAAAAATCTTAAAAAGGCATTTGGGAATCTTAAAAAAGGGAGACCAGAAGGGCAGGTAGAAGATGTACACTCAGTGTGAGTTGTCAGAGAAGGGGCATAGTGGGCAGAAAGGGACCACAGCCACAGTAAGACTCATCTATGTGTACTGCCCAGTCTTTATCTGATTTCCCACTAATCTTTCCCCATCTACAAAAACATAAAGTATGAAATGAGCCAAGGGAAGAGAGCTGGAAACCCCGCCTCAAGTGATGGCGTGGGAGTGGCAGACTGGGGCATCACTAGCTGACATATTACTTGACCTTCCTGACCACCACCATGAAACAGAAACCACCAGTACTACCTGGGAGGTTTTTGGTAAGACAGATTAAGCAAAATACATATATTTACCTGACCATACAGAAAAAGCTAGTAGAATTTCTCATTTTAGATCCAAAGCTGCCTTGACCAACTGATTCTTGGGGCACTGCCAAAGAACATTCAGGGCCAGGCAGCCTTGCTTCCCAAGACGGGTAGATGGGGTGGTGGTCTCATTTAGGCTCCAACACTGATGTGCCCGGGGAAGTCACATCAGCTTCCCTCCACCAGCTCCATTTTCTTTTTTTTTTCCCCAAGACTTTTTTATTATTATTATTTATTTATTTGACAGAGACACAGTGAGAGAGGGAACACAAGCAGGGGGAGGGGGAGAGGGAGAAGCAGGATTCCTGCTGAGCAGAGAGCCCGATGTGGGGCTTGATCCCAGGACCCCGGGATCATGACCCGAGCCGAAGGCAGACGCTTAACGACTGAGCCACGCAGGCGCCCCCCCCCCCCCATTTTCTTTCTAAAAGCACAGCAGTGATTCCCACCATATGCCACTCACCCTACCCACACGAGAGTTGACAGTTTCATCCTCAGGGGTCTGAGGCTGTGGCCGAGTCATGTTGGCCCCTGTGCCCAGTCTAGAGCCTAAATTAGAGTGGATCTCATGACACTTCACGCACGAGTGCACCACAAATCTACGAAACGCTCCGTGTTCTGAAGTACCAAGGCAACTTGTACCGAGGCCAACTCTTCTCAAGGTCTTCCTGAAGTTTTCTCAATGCTTGCTTCCCACCTACTTCCTATCTGGAGACAAGCTTTGGCCAGGAGGGAGCCCCTATGTCACAGAGGAAGGTTGATAGTTGCAGAGGCTGAGGGCCCTTAGTGAAGGCCTGTGCAGAGGCTGCCACCTGAACAATCTTGCACTGACCCCCCCACCCTCCAATCCCTAAGTTAGGCCTTTGTGGGGTGACAGCTTGGAGAAACTTGAAATGTCAAGGACAGGTGAAAATTAGCACTGTGCTATCAGATGCTACATTTAAGTCATTCCTTCCAAGGTGTCATCACTGGGAGACTAATAAAGAGAGGGGGCTGCCATGGTTACAGGGTGACCGTAAGGCCTTCTTTTAGGCACTTGAGACTTACGAAGATTTAGAGCAAGGAGGGACCTGGCCAAACCTTAACCTCTTACAAATAACAAACTAGAGAGACAAGGAAAAAGCTGGCCTGACGATCTGAATAAAAACAAGACCTTTAACTTTTCTTGAAGATAATACTGTGCCATAGGTACAGTTTACAGCATTTTAACAGCCATAAGCTCATCTGATTCCCACTACAATCCTGCAATGGTACAGTCATAGCCCCATTTTAGAGAGGACCACAAGAGGCACACGCAGATGGAGGTCACACAGTTAAGCAGCAGAGAAGAATCTGAGTCTAGACCTCATGAACATAGAAAGATAAATGCCTCCCTCTAAAACACACCACCTTTAAGTAAAATATGACCACTCATTTGACCCTGGATTTCCGTAGAGGCTCAGAGGAAGCCACCAGTCCTTACATAAACCTCCTACAAATGAAGAAACGGATTCAGAATGTGAAGTTATCGAGTGTCACACAAGCACGCAGAGACAGTCCGAGGTTTCTCCTCTCACACTGTAGGTCAACTATAATTTAAAGAGTTTCACCTCTCTTGCAATCTTGGGCTCACAGACAGAATGGGGAGGTATGGTGCGTGCCACAGGTCACCCAGGCCCCGACTCCCCAGAGGCCCCAGTTCCTCACCAGCTCGTGTGTAGAACCAGTTCTCATCGTAGGGAGCAAGCTCTTTATGCTTGGCCAGCTTGACAGTGTCCACCCATTCAGGGACTTTCAGCTTCCCAGACCTGGGGCAACAGTGAGAAAGGCGCGATTCAGGAGTCTGCACAAACTCCACCCCCCCCATCCCCTCTGCTCAGCACAACTGTAGGTTACCAGGAGCCCCATGTGTCCCAGAATACAAAGCATCTGAAACCCAGCTACAAGCCAAACCCAGGCCTCACGCAGACAAGCGGACTCCACTCTGAGACCTCACACAAGCCCCCCCCGCCCCCGCCCCGGGGAGAGAAACAACGCCTGCCGAGGAGCCAGGCAAAGACCACGGCCTCCATCCGCCGTGAAGCCCCGGTCCCCACACTCACTTTTTGAGGAAGGCTGCCAGAGCTCTGACGAACTCCTGCTGGTTCACGTCTTTTACAGTAACTCCAGGCATCTGAGAGAGGAGCAGCAAGCACGTGAGCTCAGGACCGGTGCAGACGACTGAGAGGAGCCGGGGCCTCGCCCCCACGCACTGAAACCGCCGCACTCCCGTTACTTCCCAAGGTCCCGCTTCGGGACCGGGCCCTAAAGGCCCCGGAGCCTGTGGGTGCTCGAGTTCACCGCCGCTCACGGTCTCTGCGGGTCGCACAAGCACGGCCTGGCGCCGTTGTGGAAACGCTAGAAGACCCCAGCCCCCGAATCGGGGGCGCCCCCGCATCCACGCCGCCCACCTGGCCCAGTCTCGGTTCCCGGACCGCGCCGACCGGGCATGTCCGGGCCTGCCGCTCGCACGTGGCTGCGGCTCCAGGGGGCGGGGCGGCCCCACGCAGTCGCCCCGGAGCCCCCCGGCACGCGCTCCCGGCTGGGGAGTCGGGCCCTGACGCCCCGCGCCCAGCCCGAACCGGAGCGCCGGACCTACCGTGCGGCCTCCGCGCTGCCAGCCAGGGGAAAGGGAGCAACGGGGTTTCCCGGGCGCACAAGTCGGGCGTCGGGTCTCGCGAGAGGTCTGAGAGCTCGCGAGAGGTCTGAGAGCTCGCGAGAGCGGGGCCAGAAGAGCAGCCCCGCCTCTCTCAGGGCGAATGTGGCTTCGCCTCGGCGGAGGCGGGAGGGTGTGTGGTGATGAGGCGGGCTGGCGAAGGGAAAAGCCAAGGGCGAGGGGATGGAGGCGTGCTTCCTCCCCGCCCTTTCCTGTCCCGGAGCGAAATAAAGCTCCCGTGCTGAGCTGGGGGTGTGTGGCTTCGTTTGCGTCGATCGTGGCGGAAGGAACGGCGGCGGAGGGGACGGTGGTGGCGGAAGTTGTGGGGCATTTGGGTGGGCAGGAAAGAGAGACCCGACCACTGCCCGCGCCCCCGCGGGGCGACCCCCTCTCTGGGTGGCTTTTCGGGCCGGAAGTGGGGGTAGTAAGGGCGGAACTGTGACGGGGAACCCAGCGCTGGAGCAAAGAGGAAATGTGTTCGACCGCCAGTCCTCGCGAGAGCAGGAGGCGCCGGACCACCCCTGTTAGGGCGGAAACTGCTTCATCGCGGTCCAGGCGACCGCAGTGGGAATGAGGCACCGCAGGCGGGGAGGAGACCAGGGCAGGGACAAAGAGGCGGAGGCGGGACCTTCGGAGAAGTTAGCGCAGCTCTGCCTCCTAGTGCCTGAATCTGTTCGCTCAGCGTTTTGGGTTTATTTTGCCCACTTAGAATCTATCCACTTCACTGGCCGTTCAACGCTTCATTCTCTCCGTTAAGAAAAAGAAAATACAATTTAAATGGATATACCGAAATCCCGTTTGTTTGCCACTTTTAAGTGACTGCTCCTCTACATGGTGTATCAAATTAATTCCATCAGCAAATATTTTTTTGTGTGCCTCCTCTGTACCAGGCACGGATAAACGTTATGTAGTGTTAGATGTGTAATCTAGTTTAATCCTTGTAGGGTCCAACAACCAAAAACAGAAGGGACACACTTGTTGTCCAATAAAATTGTTAACTTGGGGCGCCTGGGTGGCTCAGATGGTTAAGCGTCTGCCTTCGGCTTAGGTCATGATCCCAGAGTCCTGGGATCGAGTCCCGCGTGGGGCTCTCTGATCTGCTTCTCCCTCTGCCTCTCTTTCTCTCTGTCTCTTATGAATAAATAAAATCTTGAAAAAAAATTGTTAACTTGCTACAAAAGGGAGACACTTAAATTCGTGTGGCTATTATGTTGACAAGACAAAGTTGAAAAACATCAGAGCAAATAATACTAATTTTTTCCACAGTGAGATATTGTGTATGCAAAATGCCTTGGTTATTAACAAGCCAATATGATATACCAGTATCTGTTAAAAAATTAAAACCAACTATTTTAGTTGGTTCAGGCTACTATAACAAAATACCATAGACAGTGGCTTATAAACAACAGAAATTTATTTCCCATAGTTCTGGAGGCTGGGAAAGTCCAAAATCAAAGTGCCAGCAGATCTAGTGTCTGGTGAGGGCCAGCTTCCTGGTTCATGTCCTCACATGGCAAAAAGGTGAGTGAGTGAGCTCTTCGGGGGAATATTTTATTAGGGCGCTAATCCCTTCCAAAGGCACCACCTTCAAATACCATCACAAGTGGAAATTAGGTTTCAATGTAGGAATTTTGGGGGGTGACACAAACATTCAGTCTAGAATATAAACCATCCTTCTAAGCATGATAACATCATGTATTTAGATTCATGCGGAATGTTGAAACGCATTTCACACTTGAAAATAGTTTTAGTATCTCAGATTTCCCCCCCAAAATCAACATCTGTGTGTTTGAATATGTAAGTTGTATGCATGTGTAACTATAAATGTCCATATACTTGGGTAATTTATATTCACTTTTTATACATCTTTGATGTACATTTTAAAAAATATTTTATTTATTTGTCAGAGAGAGCACAAGCAGGGGGAGCGGCAGGCAGAGGGAGAAGCAGACTCCCAGCTGAGCAAGGAGCCCCATGCAGGACTCAATCCCAGGACCCTGGGATCATGACCTGAGCAGACGCTTAACCCACTGAGCCACCCAGGTGTCCCTTGATGTACTTTTCTAGTATCAGTGCTGAATCATTTAAGTTTAATTCACTTGAGTCAATTTACTAAATATTTCTTTTTTCAAAAAAGAGCTCTCCAGAGGAACTGTGTAGCGTGCCTCACCAAACAAAGGAAGACACGGGGTTAATACAGTTTTTGGGGAAGAATGAAGGTTAGGTAAAACTTATATTAAGCAGAGCTTTGATGGACTCAAGGCAAAGCAGATCCTGTGTAATAGAGTCAACATCATGCCCGGGCTGAGAAGTAGACACAGGGTCCTGTTTCTTCAGAAATTATAGGGTTAAGATAAATGTGCAATCTCCAGAAATCCCTCCTCTGAAACTCGGCACCTGAGTTGGAAATCATGCCTGCTTCTCTATGTTAAAGTGACATCGGCATTCCAGGCAAGAGTGAGATGTCCCCTTCTCACTATTACTATGATTTCAAAGAGCAAACTTTCTGACAGTCTATGATTTTAGATAACATGGTTTCTCAGTACTATGTCCTTGGTGTTAATTTTTATAGGTTCATAATCTTAACTCTGTAAGGTGGTTACAAACCACTTTCAGGCAACTGAATTTTAGAGAGTCAAGTTGCTTGACCAAGCTCGAGTAAGGGTAAAGCCTGAGCTGGGATTTGAATCCACAGCTGATGACTCTCCATTTTCAATATTCTATAGACAGAATTTAAAAATGATTAGAAGTTGTGGTACATCTAGATAATAGAATACTAGTGCTAAAAAGAAAGGAACTATCAGGACATGAAAAGACAAAGAGCAAACTTAGATGCATATTACTAAGTGAAAGAAAGCAATCTGAAAAGGCATACTGTAGGATTCCAACTATATGACATTCTGGGAAAAAAGCAAAATTATGGAAACAGTAAAAAGGTCATTGGTTGCCAGGGATTGGTGGGGGTAAGGATGAATAATAGGTGGAGCACAGAGAAATCTTAGGACAGTGAAACTATTCTGTGTAATATGGGTGCCTGGGTGACTCAGTCAGTTAAGCATCTGCTTTCGGCTCAAGTCATGATCTCAGGGTCCTGGGATCGAGTCCTGCACTGGGCTCCTGGCTCAGAGGGGAGTCTGCTTCTCTCTCTGCTTGCCACTCCCCCTGCTTGTGCTCTCTCTCTGTCAAATAAATAAAATCTTTTTTTCTAATTAAAATATTTTATTTATTTATTTGACAGAGGCATAGCAAGAGCAGGAACACAAGCAGGGGGATTGGGAGAGGAAGAAGCAGGCTTCCCGCCGAGCAGGGAGCCCGATGCGGGGCTTGATCCCAGGACCCTGGGATCATGACCCGAGCTGAAGGCAGATGCTTAACGACTGAGCCACCCAGGCGCCCCTCAAATAAATAAAATCTTAAAAAAACCTCAAAACTATTCTGTGTGATACTATAATGGTGGATACATGTCATTATATGTTTATCCAAACCCATAAAATGTACAATTTTGTACATTTGTACATAAAATGTACAAGTAAGAGTGAACCCTAATATAAACTATGGACTTTGGGTGGTAATGACACATGAATGTAGACTGATAAGCTTTAACAAATGTACCACTCTGGTGGGGGACGTTGACAGTGGGGGAGGCTGTGCTTATGTGGGGGCAGGGACACCATGGAAACACTTACATTCTGCTCAATTTTGCTGTGAAAAACTTCTCTAAAATATAAACTCTGTTTTAAAAAATGGTTTGAGGACAGGAAGTTCTCAATTGTTCATATTGTGATGAGGGGAGAGGAAGCATTAGAGTGTGTTAACTTTGTAGGAAAAAAATAAATCCAAAGGAATCAGACAGAACGTGTTTAGTTATTTCTTGAGTTCCCAGAGAGGAAGTGAACACAGGCCCTGTGCCCTGAGACTACTTATTCTTGGAGGGGGAGACATAGATGCACAGAGCCAGGGGCTGCTCAGGGTGATCAGGCCTGTGAATGTAGAAATGTAGGGAACTCTGCCTGAGGAGCTTCTGGGAGACATCAAGTCAGATTCCCCCAGAGAGGGAATCTTGTGTTTGGGAGGAGCTCAGGATCTCACGAGGGCCTATGCAGGGTATGGCTTATAGGACTGTGTCTATGAGAACATGTGTTAGGGGCCGCAGAGCCAGGTACACAATGGGACGGGGGTTGCAGAATGAGGCCTACATGGATCATGTAATGAGGGTCTGAGTAGAAACTGGATGGGGCTAGGGATGGGTGGTATGATGCTGGTTCTACACTGGACAAGGAGTGTGGTCAGGAGTGGACCAGGTGGACTGGAGTGAAGGGAGCATAGATTCCCAAAGGGGAGGATGTGAAATGAGCTTCTGAGGTTATAAGTGGGTGACTGGTGGGTTGGGGAAATCCTGTTTGGAGAGAGGGATGGTACTTCAAATCTGGAGCCTCATGGGTTATTTCTGAAGAAGGTCAGGATGGTACACAAAAGAACCTGAGAAGGGGTATGATTTACTCATTACCTATTGGACCTGGGCAGCACCTTTCCTTGCCCTGCCATGGGAAATGGGAAATGGGAAAGGGGGTGGCACATGAAACAGTGCGGACAGTCCACTGACTGTCATCTCCAAGGGCTGGTCAGAGGCCAGGAGCCCACTTGGCTCCCTACAACCACAGATGAAGGCTGCGGCACCCAAAGACGCAGTGACGTAGGGGCCTGAGCAATTCTTACGTCTGCTCTTTTTTGCCCAAGGCTCACCTCTGCAGAGCCTCCACCCTCTCCCCCAGGCACCAGTGGGAAAGCCCTAAGGAAATGATAGACAAAGCAGGCCTAGCCAGTGGTAGGAAAAGCCCTGCAGGTCTGGCTGGAAGGGGAGGTGGGCTGCCAAGAAACGAGAAGGGTCTGGAACCTGCCCCTAGCTCCTTGGCCCAGTCCTCATCTCTTTCCTCACCTTCTCATGTCATCCTTTAACCCCAAATTATACTTTCTCTTTACTCTTCCCAGCTCTGTGACCTTGGTGTACTGGGACCTTTGCTCAGCCCTGAGTAGCAGGGTCTCAGCCATGTTTCATGTTGCAAACCTCCTCTGTGACCATGTGGACTTGGTCGTCTGTCACTTGGGGGAGCATGGCACGGCAAATCTATTAGGGGGCATTCACATATCTAAGTTATAACAAGGGGAGGGAAGGAAAGTGTGAAGAGGACTTTCCTCCTTTAATTATTTTGTGCTGATTCCTGAGAATTGTTACAGATTTTTTACTCTGTAATGTTAGGAAGTAGAAGAAGCCTACCTTCTCAAGTCCCCAGACACCAGGGAACAAGCTGTGACTGAATGCCATCACTAGCAATCATCCTGAATAAAAAGAGGGGTGTGAGGAGGTGCCTGGGTGGCTCAGTGGGTTAAACATCTGCCTTTGGCTCAGGTCATGATCCCAGGGTCGTGGGATCAAGCCTGCTTCTCCCTCTCCCTCCGCCCTTCATATATGTGGAACGGTTCAAGGAGGACTTGACAGCAGGGGACTATGAAACAAATGCAGGTAAGATCTGATTATCACTTAAGGATACCTTGAGTAGAAAAATAAGAGACTTTTTGAAAAACCCTTGGGCTCATGCCTATCTCCTGGAGCCCAAAATCTTTCACTCTGTTTTGTAAAAATTACCTAGTAATTGATTTGGGACTTGAGAAGAAGAGGGAAACTTCCCCCTATATTTGCCTAGAAATTTTCCCTAAAATAGTTGGGCAAGTCACTTTATCTCTTTAAACTTATTTATTTGTAAAATGGGAGTAAGCATGCATGGTTTACAGAGTTGCTGTGAGGATATGTGAATCACATACAGTGGGGTACTCAATAAATGATAATAATGGTCTCTTACCTTGTGTAGGTCCTTCAAAACTTAGACACATAAATCTCCCTAGTTCAGGAAAAACCCTTGATATACCCTTGATAAAAACGCTTGATAACTTGATTCTTCCTATTCTCATTGGCCTCAGTTTCCCCATTTGAAAAATGTTACATTAGGTTAGCATTAAATTGGCATTCCATTGGCCAATGCTGGCCTGAAGATAATGTTTTGTTTGGCTCACATAGGATTTAAAGAAGAAAACTGAGCCATTATTTGAAAATTAAGATGTTCTACATAGAAATTCAGTTTTCCAGCTTCTCTTAAAGAATCAGAGGTTGCGGCAATAGCCACTTTCCTGCCTGGTGACAGCCCACTAATGCAAAGGAGGCTGTCCCCTTAGGCAGGGCATGCATTCTCAGTTTTCTAGGGCTCATCCAGCTTTCTTCACTCACTTATATGATGTGCTTGGCCCTGTATGTGTTTCAATCTGTAGCCCTCTGACAGCTGGGAATGGTCTAGGCCTGGCACGCAGGCACTTCACTGTTGAATCAGTGGATCTCCCACTATCTTCCTCTACCAACCTTTCTTACTTGGCTCTAAGAAATCCAAGTTTGTATTTATTTGTGGTGGTTACCAGAAAGTGAATTGAACAAGTCCTTTGTGTCAGGATAGACTAGGTTAGGCTGCAGCAACAAACAATCCCCAAATCTCAGTGGCTTAAAACAACAAAGGTTTATTTCCCAGTTACTCACCCAAAGGTAGACACAAAATGAAAATACTCTCCTGTTTTTGCATGCATGGAGACAGACATGAGTGCACAGCTATGTACAGCATCATATGTCAAACAAATATTCTGGAATGTGAACTCATGCAAAAACCTATTTAGATACTGGTTAGCTTAAACTGCACAACTCTCACTTTGTTGGGGATTTTAAAAAGGTGCCAGGATCCAAGTGAGTAAGAGAATACCACTTTCATTCAAGGAAATGCCCACACTACAAAAGGAACCAAAAGCTAACGAAGCACCTGAAAGCTTAAAAAAGAGAAAAAAGAAAAGAAAAGAAAAGCCGGAAGCTTGTACTACATTAAATTCCATGCATAAATCCGGAAGTAAAATACCAAATATGCAGTGCCCACAGGCTGTTGCTTCTTGCCCCAGCAAGGCCTCCATCTCTGGGCTTCTAGCTTAGGAGGGAGATAGAGCCCAGACGCCCAATATGCAGAGCCACAGAGGGGGCTGGGCTGGGTCGGAGAGAGGGGCCAACAGGCTGGAATCCTCTTCCTCCAGCGGGAGCTATAAGCAGGAAGGAAAGGGGTAGGACTGGGTCATATCCCTGTCCTCTCCCAGCAACCCCCTCTTTTTACCCCATCCAATCCAGGCCTCAGCCTTACTCCCCTGGATTATAGCAAACACTTCCCCCTCACTGATTTTCCCACCTTCAGTCTTGTCTCTTTTAATCCCTCCATCACAACCACCACACCTGACTTCTAAAGCTCAGGGTCTCTGAATACGTCCCCGCCTAGGTCAGAAATATTCCCTGGCTCCCTTTCATGCACAATTGTTGGTCTGGACTCCTAAGCTCGGCATGGCAGACCTCCATGATCGGAAGTCTCTCCAGCCTCATCTCCTTCTGTTCCAGCAGTTCTTGCAGGCAGGTTTCCTCACCCACACACCATGCCCAATCCGCCATCTTGGACAGGAGACTCCTCGGCCTTCCCTCTCTGTCCCCATAGGTCTCATTCCTCAAGATTCCTCTAGTTCTTTCCCGGTTTGTCACTGAGCTTTGTGAAGACATTCTGTTTTCCCAAGTAGAATGGAAGCTCCTTGAAGGCAGTTATCAGATCTGCAGCAGGCAGCCTGGGTCTAGAGAGGGAGCCTTAGGCTGGAGTCAGGAGATCAGGCTCTGCCAGTCTTGCCATATGCCCTTGGGCAAGTCCCTGCCTCTCTCAGGGCCTCCTTTTCCTTGACATAAGGGCACCGGACATTTGCTTTTGAGCACAAAATTAATAAAACTAATTCACCAAACAACTCTCAATTGCAATTCCAGGAACTAGGTTGAGAAGCCTGGGGCCTGGGTCTGAAGATGATCAACCTGCTGACCCCCTGATCTCCTTGGTTAGTCCCTACTTACTCTGGTACCTCCACTTTCCAACCATCCCTATCCCATCTTCTTTCAGGGAACAGGTTACCTGGTGGGCCACAGGGGTGGAGCAGGGAGATCCAGGCAGGGTTGGGGGGAACAGAAGAGGTCAGGCGGGGAGCCTGGGAAGAATCTTTCAGATCCACAAGAGCCTCAGCTGCCTCACGCTGCAGCTGCCGCTCTGAGGGGGCAGAGGTCCAGGCCAGGCGAGAAGCTCCGGGGGCCTGCAAAAGGAAAGGAAAGAAACAGACTGGGAATCCCCACTCTGCCCACCCTCCAAGTACTCTCTCAGCCCCTGGTTACTTCACTACCCCCTATCATCCCTTCCCCAGGCTCAATTTCCTCCCAGGGTCCTGGATCCCACTTCTTTCCCAGGACCTGTGGCTGCAGCAGAAGAGGGTCTGGGGTGCCACAGGGCTGGAGTATCAGCGTAGAGCATCTAGAAGCAAGAAGAGAAGATGCCAAGGGGATGAAACACATGGAGAGACATGCACACATGGGAGTCTGGATGCCTGCTGGGCCATTAGGCTTTGCGGACTTGGACAAGTCCCTTCCCCTGTCTTGGCCTGCTTTGTTTGCTATAAAATGAAAATCCCTCCCAGCTTCTTTCTCCCAGAGCTACTGTGACAATTATGGGGAGTCACTGGTGTCAATTTTTAAAAAATATATCAAACAGCAAGAGGGACTGCGATGGCTGTTCCTGCCCTACTAGAGTCTAGTTTCCCTCCCCTAGATCCCCAATCCCCATGGAATTTGAGGAGCAGCTTTCTCAAAAGGCCTCTGGCCTCTGTCGTAGGCCTCTGAGGCTCTCACCATCACGCCCCACCCCACCCTTTCAGCAGGCAATTTGATTCCATTTTATCTGTTTAAGAGGATTTAATAGCCACTATTTGTCCAAGACCAGGGCCTCTGCTAGGATGTATTCCGTACATTATCACTAATTCTCACGACAAAGCAAAAAGAAGGTAATTGTATCTCCAACTTACTGAACGAAAACCAGGTTCAGAGAGGTAAAGATACTTGTAGAAAGGTTCCCAGTCAGGCAATGGGAGAGCTAGGAGAGCTTCTCTTCACGCATCAGTCTGAGACCTTGTGTTCTACATCATCTACTGTGGTGTCCAGGACGGGATTAGGCACATTATAGACACGTATCCTTCCCTCCCTACTCACGCGCGGGGCAGTGCAGAGGGCCCTTGGGATTCTCCAGAAAGAGGAGCCGCCAGTATCGGACGAGATCCTGCGCAGGTTGGGAGGGGCCCGTGAGTGGGCAGCCGGAGGGAAGTGCCAGGGTCAAAGCCTAATGAGGGTAAGAGAATGCAGGAGTGTACAGGGGTTAAAGGTCATGGCTTCCATCTTCCTTCCTACCCTGTATCGTCTTCCTCTTCTCTTTCTGACACAGCGGTTCAATGGCATTCAAATATCTGTCTAATCAAAGTGTTGAATTCATCTTACCAGGAAAGGGATGCAGAGGGACTGTAGGTTCTTGGCATAGCAAGTGGCATACCACCGGAGGTGGCATGGAAAAGCCTGGAGGCAGCCAGTGTCCAGGAGCCCAAGAGCCTGGAGGCACCGGAGTCCAGGACAAAGGCAAGGCTTCTGGGGGCCGGCTGAGCAGCAGAGGCCCCCGGGAGGTATCCTGCAAGGGCAGAGAGCACAAGTTGGAGTCAGGAACGAGGCTGGGGAAAGAACGAGTATGTTCTAGGATGGGGGCAGGACCTCAAAACTTTAGACTTGGGAGGGCTGTAAAATCCCACCCTCTCATTTTTTACCCATAGAAGAGATGATTTGCCCAGGATGATAATGCAGATCAGGACTAGATCTAGAACCCAAGTGTTGAGGGCACAGAGGAAGGGGGCTGGGCAGGGGCTAGTACAGGATTCACTCCCCCAGGGCCCAGGTTCTCCTTACCTTCCCAGGAGGTTTCAGTGCCAGTGGGACTGCCCCATGGGGTGTCTGAGGCTGGGGTGCTATGTTCTCCTTTCCAGCTGTGGGGACCACGGAGAGCTCCGATGAGCCCTTTCTCCTGACCCCCATCCCACTCCAACTGCAAAGTGAGTTCTTATCTTCCTGTGGCCTTTTTCTACCCATGGATCTCACTACATCCTCCCAACACCTGACTGCATTTTAAAGTTGGAGAGACTGAGGCTGCCCAGAGAGTAGAAACACCTTGCCCCAGGTCACACACCAATTCCAATGGCGGGTCTGGGACTCTTTCCTACTTACGCTTTCTCCACCCCAAACCCTGCCCCATCCCTGGCCAGACACTCACGGGGGACCCCTGGTCGAGTGGCTCCCTTCTTGGCATGGCTAGGAGCTTTGGGAGGAGCCTCCCCTCTCCTCATCAGTCCCTGAGCCAGATGCCTCTTTAGCTGTGCCTCCTGTTGCCTACGCAAGGCCACCTGGGCGGCCATGACCCTCCGGCGCTCCCTAAAATGGGGGTTGTGGGTCAAAAGTCAGCCTCGCTTTAGACGAGGCCCATCCTCCTCCCTTCCCTGGATCTCGTTCATACTCACAAGATGAGGACACATTTGTGACACTCGCAAGCCTGAAAGAGGCACAGGCGCTTGTGGCCCTTGAGGTGGGCGGTGACGCCGTGGTTTCGGCAGCGGGCACAGGTTGGAGAGCGACTGACAGCTTTCCTGGGGATAAGCTCAGTGCCTGCGGGGGCTCTGGTCTCACCCCCTGTGGCAGAATCAGAGGCGCAGGGGTGGACAGTGGGCATTTCGTTGGCTTCCATGGATCTGGAGGCAGGAGTGGAAGGTCAGGGTGGCCACAAGGGCCCTCTCCTGACCATCCCTCCTGTCCCCGGGAAGCCACACCTCAAGGGGTTTCCACGGCACCCATCTGTGGACTCAGCTTTCACCCCCCTCCCCAGCTTTCTCCCTCCTTCAGCCCAATGTCTTCCTTGGGCACCCTCCTTCCCAGAAGGCTCGCCTTCTTCCCCGGCTCCCCTCTCCTCCTTCCCTTCTTATGTGTTCTTTGAACCAAACATTGTTCTCAGCTGCTGGCCTGTGCTTTCTCGTGCACAAGTCCCATGCTCCTACCCGTGCACTCACAGGCCCCCCAAGGGATTCTACACCCCTCTTCCCCCAACACCCTGTTCTGATCGTTTTTCCTGCCATCGTCTTCAGCAACCACCAACCTTCCCTCCTGCATTTATCCAATTCCTACAACTACGGTTATGCTCCCCGTCCCATTCGTAGCGTCATGTACCTCCTGCAAGTCAACGTACCCTTTGCTCCCCTTTGAAATCAGAACACTCTCTTGCCGCCTCTCCCCACCCCCGCGATTACTTTATTCTCACAGATTCCTTGCCCCACTTTCAAGAATTATTTTCATTCACTCAACAAACGTCTACTGAGCCCCTTCCAGATGCCAGGCCCCGATCTCGGCCGCAGGCCCCCTCCTCATGGCACGATTCCCCTCCTGCACCCAGATGCCCTCCAAACTCTGACGCAAATTCCGGGGTCGCTGCGCCGGGCGCTTCGGGGGACCTTTGCCCATTCCCAGCAACCGATCTCATGCATCGCCCAGCCCACGTCCCCGCAGCGCACCACGGCTCGCGCGGCTGTTACTCGCGTGCACCCTCTTTCGGTAGCCCGGCCTGCGGCCTTGCCTCGCTCCAGGGTCCCAGGGAGGGCGCGGGGCACAGGGAGCGCGCCCAGGGGCCCGCGGCGTGGGGGAGGGGAGGAGAGGGGCGCGAGGAGCGCGAGGGGGAAGCGGGGGAGGGGGTCCAGCGCCACAGAGAGAGGGAGAAGGGACAGGGAGGGGCGGGGTCGTGTTCGCGTCCTCGGCCCGCGGTTACCACAGCCTCGAGCGAGCAAAGTCAGACTCAGTCAGGAGGACGCGAAAGGACGCCGTGAGGAAGTGGCGTGAGGAACGGCCGCCCTCGCGCCGGTTTTCCCGCCCCTTCTCACAAGGGCCAATGAGCTTCAAGCGTCGACTCCCGCCGCCGAAGCAAGCGACCAATGCGCTTCAAGATCCTGCACTGACGGCCGTCCCCTTACCTCCAGCCCGCTTTGCCTCGCGCCAGACTGTCAGGCCAGCCAATAGCGCGTCGAGTTGAGTCTCGCCCCCCACTTGCCCCTCCCCCTGTGGCTTGCCTGCCCAGATTGTAGTTCCCCTCTTGGGAGAGGTGGCCAATGGGGCGTCGAGTACTGCTCCCAGGATGAGACTGGCCCTGCCCCCCAGAAACGGCTGCCGGGTCGGACCCCCAGGCGTTGACCGGGACCTGTGTGCGCACGCGCAGTCTCGCCCTCTAGCCTGCACAGCGAGGATTTGCCTCTGGCGTTCCTGGCTTCGACCTCGCTCGGGCGGTTCTTCGCTGCGTGGACGCTCGTGTTTCTTTCACTTCTCTCGCTTGCCCCAACTCCGGATCTACCCTTCTCCTTTTATGCGTTTCCCCTCCTGTGATTTTCCCGTTTCTTTCCCTTATCCCACCTCCTCGGGTCGCCGCCCTTTCCGTGTCTCTCTTCCCGTCTGTTTAGGTGCTAATTTTCCTAACTTTGGTTTTCCCGTTCTCTTGGGAGTTTCTGTCCGCCTGTCCATCCTGCTGATTTTCGGACCCCATTCCTCCACGTTCCTAATTTCCGAATAGCCTGGCCCTGTCCCCCCCCCCCCCTTCACTTTCTTTCCGAGACGCCGCTGTAGTATTTCTGTCCCTTTGGCCCTTTCCACCCTCTGCATGCACATCCCTCCCGGATTGCACCTCAATTCATCAGTGTCATCTGGGCTCCACTCTGTCATCCTCACCTGCCTTCGTGTGTTTCGCGGTTTCCCTCCCACCCTTCCTGTTGTCCCCTTTTCTCTGCGCCTCCCGCCCCTGTCTCCTTTCCCCCCCCCAAAGAGCCAGGTCTTTGCGCCCTAGGCCTCATTTTCCTGCTTCTCCTATTGTGCTCCCGCTGCTGGTCCTCTGACTCCCTGCAACGTTCCAGTCCATCGGTTTGCTCCTCCTCTGCATGGTTTCTCTTTTGTAGGGGTAGCATACCCTCTGACCACCTCTTCCTCCTACCCCACCCGACCCTCCCCGAAGATTTCATTCCACTCTTTTCTGTTTGTGTCTCCACTTGTGCTTCAGACTTTTGGATTCTGTCATTTTTCCTTCCAGGCTGGTGTGTGCCATCTACTCTGAGTGGCCCAGTCTTTCTGTGTGATCCTTTGTCAGCCTTCATTTCCCTGCCCTGTGTCCCATCTTTTCTGTGGGTCTCAGCCCCTTTGTTTGCTACAGACTCCTGAGTTACAGAGCCTGTGTGCCAGGCATTCTGGACAGAAAAGGGTGGCAGAAGTGACCTCTAGCTGCACTGCTGTGCAGGGGAGCAGTACTAGACAAAGTTGGACAGGTTGTTTGGGGCCAATCTGGCGGTGGGGGATGTGGGTGTGGAAGGCTTGACTGTCTACTAAAGAGGTTGACCTTGATCCTTTAGATAGTGGAGAGACAGAGAGAGACCGGAGAGCCAACATTTATGGAGAGTTTAGCACTTGCCTGGCACTTTATATTAATAAGCTTACTAATTTTCAACAGTGGCCTTATGAGAGGTATTATTAATCCATTTTATAAATGAGTTCAACAACTTACACAAGATTGCGCAGCTAATAAGTGGAGGTGTAAGGATTCTAACTTTGCTCCACCTTTGAGTCCAACACCTGTTAACTTTTGTACCACCTACATTGTTTTAGTTAGTATTCCCAGTAATCTTCATTCCCTAATCCTCCTGTAGGCGCTCACTTCAGGTGGCTAATGCATATCTTTTGTTTCCTGTGTTCTTGCAAGATGTGCAGTGTCTTATGTGCATGTGTTTTTAAAAAGGTTTGTTCATTCATTCATTCAAGTAATCTCTACACCCAGCGTGGGGCTCAAACTCATGACCCTGAGATCAAGAGTTGCATGCTCTTCCTACTGAGCCAGCCAGACACCCCTGCACGTGTGGTTTTATTTTATTATTTTTCAAAAAGATTTTATTTATTTATTTATTTAGAGAGAAAGTATGGGGGAAGGGCAGAGGGAGAGGAAGAAAGAGTCTTAAGCAGATTCCACGCTAAACACAGAGCTCGAGGTGGGGCTCGCACTCATGACCCTGAGATCAAAACTTGAGCTGAAATCAAGAGCCGGATGCTTAACTGACTGAGCCACACAGGCAACCCTGTGTATGTGTTTTTTTTTTTTTTTTAGATTTTTTAATTTATTCATTCAAGACACAGAGATACAGAGAGAGAGAGAGAGCATGAGCAGGGGGAGAAGCAGAGGGAGAGGGAGAAGCAGATTCCCTGCGGAGCAGGGAGCGCGATGGGGGGCTTAATCCCAGAACCCTGGGATTATGACCTGAGCCGAAGGCAGACGCTTAACCATCTGAGCCACCCAGGCGCCCCTGTGTATGTGGTTTTAAGTTATGCAAGTGATATTGTGTTATTTATTTAAAATAATCAGCACTGCGCTTTTTTGATCCATCCATGTACATGTTATGTGTATGTCTAATCAGTTTTTTAAATTGCTGCATGATATTCCATGGTGTGCATCCCCTGCATGTTGTGTGTTCACTAAGTCTCAGGGAGGAATGCCCACATTGCCTTCGACTTACCATCTCCATAGTAATGCTGCATCCTGGTATATGTTGCTTTGTAGATGAAGGTGGAAATCTCTATTATGTGTACCTAGGATATACTAGAAATGGGAATTTGTAAACCTAATTTGACTTAGTATTGCCAGATTCCTCCCTGCAATGCTGCTTTGGGCCTGAAACATTGATCAGAACTCTCAGCTGTTCCTCAGGGTCCAGAAGAGGGTCCTGTCGCCCTCCCAACAGCCCCATGAGCAGCAGTACACAAGGGTCCCTGTATTAGTACCCCACATTGCTGCCAACACGTATCTTTTTCCAGCTTTCTGGTCCTTTGCTAGTCTGAGAGATGGACAGTTTGATAGACTGCCTTTCTCTGATTATTGTTAAGCTTGAGTGTCTCTTCACATGTTTTCTAGCCTTTCTGGTTTGCTCTTCTGAGAACTGCCTCTTCGTATGCTTGGCCCATTTTCCTACTGGGGTTACTCTTTTTCTTGTCTCTGCCAGAGGTCATTGGCCATTCTCATTGCCTTAAGGCATTGCATATACTCTTCTTATGCAAATCTTGGCATTTCACATTATTTTAGAAATGTATGTACTTCATCTGGGTTTTCTAAAGTTTTTTTTTTTTTTTTTTACATCATCTCTATACCCAACATGGGGCTCGAACTCACAATCCCAAGATCAAGAGTAGCATGATGTACCAACTGAGCCAGCCAGGCTCCCCCACTTCATTTGGGTTTTCAAACTTATAAATGTAGAATTCTTAATGATACTTGTATTTAAAAAAAAAAAAAAACAGCCACTGTCTGTTACTTCTGATTTTTAATTTGGTATTTTATTTGCATCTTCTGTTTTTCTCTTGATTAGATTTGCTGGAGAATTTTCTCATTGATATTGTCAAAGAATGAATGTTAAGTTTTCTGTAATAATTTTTGTTGTTCTAATTCATTGATTTCTGTCATTATCTTAATTTCTATCCTTTATTGGGGGGGCAGGTGCTTTGTTGCACCTTGTACAACTTCTTGAGTTAATCCAGGACCATGTTTTTTTAACGTTCCTATTTCCTGACAAATGTATTGAAAGTATAGATTTACTTGTAAACACTGCTTTAGTTGTGTCCCAAAATTTGATGTGTAGTTAAAAAAAAACTTGGTTTTGAAATGGTTATTGACTCACAAGAAGTTGCGAAAGTCGTAAAGCCATAAATACTTCCTTCCACTTCCTCTCAGGGATATCTTCTATAACTGTAGTATACAAGCATGAACTTGACATTGGCATAATACTCTTAACTGGACTATGGACCTTAATTAGTTTTCACCAGATTTTACATATACTTGTGTGTGTGTGAGAGAGAGATAGAGTGAGAGATGTACTATGTTCATTATTATTCACTTCTATATACATTTAAAGATCCTTTTCTGAACCAAGAGTTATTTAGTAATATTTCAGTTAACTTCCATACATACCCCCTTGCTGTTCTGATCTCATTGTCTCTGGCTGGAGAACAGCCCGTGTAACAGTGATCCTTTGACTAAGTCAGCTCTGCTCAGCACCATGTCCAATGGGAGGACCTAAGCAGGAGAGTGAGAGTCATGACTTGAGAAGCTAATGTGGTGGCTTCAGGGCAGGTTGGAGGGGACACTATGGAGATGGGAAGACTTGTGTCCCTGAAGGTCTCAGGGAGCCTATGTCACAAGAACTTGACAATCAACTTTCTGCTCTAGAAACAGTGACCCAGAGGCAGGTGAACAGAGAATTCAGAAACTGACGAGAACTGAGCTTGATACCTGGATTGAACTTGGTTCCAGATTGACCTCTAGCATCCAGGACCCCGACCCAGGACCATGGGACCCCAGCACTTCAGCCCTGTGCAGCTGCTCTGCCTCCTAGGGGCCATCTCCACTGTGCCTCGTATGTCCTGTGGGGCTGGATGCTTTGGGACCCCCAGAGGGTGGGAGGCTGGATTCACATAACTAGGGGAAGGAGGGCTGGATATCTGGGTTCCTCAGGGGACAGGATCTGTGGAGGCTGAGTTCTTGGCTGGCATCTGGCGGGCTGAGAAGGCAATGTGAGGGGCCCATGACTGGAAGGGCATTCTCTCTTTAGGGGCCGCGGCTCTTTTATGCTACGAAGCAACATCTTCACTCTTCAGAGCTGTTTCTCTCCATGACTGGAAATGGCTTCTGATGAGGAGCATGGTATGTAAGCTGAGTGAGGGCTGTGAGGAGACGCTGGTGTTCATCGAGACAGGTGAAGGAAAGTGACTTTGATACATTTCTTTTTTTGCTGCCTCTCCTGACCCCCAACTCCATTCCCAGCACCCAGGGACTCTGGACTCGAGCTCCAAACATTTACTCCATTATATCTTTGGAAATAATGTCAAGACACTGACAGGAGAGGGCAGGACCTGGCTGGGTGTGGTGTGGGCTGGATAGGAGGGCAGAAAGGAGGTGATCCCAGGTGGATGGGGGACAATCTGGGAGAGAAGTAAAGAAAGGGACACAGGGGAGAGAGGAGCAGGGGGTTCCTGGGGGGAGGGGTTGGTGAGGAGAGACAGACGGAGACCCGGGGATCTGAGCCCTGTGCAGCTGCAGCGAGTGGACCCCACGGCAAAGTTGGTGATGGCGCAGAGTGAGCTGGAAGAGCAGGGTGCAGGGTGGGAGGGTAGACTCTGTGTGTGGCCAACAGCACTGATCAGAGATCTCTAATCTTCTCCTCAGGGACCAGAAGGGGAGTTGTGGGTTTTAAGGGCTGCAGCCCAGCCTCATCTTACCCCCAGCAAGTCTCCTACCTCATTTCGCCGCCTGGATTGTCCATTGCTTCCTATAGCCGCGTCTGTCGGACATATCTCTGCAATAACCTTACCAACTTGGATCCTTTTGTGAAACTCAAGGCCAGAGCTCCTAAGTCTACAGCATTTTCTTCCCGTAGTTGCCCGACCTGTGTGGGCGAGCACTCTAAGGATTGCCTCCCAAATTTTGTCACCACTGATTCTTGCCCCTACGAGGCCTCTCAGTGTTACAGTTCCACCTTAAAATTTCAGGCAGGTGAGAGAAGAGAAACTTGCTTTAGTGCCTTTCCATCTCTGTGAGAGGCTGGTCGGATCCGAGAGGGGATTGGGGCTGCCCCGGGGCCAGGCACATGAATTCCAAGGAGGAAGGACTAAGGGGGCTGGTACTCGAGTTTTTGGTGCGAGAGCAGGTGTTCTGGGTTGTGAGGGTGTCTGGAAGCAGGGGCAGGACGCTTGCGTCTTGGAAGTGTCCCTGACTCCTCTCTGTCTGCCTTACAGGCCTTCTCAATACCACCTTCCTCCTCTTGGGCTGTGCTCGTGGACATCAAAAACTTTTAGCAGATTATCACCATATTGGGAACATCAGAGTGACTGAGGTCCTCAACATCTTAGAGAAGGCCCAGAGTGCTGGTGCAGAGCCCTCCAGTCAGAGTCCTGCTTGGAGCATCCTCTCAGGTCTTCTGCTGGCCTTCAGGGACTGACAGTCTAGCTGGACTGGACAAACCCCTTCCTGTAACCCAATAAAGTCACAGAGTTGCCTTTCTGCTTTGTCCTGTGGTCCATGAGAACTGTAGAGGCGTGGAAGGTGTGAGGGGAGCCAAACATACCCAGGAAAATGGAGGGGAGAGGCAGGCGATGGGTATGTGCATGGTGAAGTGAGCAGGGGGTGGTGGGGAGGAGGGTCACTGGCAAAGTGACAGTCATGCCCAGCAACCAGGAGGACCCCAAAAATTATTTTAAAGTTTATTTTTTTTTTAGTAATCTCTACACCCAATGTGGGGCGCGAACTCATGACCCTGAGAACAAGAGTCGCATGCTCTTCCAACTGAGTCAGCCAGGTACGCCCCCTCAAATATTTCTTTTCTCCTCCCCCTTCTTGTGACGACCTGAGCTCTAGCCCAATCAGCCACTGACTCAAGAGATCCTGGCCAAATCTCTTCCCTTTTCTGGGCCTCAATTTCCTCCCCATTAAAATGAAAGGCCTGGGGCGCCTGGGTGGCTCAGTCGTTACACATCTGCCTTCAGCTCAAGTCATGATCCCAGGGTCCTGGGATCGAGCTCCGCATCAGGCTCCCTGCTTAGCTGAGAGCCTGCTTCTCCCTCTCCCTCTGCTGCTCCCCCTACTTGTGCTCACTCTCTCTCTGTCAAATAAATAAATAAAATCTTTAAAACAAAAAATAAAATGAAAGGCCTTATGAATTAGAGCTAGGTATCATCAGGGTAGTTTTTAATTTTTTTTTTAAAGATTCTATTTATTTGTCAGAGAGAGAGAGAGCGAGAGCACACAAGCAGGGAAAGCACAGGCAGAGGAAGAAGCAAGCTCCCCACTGGCTGAGCAAGGAGCCCAGTGGAGGACCTGATCCTAGACCCTGGGGTCATGACCCGAGCTGAAGGCAGACGTTCAACCGTCTAAGCCACTTAGGCATCCCATATTTTAAAAAAAAATTTTAAAGATTTTATTTGTTAGAGCGAGAGCAGGATGGGGGGGGCGCAAAGGGAGAGAGACAAGCAGACTCCCTGCCGAGAGGGGAGCCCAATGCAGGGCTCAATCCCAGGACCCTGAGCTCATGACCCCAACTGAAATCAAGAGCCCACCACTTAACCAACTGAGCCACCCAGGTGCCCCCCATTTATAAATTTCTAATGTTCAATGACCTTTGCTTTCCTGGGACAAACCTAACTTGGTCATGGTGTACTGTCTTATTCTATATACTGTTGGATTTAGTTTGAGAATATCTTGTTTAGCATTTTTGCTTCTCTGTTGATGAGTATGATCGGCTGGTATTTTCCGCTTCTTGTACTTTTGTTGTTGCTCCTATTTCAATTTAAAGGTTATACTAGCCTCGGAATAAGTTAGGGGGATATTCCCTCTCCATTCTATGGATGAATTTCTATGATTTTGAGATGATCTGAGTTGAAAGTTCTGTGGAACTCTGATAAAACTTCTGAATTGGAAACTTTTTTCTCTTTACTTAAAATCTTTTCATATGGAAAATTTCAAAGATATACAAAGAGAGTTTGTATACATATACAAGTGGACTCTAGTTCGTTATACTAGAGAGAATGGTATCGTGAACCCCCATGTACCCGTCTCCAGCTCAAAGTATCAACTCATGGTGAACCTTGTTGTACCTATCTCCCTTCTACTCCTCCACCCACTGGATTACTGGATTAGTTATTAGAAATCATATAATATTCTTTGCAAACACTTGTGTGTGTACTTCTAAAACATAAGGCCCCACCCCTCCAGTTAAAAAAAAAATCAAACTTAGAGAAAACTTGCAAGACTATGAGACGGAGGGGCGCCTGGGTGGCTCAGTCATTAAGCGTCTGCCTTCGGCTCAGGTCATGATCCCAGTGTCCTGGGATCGAGCCCCGCATCGGGCTCCCTGCTCCGCGGGAAGCCTGCTCCTCCCTTTCCCTCTCCCCCTGCTTGTGTTCCCTCTTTCGCTGTGTCTCTCTCTGTCAAATAAATAAATAAAAATTAAAAAAAAAAAAAGACTATGAGAGGGAACTCCCATATACCTGTCATGCTTATTTACCAATGCCACATTTGTATTCTATCTGTATAGAGATAAATATATGCATGTGCATACACACAAATCTTTTTCATTATATATATGTATATATATATATATATATATGTGTATATATATGATTTTTTAAAAAGGATTTTATTTATTTGAGAGAGAGAGAGAGAGAGCTCATGATCTGGGGGGGAGGGGCAGAGGCAGAGGGAGAAGCTGACTCCCTGCTGAGCAAGGAGCCTGATGTGGGACTTGATCCCAGGACCCTGGGATCATGACCTGGGCTGAAGGCAGATGCTTAACCAACTGAGCCACCCAGGTGCCCTATATATGATTTTTTTGATTAATCAATTGAAAGTTATAGGTATCATGCTACTTCACCCTAACTACTTCAGCCCGTATTTCATCAAACCAGGATTTTCTCCTATATATCCACAGTACGATGATCAAGCTCCCCCAATTTGATATTAATACAACAATATAATCTAATATGCAGTCTATATTAGATTCCTATTACTGCTGTAACAAATTATCACAAAGATGGTGGCTTAAAAGCAAGACATTTATTACCTTACATTTCTGGAGGTCAGAAGTCCAACATGAGTTTTACTGGACTAAAATAAAGATATTGGTGGGACCACATTCCTTTCTGGAGGTTCTGGGGGGGGATCAATTTTCTTGCCTTCTCCAGTTTCTGGAGTCTGCCAGTACTCCTTGACTCGTGGTCTCTTGGTGCCCAGTGGGGAGTCTGCTTGAGGATTCTCTCCCTCCCTCTCCCTCTGTCCCTCCCACTGCTTGTGAGTTCTCTCTCTCTCTCAAATAAATAAATCTTTAAAAAAATGAAGAATCTAACATTGACACCACTGGATACCAGAAATAGGAAAAAAGTATGGACTGAAAAAAGTACCTGAAGAAATAATGGTCCAAGAAGCTGAGTGAACCCCGAGCACAATAAGCAGTCACACTAAGACACATCGCAAACTTCTGGAAACTAAAGACAAGAGGGAAAAAAAATCTTTAAGAACAGCCAGAGAAACAACCCATTGCATATTAAGGAACGCTGATTTAAGTGGCAGTAGGTTTTGTATCTGACAGCATGGAGGCCAGAAGGAAGTGGCAGGTTTTTCAAATCGACTACAAATCCTGTATCTGGCAAATGATCCTCAGGAGGAAAGGGGAAAGAAGGAAATTTTCTGATGAAGGAAAAATATGAGGCTTTGTTGCCAGCTGACCTACGATTAAAGAATGGCCAAGGAGAAGATGTTCAATTCATCCTTCTCTGTGGCTTATGCTTGCTGTCATATCTAAAAGCTAACCAAATTTACTTTGTTTTGAAGTAAACTCTACCCTCAACGTGGGGCTCGAACTCACAACCCTGAGATCGAGAGTCACATGCTCCACCAACCGACCCAGCCAGGAGCCCCTAACCAAACTTAAAATAATTGAAATCAGAGTATGTTCTCTGAAAATAGTAAACTAGAAATCAGCAATAGAAAGGCAGCAGAAAAATCTTTGAAACAATTGGAAAGCAAGCTACATATTTGTTAATCTATGGGTCAAAAAGGAAGTCTCAAAGGATATTTAAAAATACACAGAATTATATTAAATACACTAAAAACATCTCCACCATTTGTGGGATGCAACTTATGCTGTGCTGAAAGTGGAATTCGTAGCATGAAATGCTTTTAAGAAAGGAAATATCTCAAATCAATAATCAGAGTTCCTACCACAAGAACTAGGAAAATAAGAGCAAGGTGACCCCAGCTAAAAGCAGAAAGAAGGAAATAGTAAAGATAAAGCACCCAGGTGACTCTCATGTTGGTCACTGTGAGAGGACAGAATGGACCTGAGCCCCATGGAAGGGCAGGGCTGGGTCTGTAGCATTAGAGTTGGTTCTGTGGGTGGGATGTGGATGGGAAAGAGGAAGATGGGGGTGACTGTGAGGGCCCTAGTCTTTTTTCTTCCTCTGAGGGGTCACAGGCAGATGCAGGAACCCTCCGATGTTGGCTTCTTCCCTGGGAGATCTCAAGGCCCCATTTGTCCCTTGGGTGGAATGTCTGCCTCTGCTGGGAAGGGCAGAGGACTCTGACACCAGGCACAGGGCTCAGCAGAGAGCAGCTGGGAGAATAGCCCAGGGTTCTGCTCTGCCCTGCTGCCTGGGGGCTCAGCTGGGGCTTGGGAAACAGGATGCTGTGCTCAGGGGTGCTCCAGGCTGGGTGATGGATGTGTTTCCAAGGTCAGGCACCAAGGGTCTGAAGTTACTCATGAAACATTCTTTGCTTATTGTAGACAAGAGAGGGGCCTGACTCTCAAGGGCCAGGAGGTTCCCCAAGAGGCTGGAGCGGACTCCCAACCTCCCTGAGGCCACCCTCTGGGGGCAGCAATCAGCTAAGCGGGGAGCTGTAATGGATGTGCCAACAAGTAACATCCAGACATGTGCAAAGGGTTTAGGATTCACAGATTAGAGCAGAATCGGGTTGTCCCTGTAATAGCATTCTGCCTCATTGCATCCTCTGTAGAACAGAAATGGGAAGCCTCTCCAGCAGTCCCCCATTGTCTCCTCCCTGCTCAACTCCTGGGAGGAGCTTGGCTGGGACACTGTCCGTGGTGCTGATGACTCCCAGCTATTCCCCCGGCTTAGGAGCCTTGATCTGGTTCTGTCCACACACTTTCCATTCCTAACAAGGAGCATTATGAACAAGGAAGTGGTAGAGAGGGCTGCAGGGAGTGTGCACTGGCCTCTGTCTCCATCCCTCAGGGCACGGAGGGTGTTGTGGACATCACTGCAGGAAGTGACTCCACAGTCAGATGACCAAGTCCAGGCTGCCCACCAGCACTTTGTAGTGAAGGAAGGTGATAAACACTACAGATTAAGTTAAGGATCATGTGATGCAAGATTATGGTGGTATATCTCAGTGAGTCAAAATACTCACAAGCATTCTTTCTTATAAGTGACAGAGGGAGGCACGGGAGGCAGAGCCAGAGGAGAAGATGTGATGGATGGAAACAGGACACAGACTTCACGTTGCTCTGCTGGCTTTGGGTGGAGGAAGGGGCCACAGCCATGGGAGGCCGGTGGATGCCAACAGCTTGAAAAAGCAAGGAAACACTCTCCTGGAGCCTCCAGAAGAAATAGCCAGGTCAGCACCTTGATTTTTGCTGCTTTACACCACTAGGCTTGCAATAATTTGGTACAGCAGCGAGAGGAAACTAACAAGAGGTGTCACCTTGTCTAATCCAACATAGTGTGGGGATAAGGAGGGTCCTAGAGCTGAATAATGATGTGATATTTTGCAGGTTGTTTTTCTTACCTCTCATCTCATGACTGACAACACTCTGTCAATGGCAGACACACTTGTGAATGTGGGTGGGGTACCTTGCTGCTCAGACCACTTTTGTTTGTATAAATGTGGGCACCGCAATGCAAGTGAATCCACATGGGAAGAGCACCCAACCTGGGGCCTCAGGCAAGGACCAAGACCTGATAGCCTGGGTGTGTGGAGGGGCTGCAGGTAAGGCACAGGTGGGAGGAGGCCCGTGGACCGGGTGGAAGAGACACTTTGTCCCATCGCCATGGGAACCTGGGTGACAGTTAGGAGGGGAAAGCACCCTGCCTCTGACCTGGACGCTTATTTGTGGGGAGGAGGTGTGTTTCAATCAGATCCAGTTCAGGGACAAAAGTGGACACTGATGGGAAGTACTGGGCTAGAGGTCACTGGCAGTGCCTGGGAGGGCTATGCTCAAGGCAGGAATTCTGGGTCTTCCCCACTGGGGTTACTCTGACAGCCTGTCTCTAAGTCACCCCAGAGGTAAGGACATCCTGAAAGCTAGCCTTGGACACAGAGGAGAAACCTTTGGGCAGGTCTCAGTGAGCTGGATCCTGGATTTGGGGACAGGCAGGTTTATTGGTGAAGGCCACCAGTCAGGGCCACCAGGTCTGGGGGAGGAAGGCCGAAGGACTCAGGACACCAAAAAGCTGTGAAGGGGTCCCACACCGGGATGTGTGCCTGCCCACAGCTACTCCTTCCTAGCTCATCTTCATGTGGTCATCAGAGGCCCCATGTTCTGTGCTCCCAACACCCAAACCACATTTATAAACACTGGGAGTGTCTATAGCTTTGGTCCCTGAGCAGTGTGAGGACTGCTGAGTTCTCTCATGGTTTGGCCACAGCTCTGGTGTTCTAGTTAGCATGGTCCCAATATGTCCACACCACTCACCCCTTCCTCTATCCTGGGGGACAAGAGATGAGGGCTTGGTCAACTCAGAGGTAACATTCCCTATGTGACCCAGGAGAGAAGAGACCCAGAGTTTCAGGTGAATTTCTTTTCTCTTTTTAGTTTTTTACACTTTATTATTTTTTTATTAGTGTAAACTCTATACCACACATGGGACTCAAATTCATGACCCCAAGATCAAGAGTTGCATGCTTGGGGCACCTGGGTGGCTCAGTTGGTTAAGCATCTGACTTCGGCTCAGGACATGATCCCTGGGTCCTGGTATGGAGCTGCATATCCGGGTCCCTGCTCAGTGGGGAGTCTGCTTCTCCCTCTCCCTTTGCCCCACTTCCCCACTCGTACTCTCTCTCTCTCACTCTCTCAGTTAAATAAATAAAATCTTAAAAAAAAAAAAAAAAGAGTTGCATGCTCTACTGACTGAGCCAGCCAGGTGCCCCTGGGGAATTTATGCTAAGAGAAATTACCATTCACAAAAAAAGGGCCAAGGAGGGGATGAGTCCTCTTTATTCAGATCCTCTCAGATCATCCCTGGTGGGTCAGGGGTCAGGACACTTTCCCTGGGAACCCCCACTTCCTGGCGAATGGGGGCCTTTGTCCTGGGTTCAGGACAGCCTGTAGGGGTCTCCAGAAATCAGGAGGGACTTGACCCTGGGTCCATGTCCCTGAATATCCTCAGGGGTTAGAGCCAGTTCTCTGGCTCAGGCTGCAGCTCCTGACCCCACCTAGAGTCTGGGGTCTCAGGAGGGCCCTGGAAGGAGCAGTTCCCAGGGGAAACTAAGAAGCCATTTCTGCTTTGTGGTTGATCTGGCAATAAATGTTTATGTTGGCGTGTTGTAATTCCTGTAAAAGAAGAAGAGGCCTCTGAGACCCTGTCACCTTCTTAGAACATATCTGGGTGACTTTCAGGTTCTAGGCCCACCTGGGCTGCTCTCTGGGAGCCTCGCTGTGTGGCAGGTGTCTGCCCCAGGCCCCTCCTTCCTCCCACAATGCCCTGTCCCCCTTGCTCTCCTGTTTCCTGAACCTGAAAACACAGCCAGGGGCAGGATGGGCGCAGATCTTTGGCCCCCCTGGGCTTCGGGGACTAGAGCAGTCATTGCCCACACTCACCTGGTAGATGGGAACGGCTGTGGTGGGGCTGGGCAGGGAGTCCTAAACAGGAGAGAATAGGTATTGGTAGTCAGAGAGGCAGGGTCATTTCTCTACAGAAGTGACCAGATCTGCCTCTTGAGCAGCCTTCTCCAAGCCTGCTGACCCATACCCCAGGCCCCGACCACTGCCCAGGACCCCTGGCTGGTGCTCCCAGTGCCCACCCTGCCCCTGGCTGGACTCCAGGGTTCTCCTTTGGCCAGCTCAGGGGAGCAGGGACAACTCAGGACATGCTGGGGGGTGGTCCTGCCCCTGAAGAGGGTCCACTCCTGGCCAGAACAGGGCTTGCCTTGTCCTGGCTACTCTGGGGGAAGCAAGATCTGCTCTGTGCTGCTGAATTGGCTGGTTGCTCTGCCTTGAGTCTGCACAGCCCGGACCCCAGTGGAAAGAGTGGTGCAGGGGGCGGGCTTACCGGGGATGCGGAGTGGCTGGCTGGACCATGGCCTGGGGACAGAGACAGGAGTTAGCACCAGGGCTGTGAAGAAGCTTGGGGCCACCCTCCAGGAGGGGACAGGTCCTCAGCTCTCAGAGAACAGGGAAGCAAGAGCGCCTCCCAGGGACAGACCCACTGGCCATGTTAGGGTTCAATGAGGGCAAGGTGCTGACTTATGATCCAAATTCCACAGGTGAGGGAGTATAGTCCATTGAGGTCCCTGAGCTGAAGCCACAGAGAAAGGATCAGAGGCTTCAGGGGGGTGCCTGGCAGGAGTGGACACTGGGGCAGGACTAAGGGACTCACAGTCCCATCGGGCTGAAGATATACTCACGGGGAGTGGATGCTGGGCAACAGAGCTCTCTGAGATCACACCAGCCACTGGCCCTAGGAAAGATCAGGCTTACATGTGAGGGGTGCACGGAGACGTCACAGCTTTGGTGTCAGAGTAGGGGACAAGCAGGATCCTCATTCCAGGCAGGGGTTAGAGACCCCCTCTCTCCACCAGTGCTGTTTAGGAGAGGACAGGCTCGGGAGAGGGGATAAGGAAAGGCCTCTGGAGCCCAGAGGTGAAGACCCACAGGCTGATGGGCATCTAGGAGAAAGTGTCCTGAAAAGGGCTGGAGGACCCAGAAAAGGAATCAAACATGAAGGTTTGACCTAGTAGAAGGGTCAAGTCTGCAGCTGCATTTGAAGGACAGTTGGGGAGCCCCAGGTAAGCTGGATCCCTGAATGTGGTGCCCCTGCTGTGGTCACACCCTCACCCCCTCAGGCCAGGAGATGCTGAGATGTGATAGTGGACCATCTTTTATCTCCATCTGCCTGGACAAGAGACATAAAGGACATCCCAGGACCTCCCCCCAGCCCAGCCCAGGTTCTCTGCTCTCACACATCAGGGGCTATGGTTCCCACATCTGCCATTTGGGGGATGAACTCACCTGGACTGTCAGGATCTTCCACTCGCCATTGTGTAACCTTGAACAGGACCAGCCTCAGATCCTGAGGCTGCAACTCCCCCTCACAGGGAGTGTGGACATAAATAAAACATGGGAGGTGCTGTTTATTGAGCACTTAGTCCTGGAAGCACCACTGCAGGTTTGCCAATTGAACCAGGACAACCCTGAGGGGCTGTTTCCTAATTGCCCCTAATTTATAACTGAGGGAGCTGTGAAGGAAGCACCCCGATCAGCAGCTGGTGAGGAAGGAGCCAGAGGGAATGAGAGGGAAAATCCAGGGGGCAGTTGGGTGCCTGGAAGAGCCAGTCCAGAATCCTAGGTCAGGACAGGGTCTCCCTCCTGGCCGGGGGTCGGCTGGTGGACAGGATTCGCATGTGGGAAATGTCATCGTACCTTCCAGTCCTTGTGCGGAGCAATAGACACCCCAGGGCGGCTGCCAGTGCCAGTCCTACCAGGACTGCAATGCCAATGATGGACGCCACAGGGAGGCCTGTGGTGCTTCTTCCATCTGCAATAAGAAGAAAAAGGGAGGGGTATGAGTCTCAAGTCAGATCTGGGGAAGCCAGGAGGGGCCGTGGCAGAAGGGCCTGGTTCGGGAGGAAGGAAAGGCCACTGAGGTCTGCCTGGTGTGTGTGTTGTCACCACAGCGTCCACACCCCCTCAACCCTTGCACCATTCTGTTCCTCAGTGAAACCCTGGACTTACTCTAATCTTCACATTTTATCCCCACCCCTGGGGCCAGCCCTGGGATCCTGTTCATTTTGCTCTCACATTATGCCTCTTCCCCTTGTCTTCTGTTTCATCACCATTGATGGTATTAGAAGGAGGTTCTTAACAGTCCACTCTTCACTGATTAAAGAGAATAATATTAGGTGACTGCTTTTGAGGTTGGCTCTGTGCCAGGCATATGGGAAATAATTTAGGATTATCTCATCTGCTGCTTCGCTGTCTGTGAGGGGGCCTGGTGTCACCTCCACTGTGCAAAATGAGTATCTGAGCATGTAAAGGGCTTCAGTAAATCAGTGAAGGTCACAGAGCTGGAAGGTGATAAGACAAATCTTAATCCCAATTCCCTGAGATGTTACAGCTAGTAACAAAAACGTTAATAACAAAAGAACAATAGCTGCTATATTTGATTGAGCCCGATTCTGTGTATGACGCTGTCTCAGGATTTCATCTCATGAACTCATATTAACAACCCTCACAACAGCCTTGAGATCTAGCTGTTCTTTCCAGTTTTCTAGATGAGGGAACAGGCTCAGGAGGATGAGCATCCTGCCTGAGGTCCAATGGCTGGTACATATCACAACCAAGATGCTAACAAGATACATTTAATTCCTGGGAATTTTATCCAAATTTCCTTAGAGGCTCTGAAGGAGGCTCACACCTCCTCCAGGCCCACATCCATTTTATACCCCCGTCAGTAAAATATACAGGGAGGAAGGGGGAGAGGTTGAGGGTCACTCACAGCTCACATCCAGCCTGATGGGGGCACTTTTGCTGGAATTGCTTCGGTTGGAGACCTCACACTGGTAATTCCCGGCATCCTCCCTCTTGACAGGGCGTATGGTGAGGGTGCTGTTGTCCTGGGGCAGCTTCATTCTGTCCATGAGCTTTAGACTCTGGCCATTGAAGAACCAGTGGATGGAGACCCCAGTGTTATTTGTGGAGCAGGTCAAGACCACAGAGTCTTTATTGTCTGTGACTATGGCGTTGCTGGCCTGGACAGAGGGTTGGGTCACTGGCTCTGTGGAGAAACACAGGAGGTGATGGAATGAGAATTGGCCTGTGGCCTGGGGTCACACTCCTTCCTCTGAGATGACAGCCACTCCTAGGACCCCAGCAAGATGTGTAAAGGTGCCCCAGAGGATGGCCCTGCTGTCTGAAGAAGGATGAGTGTCTTTGTTCAGGTGATGATCTGTAAGGAGAGCTCTGTTCCTACCCCTCTGACCCTCAGTCATGTGTCTGCTCTGCCTGGACATCACTGTGGTATCAGCACCAGGAACCTCTTAGCCCATGTGTCCAGCAACCTCATTATCATGAGGAATTTTTTCCCATGGACTTCGGTGAGATTTTCTTGAACTTTTGTGACTTTAAAAGATCAGGCCTCATTCCTTTATACCTTTCCATGTATTTTGGAGGATGAAGACTCGCAGCCCTTCCATCTCTGTGTCTAAGGCACCTTCATGTAAAGTAGGGAAGGCATTTATACTGTTATAATTTACTAGGGAATGAGAGCCACCTGCACCATCTTCATAACCTTAGGAATCAAAGAGTTTTCAATCTACAGGTTTTCTCACTGTGAAGAAGACTTTTACTTCCAGATCTGTGGCTTGACTCTCCTGGTGAAAAACTTCTGTAGAGTGGTGGTTACTGTATACAGAATACTGGCACCCTTACAAATAGAATGAAACTTCTGCAACATAATAAAGGCCTTTCATGAAATGCCCACAGCTAGCATCACACTCCATGGTGAAAGAGTGAGAGTATTTCCTCTAAGATCAGGTAGAAGATAAACGTCCCACTTTCACCACCCGTATTCAACAGAGTACAGCAGACCAGGCAAAAATAATTAGGAGGAAAAAAAACACAGTGCAATCAAATTGTAAAAAAATAAGTACATTATGTTTGTTTGCACATGACATGAAATTTTATATACAAATCCTTAAAGAGTCCACTAAAAACTGTTGAACTAATAAACAACTTCAACAAATTTGGGGGATAGAAAATCAACATACAAAAATCACTGTGTTGCTAACACTAACAATGAAAAACCCAAAAAAGAAATAGGAAAACCATTCTATTTGCAATAACATTAAAAAGAATAAAATACTTCAGAAAAAAGAATCAAATACTTAGGAATTAACTTAATTAGTAAGTCAATAGACTGTATATGGAAATATATAAAACATTGCTGTAATAAATTACAGAGGACACAAATAAATGGAAAGACATCCCATGTTCATGGTGATGAAACTTAGTCTTGTTAAGATGACAGTGTTATCCGAAGAGATCCACAAATTCAGTGTAATTCCTACCAAGTTCCTTTTTTTAAGATTTCATTTTTAAGTACTCTCTACACCCAATGTGGGGCACAAACCTACAACCCCAAGATCAGGAGTTGCATGCTCCACCAGCTAAGCCAGCCAGGTACCTCCATATCAAATACTTAACGAAATGTTTTGCCGAAAGAAGAACTTCCAAAAATTCACACAGAAATTCAGAAGCCTCAAATAGGCAAACTTATTTTGAAAAAGAACAAAGTTGGAGGACTCCTACTTCCTGACTGCAGAGCTTTAGTAACTGATAATAATGGGGTCTGGTATAAAGACAAACATAGAGACCAATGGAATAGAATAGGCACCCCAGAAACAAACCTTGTCATATGTGGTCCAGTGATTTTCAAGAAGGTTGTCATGACCATTAAATGGAGAAAAATATCTATTCAACCAATGGTGTTGGGAACACTGGATAGCCATGCAAATGAATGAAGTTGGACCCGATCTCACATCATGTACAAAAATTAACTTAAATATGTCAAACATCTAAACATTAGAGTCAAATAGTAAAAGTCTAAAAACAAACATAATGCAAAAACTTACTGAAACTGGATTTCCCAATGATTTCTTAGATATGACACCCAAAGCAAAGACAATAAAAGAAAAAATAGCTGAATTGGATTACATCAAAATGGAAAACTACTGTGCATCAAAAGACAGAATCCGGAGAGTGGTAGTACCAGTTATGGAATTAACAGGATATAGGGATGAAATGTACAACATAGGAAATATAGTCAATGGTATTTAAAATTTTTTTTTTTAAGATTTTATTTATTTGCGAGAGAGAGAATGAGAGACAGAGAGCATGAGAGGGAGGAGGGTCAGAGGGAGAAGCAGACCCCCTGCCGAGCAGGGAGCCCGATGTGGGACTCGATCCCGGGACTCCAGGATCATGACCTGAGCCGAAGGCAGTCGTTTAACCAACTGAGCCACCCAGGCGCCCCAGTCAATGGTATTTTAATGGGGCTGCATGGGGTCAGATGGGAGCTACATTGTGTTGAATAGAGCATAACATAGAGAGTTGTCCAATCACTATGCTGTACACCTGAAACTATGTCACATTGTGTGTCAATTAAAGTTCACTAACAAAGAAAATGTGAGGGCAACCCATGGATTGGAAGGAAACATTTGCAAACCATATCTGGTTAGAGGTTAATATCTGGATTATATAAAGGACTTCTGCAATTCAACAACAACAAAAAGCAACTTGACCCTTAGGATCCTTCTTCCCTATTTGCAAAGTCCCATTTTATGCATGGGGCTTTCTGGAACTGAGAAGCCCTCTCCCCACATTCCAGGCTGGACCCAAGGTCTACCATACAATCAGAAAGTAAGGGGAGGAAGCGACAGCAGACATGTAGGGGGAGAGTTCAGGGACAGATCTGGGATTTGCTAGTGGGAAATAACTTCTTCTAGGCTCTTTTCTGAAAGCCAGACAGACCTTCACCACAGCGATCCATGCAGATGCTCCAGGGATCCACTTACCAGAGACTGTGATAGTCTTGACTGTGGTCTTATTGAGGCGAGTGCCAGAGTTATAGGCGAGGCAGGTATAGGATCCACTATCATTCGCAGTGATGTTGGGGATAAAGAGCTCCTGTGTGAGTGGCTGGGGCCTCCCACTGATAAACCAAGAATACTGTGCAGGCGGGTTAGAGGCTGCGTGGCAGGAGAGACTGAGGTTGGCCCCTGGAAGGTAACAGGAGTCTGAGGGGGAAATGGTGGGGGCGTCCGGACCATCTGGAGCAAACAGAATAAAGCCACAGGTGATGTAATCTGAGGGAAGGGGAGGTCCTGGTGTGTATTAGGGCCACAGTGTCCCTCTGAGCTGGGTCCCAACCTTGTTTGAGAAAGTCCCAACCATAAGCCCCCTGTGTTCACTGAGCCTGGGTCTAAGACATTCACCTGTTTCCCCTCAGAGGCTGGTGACCCTCTCAGGGAGGAACAGCCCGTCCCCTCCCAGAGTTGGCTTAGGTTGGGCCTGCCCAGGATTGTCTGGGACCAGAAGCCATGGCCAGCCTGGGGGTCCAGCTGAGAGTCATGGACTCAGACCCCAGAAAGATAGTTGTGGCCTGGCCCCCGGCAGCGTGGATTTGGGCTGGCAGCCCGGGTCAGGTAGGAAGGGAAGTTACTCACAGAGAACATTCAGGGTGAATGGGTCACTATGACCAGTACTCCCTGGGTTCCGAATTTCACACTCATAGGTTCCTGTGTCATTTCTTGTGACACCATGTATAGTGAGAGTCCTGTTGTCCAGGGAAAGCTCCAGCCTGGTGCTGGCCCGGAGGCTCTTCCTGTTTACTGACCACAGGTAGCTTGTGTTCTGTGTCTGAGGTCCACACATTAGTAGAACAAAATCCACATTCTCCACGGGGTCGGAGTTGTTGCTTGCGATGTTGGGTTTGGGTAACTCCGCTGTGCAGACAACAGAAAGAACATTGCCCTGGGTGGTTGGTACATGAAATTTCTCCAAGACATCTATTTATTAAAAAAGATTTTATTTATTTATTTAAGAAAGAGAGAGAGAGAGCGCACACACGGAAGCAGGTGGAGGGGCAGAGGGAGAGGGAGAAGGAGACTCCCTGCTTCGTAGGGAGCCACATCTCGGGCTTGGGCTCGATCCCAGGATCCTAGGATCATGACCTGATTTGAAGGCAGACACTTAAACGACTCAGCCCCCCAGGGGCCCCATTCCACAAGCATCTTGAATCAGAGTTGGCATCTCTCACCTCTCAGCCAACCTGAGGCCTTCAAAGACTAGGCAGGTGTGTGTAGCTCAGGACAAATGCATGAGCATCTGAGCGCTAGGAGAAAGTAAAGCCCCTGCTCTGTGTGCTGACAGCAAGGCTGTCTCCAGAGTGAATTACAGAGCAGCATTTGATCCTGGAAGACACAGGACAGAGTCAGAGACAGCCCCGGACCTCTCCTGGCTCTGCACTGACCTGCCAGCCAAGCCTGGGGATGGGGGTCTGAGCAGAAATGACACCGGGGACAGCAGGAACAAGCCTGGAGGTCAGTCCAGTACTCAGGTCCCAGGGCCTGGATGGCAGCTCTGCCCAGCTGTTTGATAATGAGTGACATGAGGCAGTGACCCCATCCATGGCAGAGCCGAGTCCAGTGACCAAGCAGAGAGCGAGGGGATGAGCAGGAAGCAGGGGTGGTGAGGGAATGAATGATGCATCATCTCTTCAGAGAGGCTTCCTGGGTGCAGGATCCTAGCAGATCTGGCCACCAGGCTCCCTGCCCTCCAGCGGGAGAGACACCGCACCGTTCACTCCTTCCCTCCTAACAAAAGCAACTGAGTTGCTCCCAGTCACCTCTGCTCAGGAGCCCTAACCCCATCCTGGCACAGACCCACAGGGTCACTAGAATCAGCAGCCCCAACACAGGGGTCTGGGCAGGGGCTTTCTGGGCTGAGCTCTGGTGGGGATCCCAGAGGCCCCTCAGGACTTGTCCTCCTGGGGCGTGCAGAGTTCTAGATCCCTGAATCGGGATTCTGGGAAAGGAATTCTAATCTAATTAAGTTGTCTCCATTGTGTGTGTCCTGTACTAAATGCTCGAACCCCCCACAGGACATAATGCGGAAGGGAATGGAGGCCCAGTTCAGGCCTGTAAATCCTGTGTGTGTGAAGTAGATTCACCCCACCCAACACCAGAGGTGAGAGAGGAATTACTCACGGAATACGCGCAGCTGTCCTGTTCCTTGATCAACTTGAAAATTTCTCTTTGTGATTTGTACGGTGTAGTATCCTGTGTCCTTCAGGTTGATGTTCTGGAACAGCAGGGATCCATTGGGGTATATTGTCTCTCTGCCGCTGTGTGCAGGCCCTGGGGTAGTTACTTGTGTGTCTACTACATATGATACAATTTGGCGGCTGGGCTCTACAGTTTCCCCTCGGAACCAGCCATAGCCTAGAGGATCCCCAGGCAGATTGTGGACGAGCAGAAGAACATCCTTTCCTTCAGCAACACTGGGCGGCACCGATTCCACCGTGACTTGGGCAGTGGTGGGCGGGTTCCAGAAGGTTAGGAGTGAGACTAGGAGGGAAGGGAGGAGACGGATCAGTGTTTGGACCTATGTGTTGGGAGGGAAAGCTGGGGTTCTGGAGAGAGAACAGATCCTAACCCCCCAGCCTCGGGGTGTGTGTGTGAATGTGTGTCTCCTGCTGGTCAAGGTCAGCGGCATGACCACACTACTTCAGCGCCTCTGAACTTAATTTCCTCTGTTTCCAACCCTCTTCCTCACATGTCTGTCGCTCACTCCCTCCCTGCCCTTGGATACCTGCTCCCGCTCAGGGAGTCCTGGGGAGAGGTCTGCCCTGAGCGCCTCCTCTAAAGACCCTCTGTCTTCACGTTCTGACCTTTCCCTGCTCTGTTCCCTTCCTGGTGCTTATCAGGACCTGACATCACATTCTAGACGTCTCTGCGTGTCTGTCTTCCTCCCCATAGAAGTGAGCTCGGGGAGGGCGGGGACTCCTCTGATCTGTGCTGTACCCCAGGGGTGGGACAGGCTGTAAATACCCGGGGATGAATGAATGTGGCCCCAGGGCTCTCCAAGTCTGGCGTTTGTCTGTCAAGATCTCAGGTTGGTGGGAAAGGGCAGTGTTTAGGGTCCCTGGTTGTTGTTATCAGTTTTCAGAATTCAGTCCTCAGTGATGAGTAACTTGGGAAACAGCCCTTGGCTCCCCACTTCCAGATCATGAGATTTTCCCGTTGCTGATCCGGCTCCCCCGTCCTGCCCTGCTCCCCTGTCCCCTCTCAGAGCCCTGTCCTCCCCGGGAGACCCCAGCCAGCCTCTCTCTCCCATCCTCCCGCCCCCTCGCAGGGGATCATCCCTCTCACCTGCCAGCAGGACCTCCTGCCAGGGGACGCGTCCTCCTCGGGGAGGGGCCGACGGGGGCTCCATGGTGCCTGCTGCCCGGTCCGTCCCTCCCTCTGGGGGAAGAGCTTCTGCTCCAGAAACGCTCAGGAGCACTGCCGTCCTGTCCTGTCAGCTCTGCCGTCCTTCCTCCCTCTGAGCTGAGCGGCCTCTGGGGGCAGGAGCGCTGGGCGGGGTCACGTGGGCCGGGGGCGGGGTCTCTGCCAGGTCCCTGCCCCGCCCCTCCCCGCCCCTCCCCTCCCCTCTCCTCTCTCCTCTCATCCTCTCCCCTCCCTCCTGACTCCCTTGTCCCCTTCTTCCCCTTTCATTTCCTTCTACATTTTAGATCCCTGGGAACTGCTGAGGCCTCTCCATCTTCAGCTGTGGTTTCCCACCATATGCGAGAGCGCGCACACGCCCTTGTTTGGACAAGCACAAGCCTGTGGCGTTGGGGTCCAGTCACCCTCACAGCTCAGGGTCAAGATGCAGGATAAGCAGCCTCACAGCCCTCTCTCCTCCCCATGTGGCTTTCCTTTCAGGAGCCCGGGGGCTGCCTCAGGAACCCTTGTCACAGGGATGTCACCCCCACTGTGCGCTGGAATCACCTGTGGAACTTTATTAAGACTGTGGATGCCCAGGTGACACCCAGAAATGCTGCTTCAGCAGATGCCCAGCCAGACTGAGACCGGGTGGGATGATGTGGGACGGGGCCGCCTTTCCCTCTCCAGTGCCCACGGAGTGTCTGCAGATCCTATGAAAATGCAGATTCTGACTCAGCAGGTGTGGTGTGGACCCCAGAGTGTGCCTCTAACAAGCTCCCAGGTGATGCTGATCGTCCTGGCCCAGGGAGCACACTCTGAATAGCCAGACTGAGGGGGACTCGGTTCCCTTAGAGGTTGGCCCCTCTCCCTACCCTGAGTTGGCCTCTGCTGAGTCCTGGCCTTGAGTCTGTTGGCATCACACACAGAGCCCCAGGGTCCCCAAATCCAGGGGATATTTCCGTTTGTAACAGAGAATCCTAGCTGGGCACCGGTCTCCCCAGTGTTCTCACAGCTCTGGGGAGGTTGGATTGACTCCTGGCAGCAAGGTCCCGGAGATGACTCTGGGGTGAGAAAGGGGCAGGCTGGGTGATGACTGGTGAGGGACCCACAGTCCATCCCTGGGTGTCCCTAGCTCGGCCTCTGCTTCCAGGGTTAGAGACCCAGGATCAGGTGTCTCAGGAGCTCAGTTCCCAGGTGGGAAGGGGGTTTCCTGTGTGTCCTCTGAAGAGAGGACTGGTGGGAGATCGGATGGCTGGGGCCGCCAGGAAGGTTTGGAGGACACCCTCCTTCTCCATGTCTGTTGGCTGAATTGTGGCCCTGAGACTGTCCATGTGCCCCTGAGTGTCCTGGGCAGCCTGTGTGCTCTGTCTGGGGACTTTCTTATGGTCACCCTACCTCCCCCATGGTGGTGCCAGGCAGGGAATGGGGAGCTGCACACGGACCCCTGACAGATCAGGGACCTCCTAGGGCCCTAGAAGGAGCGGGCAGGACAGAACAGGCATGTGGGAGGGACCCAGAAGGGTCTGTTGGAGAAACGGATGGAAACCAGGCTCCTCCACCTCCTTAGCTAAAGCCAGCTTCAGGGTTTTTTTGTGTGTTTTCTGCATGTCCCTATGTCACCCTTTGGCGGCGATTCTCGGGGCAGCACCAGGAATGCTGCCTAGGCTCCCAAGGATGTGAGTGGGACGGGAGCCCTGGGCAGAGGTGAAGGACTGGGCAGCCCGGGTCCTGGACTCTGTGGGTCCTAGACTGCCTGACTCCATCCCAGGGCAGGGTGAGCCCTAGCAGAGCACAGGCACTGACCGGAAGATTCCTGCTCCCGTGTCAGGAGAATTGTCCCCCCAGAGGGAGGTGCTCCCTCAGCAAGAGCTCTCTGTCCTTAAGATTTCAAGGAATGACCTAGTAGGGGTCTCTTGAGACCACTTTACTATTTTTTTAAACTAAATTCTATGTCACACATGGGGCTCAAATTCATGATCCAAAGATCAAGGGTTTTATGCTCCAGGCACCTGGGTGGCTCTGTTGGTTAAGCATCTGCCTTCAGCTATGGTCATGATCTCAGGGTCCTGGGATCGAGCCTCCCATAGGGCTCCCTGCTCAGTGGAGGTCTGCTTCTCCCTCTCCCACTTCCCCTTCTTGTGCTCTCTTGCTCTCCCTCTCCCTCAAATAAATAAATAAAACGTTAAAAAAAAATACAGTAGCATGCTCTACTGACTGAGCCAGCCAGGTGCCCCTGGGGAAATTTCTGCTAAGAGAAATTACCATTCACCAAAAAAAGGGTCAAGGAGGGGATGAGTCCTCCTTATTCAGATCCTCTCAGATCATCCCTGGTGGGTCAGGGGTCAGGACACTTTCCCTGGGAACCCCCACTTCCTGGGAAATGGGGGCCTTTGTCCTGGGTTCAGGACAGCCTGTAGGGGTCTCCAGAAATCAGGAGGGACCTGACCCTGGGTCCATGTCCCTGAATATCTTCAGGGCTTAGAGCCGGTTCTCTGGCTCAGGCTGCAGCTCCTGACCCCACCTAGAGTCTGGGGTCCCAGGAGGGCCCTGGAAGGAGCAGTTCCCAGGGGAAACTAAGAAGCCATTTCTGCTTTGTGGTTGATCTGGCAGTAAATGTTTGTGTTGGGGTGTCGTAATTCCTGTAAAAGAAGAAGAGGCCTCTGAGACCCTGTCACCTTCTTAGAACATTTCTGGGTGACTTTCAGGTTCTAGGCCCACCTGGGCTGCTCTCTGGGAGCCTGGCTGTGTGGCAGGTGTCTGCCCCAGGCCCCTCCTTCCTCCCACAATGCCCTCTCCCCCTTGCTCTCCTGTTTCCTGAACCTGAAAACACAGCCAGGGGCAGGATGGGCGCAGATCTTTGGCCCCCTTGGGCTTCGGGGACCAGAGCAGTCATTGCCCACACTCACCTGGTAGATGGGAACGGCTGTGGTGGGGCTGGGCAGGGAGTCCTAAACAGGAGAGAATGGGTATTGGTAGTCAGAGAGGCAGGGTCATTTCTCTACAGAAGTGACCAGATCTGCCTCTGGAGCAGCCTTCTCCAAGCCTGCTGACCCATACCCCAGGCCCCGACCACTGCCCAGGACCCCTGGCTAATGCTCCCAGTGCCCACCCTGCCCCTGGCTGGACTCCAGGGTTCTCCTTTGGCCAGCTCAGGGGAGCAGGGACAACTCAGGACATGCAGGGGGATGGTCCTTCCCCTGAAGAGGGTCCACTCCTGGCCAGAACAGGGCTTGCCTTGTCCTAGCTACTCTGGGGGAAGCAAGGTCTGCTCTGTGCTGCTGAATTGGCTGGTTGCCCACCTTGAGTCTGCACAGCCTGGACCCCAGTGGAAAGAGTGGTGGAGGGGGCGGGCTTACCGGGGATGCGGAGCTGCAGGCTGGACCATGGCCTGGGGACAGAGACAGGAGTTAGCACCAGGGCTGTGAAGAAGCTTGGGGCCACCCTCCAGGAGGGGACAGGTCCTCAGCTCTCAGAGAACAGGGAAGCAGGAGCACCTCCCAGGGACAGACCCACTGGCCATGTTAGGGCCCATGAGGTCAAGGTGCTGACCTATGACCTAGATTCCACAGGTCAGCGTGTATGGCCATTTGAGGTCCCCTGAGCTGAAGCCACAGAGAAAGGGTCAGAGGCCCTGGGGAGTGACTGGCAGGAGTGGACAATGTGGGCAGGACTTCGGGGCTCTGGGTCCCACCCGTGCTGAAGATATACTCACGGGGGGTGGATGCTGGGCGACAGAGCTCTCTGAGATCACACCAGCCACTGGCCCTAGGAAAGATCAGGCTTACATGTGAGGGGTGCAGGGAGACGTCACAGCTTTGGTGTGAGAGCAGGGGAAAAGGAGGATCCTCATTCCAGGCAGGGGTTAGAGACCCCCTCTCCCCACCAGTGCTGTTCAGCAGAGGACAGGCCCAGGAGAGGGGATAAGGAAAGCCTTTGGAGCACGCCCTCGGCCCAGAGGGGAAGACACTCAGGCTGATGGGCATCTAGGAGAAAGTGTGCAGAAAAAGAATGGAGGACCCAGGAAAGGAATCAAACATGAGGGTTTGTCTGAGTGGAAGGGTCAAGCCTGCAGCTATGTGTACAGGACAGTTGGGGAGCCCCGGGTATGCTGGATCCCTGAATGTGGTGCCCCCGCTGTGGCCAGACCCTCGCCCCCTCAGGTCAGGAGATGCTGAAATGTGACGGCAGCCTGTCCTCTATCTCCATCTGCCTGGACAAGAGGCATAAAGGACATCCCAGGACCTCTCCCTGGCCAAACCCAGGTTCTCTGCTCTCACAGATCAGGGGCTGTGGTTCCTGCATCTGCCATTTGGGGGATGAACTCACCTGGACTGTCAGGCTCTTCTACTCTCCATTGTGTGACCTTGACCAGGACCAGCCTCAGATCCTGAGGTATAACTCTCCCTCACAGGGTGTGTGGACATAAATAAACCATGGGAGGTGCCATTTACCGAGCACTTAGTCCTGTCAGCACCACTGTAGGTTTGCCAATCGAACCAGGAAAACCATGACGGGCTGTTTCCTAGTTGTCCCTAATTTATAACTGAGGAACATTTGAAGGATTCACTGGTCAGCAGCTGGTTAGGAAGGAGCCAGATGGAATGAGAGGGAAAATTCAGAGGGCTGTTGGGCGGCCTGGAAGAGCCAGCCCAGAATCCTAGGTCAGGATGGGGTCCCCTCCTGGCCCAGGGTCAGCTGGGGGACAGGATCAGTGTGGGAAATGCCATCGTACCTTCCAGTCCTTGTGTGGAACAGGAGACAACCCAGGGTGGCCGACAGTGCCAGTCCGACCAGGACCCCGACTGCAATGCCAATGATGGACCCCACAGGGAGGCCTGTGGTGCTTCTTTCATCTGAAATAAGAAGAAAAAGGGAGGGGAATGAGTCCCAGGTCAAATCAGAAGCCAGGAGGGGCCATGGGGGAAGGGTCTGGTTCAGAAGGAAGGAAAGGCCACTGAGGTCTGGGTGGTGTGTGTGTTGTGATCACCATGTCCCACCCCCTCGACCGCTGCATCGTTTCTGTTCCTCAGGGAAATCCTGGACTTGCTTGAATCCTCATGTTGTGCCCCCACCCTCGGGCCAGTGCCAGTGTCCTGTTCATTTTCCTCTCACATTATGCCTCTTCCCCTGGGTCATCCTTTCCATTACTATCAATGTTCTTTTTTTTTTTTTTTTTTTGAAAGATATTATTTATTTGACAGAGAGAGACACAGCAAGAGAGGGAACACAAGCAGGGGGAGTGGGAGAGGGAGAAGCAGGCTTCCTGCTGAGCAGGGAGCCTGATGCGGGGCTCGATCCCAGGACCCTGGGACCATGACCTGAGCCGAAGGCAGACGCTCAACGACTGAGCCAACCAGGCTCCCCTACTATCAATGTTCTTAGAGGGAGGCCCCTACCTGTCCATTCAACACTAATTAAAGAGAATAACACTAGCTGACTGCTTTTGAGGTCAGCTCTGTGCCAGGCACGTGGGAAATACTTTATGTTTATCTCATCTGCTGCTGTCCCTGCCCATGAGGGGGCAGGTGTCACCCCCTACTGTGCAAAATGAGCATCCGAGTATGTAAAGGGCTTCAGTAAATCAGTGAAGGTCAGAGAGTTGTAATGTGATCACACAACACTTAATCCCAACTCCCCGAGATATTACAGCTAGTAACAAAAACGTTAATAACAAAAGAACAATAGCTACTAAATTTGATTGAGCCTGATTCTGTGTATGATGCGTCTCAGGATTTCATCTCATAAATTCATATTAACAACCCTCACAACAGGCCTAAGATCTAGCTGTTCTTTCCAATTTTAGAGATGAGGAGACTGAGGCTCAGGAGGTTAAGCATCTTGCCTGAGCTCCAATAGCTGGTACATATCAGATGCTAACAAGATTCTAACAAGATGCTAACAAGATTCATCTAATTCCAGGGAATTCTATCCACATTGTCCTAGAGGCTCTGAAGGAGGCTCCCACCACCTACGGGCCTGCATCTATTACACACCCCCTGCCAGTGAAATATACAGGGAGGAGAAGGAGAGGTTGAGGGTCACTCACAGCTCACACCCAGCCTGATGGAGTCACTTTTGCTGCAACTAACTGGGTTGGAGACCTCACACTGGTAATTCCCGGCATCCTCCTTCCTGACAGGGAGTATGGTGAGGGTGCTGTTGTCCTAGGACAGCTTCATCCTCTCCATGAGCTTCAGACTCTGGCCATTGATGAACCAGTGGATGGAGACCCCAGTGTTATTTGTGGAGCAGGTCAGGACCACAGAGTCCTTATCTTCTGTGACTATAGTTTTGTAGGCCTGGACAGTGGGCTGGGCCACTGGCTCTGTGGGGAAACACAGGAGGTGATGGAATGAGAATGGGCCTGGGGCCTTGGGTCACACTCCTTCCTCTGAGACGCCAGCCATTCCAAGGGCCCTAGCGAGATGTGTAAATGTGCCCCAGAGGATGCCCCTGCTGTCTGCAGAAGGATGAGTGTCTTTGTTCAGGTGACGATCTGTAAGGAGAGGCCCTTACCTCCCCCTCTGACCCTCAGTCATGTGTCTGCTCTGCCTGGACATCTCTGTAGTATCAGCACCAGGAACGTCTTAGCCCATGTGTCCAGCAACATCGTTATCATCAGGAAGAGCTGAGACCAATGACCAAGCAGAGAGCAAGGAGATGAACAGGAAGCAGGGGTGGTGAGTGAATTAATGATCCATCATCTCTTCAGAGAGGTGTCCTGGGTGCAGGATCCTAGGAGGTCTGGCCACACAGGCTCCCTGCCCTCCAGCGGGAGAGATTCCCACACTGTTCACTCCTTCCCTCCTAAGCAAGAGCAACCGAGTTTGTTACACGTGGACCTTGTGCTGGTTTCAGGTGTAGAGTCAGGAGGACAAGGCAAATTCTTTCCCTGACACCCCAGTGGGAGAGACAGGAACACAGATCTCAAGTCCAGCACAGAGAGGTGAGGACTGGGCATCTGGGGGTCGGCCGGATCATTCTGCCTCTGATTGCTGATGCAGGTCATATGGTTCTAGAGTAAACATGGAGTGAGCCTCCGGTTGCCATCACTGCCCAGACCAGCATCCCTCCCTCTGCTGGAGGAGAGGACGGGGCTGTGTCTGCACACAGAGCCTGGGTAACTCTGATCTGCTGCTCACCAGTCTGTGTGACCCTGATTCAGTGACTGTGTCTCCCCGTGCCTCAGTTTCCCCTTAATGCAATAAGAATAATGGTAGATGATCTCTACTTGCCATGCTTGTGAATTAACCTTTAAACGTCCCAAAATACCTGACCTCAATTTGGTCTATAGCCGCTGGCCAATCAGATGGCGGCTATTCCCACTTGTCTCCACAAGAGAAGGCTCCCTGGGCCTGATTCTTGGTGGAGGAGGAGATGCCAGGACATCTCTCTGCTCTGTTCCTTCCTGGGGGTGCTGCCCTTCCACTGGTGTCCCCCAAGCCCTCCACAGCAGTTGGCTAATGGACCGGGGACTTTTTTTTTTAAGATTTTATTTATTTACTTGAAAGACAGAGAGTGAGCCAGAGAGAGAGCATGAGCAAGGGGAGGGGGAGAACCAGACTCCCCTGCTGAGCAGGGACCCTAACCGGGGCTCAATTCCATGACACTGGGATCAGGACATGAGCCAAAGGCAGTTGCTTAACTGACTGAGCCACACAGGTGCCCCTGGACTGGGGACTTCTGTGTCTGTGCTGTCCATGCTGAGTCTCAGGTGAAGGACCAGGCTCTGCCCTCCCCAGATGTGGCTCTTGAGACTGAGCCCTGGCTGGTGACCAGCTCGGGCAGCTGCGAAATCATTGCTCCCAGGCAGCTCTGCCCAGGAGCCCTAACCCCATCCTGGCACAGACCCCCAGGGTCACTACAGTCAGGAGCCCCAACACAGGGGTCTGGGCAGGGGCTTTCTGGGCTGAGCTCTGGTGAGGATCCCAGAAGCCCCTCAGGCCTGGTCCTGACTGGACCCTGCAGGGTCTTTCTCAGATGGTCCCAGAGTCTGGATTCCTGAAAAGGCATTTGATATTAGGAAGTTTGTCTCCACTGTGTGTGTCCCGCACTAAATGCTTGAACCCCACATGGGACTTAATGCAGAGGGGGATGGAGGCCAAATCTTGGCCTGTCCATCCTGTGTGTGTGAAGTAGAATTCATCCCACCCAACACCAGAGGTGAGAGAGGAATTACTCACGGAATACGCGCAGCTGTCCTGTTACTTGATCAACTTGAACGTCTCTCTTTATGATTTGTATGGTGTAGTATCCTGTGTCCTTCAGGTTGATGTTCTGGAACAGCAGGGATCCATTGGGGTATATTGTCTCTCTTTCGCTGTGTGCAGGCCCTGGGGTAGTTACATTTCTGTCTACTGCATATGATACAATTTGACGGCTCGACTCTACAGTTTCCCCTCTGAACCAGTTATAGCCTAGAGGATCCCCAGACAGATTGTTGACTCGCAGAAGAACATCCTTCCCTTCAGCAACACTGGGCGGCACCGATTCCACAGTGACTTGGGCAGTGGTGGGTGGGTTCCAGAAGGTTAAGAGTGAGACTAGGAGGGAAGGGAAGACACAGATCAGTGTTTGGACCTATGTGTTGGGAGGGAAAGCTGGGGCCCCGGAGAAGGAGCAGGTCCTAATCCCCCAGCCTCGGGGTGTGTGTGTGAGTGTGTGTCTCCTGCTGGTCAAGGTCAGCGGCATGACCACACTACTTCAGCGCCTCTGAACTTACTTCCTCTGTTTCCAACCCTCTTCCTCACATGTCTGTCGCTCACTCCCTCCCTGCCCTCAGATACCTGCTCCCACTCAGGGGGTCCTGGGGAGAGGTCTGCCCTGAGCGCCTCCTCTAAAGACCCTCTGTCTTCACGTTCTGACCTTTCCCTGCTCTGTTCCCTTCCTGGTGCTCGTCAGGACCTGACATCACATTCTAGACGTCTCTGTGTGTCTTCCTCCCCATAGAAGTGAGCTCGGGGAGGGCAGGGACTCGTCTGATCTGTGCTGTACCCCAGGGGTGGGGCAGGCTGCAAATACCCGGGGCTGAATGAACGTGTCCCCAGGGCCCTCCAAGTCTAGCGTTTGTCTGTCAAGATCTCAGGTTGGTGGGAAAGGGCAGTGTTTAGGGTCCCTGGTTGTTGTTATCAGTTTTCAGAATTCAGTCCTCAGTGATGAGTAACTTGGGAAACAGCCCTTGGCTCCCCATTTCCAGATCATGAAATTTTCCCGTTGCTGAGCCGGCTCCCCCGTCCTGCCCTGCTCCCCTGTCCCCTCTCAGAGCCCTGTCCTCCCCGGGAGACCCCAGCCAGCCTCTCTCTCCCATCCTCCCGCCCCCTCGCAGGGGATCATCCCTCTCACCTGCCAGCAGGACCTCCTGCCAGGGGACGCGTCCTCCTCGGGGAGGGGCCGACGGGGGCTCCATGGTGCCTGCTGCCCGGTCCGTCCCTCCCTCTGGGGGAAGAGCTTTTGCTCCAGAAACGCTCAGGAGCACTGCCGTCCTGTCCTGTCAGCTCTGCCGTCCTCCCTCCCTCTGAGCTGAGCGGCCTCTGGGCCAGGAGCGCTGGGCGGGGTCACGTGGGCCGGGGGCGGGGTCTCTGCCAGGGCCCCGCCTCTCCCCTCCCTCCTGACTCCCTTGTCCTCTTCTTCCCCTTTCATTTCTGCCTACATTGCGGTTCCCTGGGAACTGCTGAGGCCTCTCCGTCTTCAGCTGTGCTTTCCCACCATATGCGAGAGCGCGCACACGCCCCTGTTTGGACAAGCACAAGCCTGTGGCGTTGGCGTCCGGTGACCCCCACAGCTCGGGGTCAAGGTGCAGGGTCAGCGCCCCCACAGCCCTCTCTCCTCCCCGGGTGGCTTTCCCTTCAGAGCAGGAGCCTGGGGGCTGCCTCAGGAACATGTCACAGGGATGTCACCCCCACTGTGCGCTGGAATCACCTGTGGAACTTTATCAAGACTGTGGATGCCCAGGTGACACCCAGAAATGCTGCTTCAGCAGATGCCCAGCCAGACTGAGACCCCGTGATATGGGTGTAGGGTCGCCTGTCCCTCTCCTGAGCCCACAGAGGGTCTGCAGATGCTGTGAAAATGCAGATTCTGACTCAGCAGGTGTGGTGTGGACCCCAGAGTCTGCCTCTAACAAGCTCCCAGGTGATGCTGATCGTCCTGGCCCAGGGAGCACACTCTGAATAGCCAGACTGAGGGGGACCCGGTTCCCTTACAGGATGACCCTTCTCCCTACTCCTCTGCTGAGTCCTGGCCTTGAGTCTGTTGGCACCACACACAGAGCCCCAGGGTCCCCAAATCCAGCCGATTATTTCTGTTGTAAGAGAGAATCCCAGCTGGGCACCGGTCTCCCCAGTGTTCTCACAGCTCTGGGGAGGTTGGATTGACTCCTGGTAGCGAGGTCCCAGAGATGACTCTGGGGGTGAGAAAGGGGCAGGCTGGGTGATGACTGGTGAGGGACCCACAGTCCATCCCTGGGTGTCCCCAGCCTGGCCTCTGCTTCCAGGGACAGACACCCAGGACCACGTGTCTCAGGAGCTCAGTTCCCAGGTGGGAAGGGGGTTTCCTGTGTCCTGGGAAGAGAAGAGGTGGTGGGAGTTCAGGTGACTGGGGCTCCCAGGAAGGTTTTGAGGAGACCCTCCCTCAGGGTCTGTTGGCTGAATTGTGGCCCAGACATTGTCCATGTGCCCCTGAGTGTCCTGGGCAGCCCCTGTCCTCTGCCTGGGGGACTTTGCTGTGGTCACCCTGCCTCCCCCATCCCCCTGGTGGTACCAGGCAGGGAATGGGTTGCTGCACAGGGACCCCTGACAAATCAAGGGTCTTCTCCCTAGAAGGAGCGGGCAGGACAGAACAGACATGTGGGAGGGACCCAGAAGGGTCTGTTGGAGAAAGGGATGGAAACCAGGCTCCTTCTCCACCTCCTTAGCCAAAGCCAGATTCAGGGTTTAATGTCCTGTGTGTTGTCTGCATGTCCCTATGTCGCCCCCCTGGAGGCGATTCTGGGGCCACACCAGGGATGCTGACCAGGTTCCCAAGGATATGCCTGAGTCCTGGGCCGAGGTGAGGGACTGGTCAGCCCGGGTCCTGGTCCCTGTGGGTCCTAGACTGCCTGACTCCATCCCAGGGCAGGGTGAGTCCAGGGAGAGGACAGGCAGTATCCAGAATATTCCTGATCCTGTGTCAGGAGAATTGTCAGCCCAGAGATGTGCTCCCTCAGCATGAGCTCTCTGTCCTCGAGATTTCAAGGAATGACCTTGTAGGGGTCTCTTGAGACTTTGAGGAAAAGGCACCAGCCTGGGAGGCTGAACACCACAATGCTCTGTCTCCCCATCACTCACTGAGGGGATTGCATCCAAGTCATCTGTGTCCCTGTCTCTGCTCTGCTCTAGGTCTCCCTGCAGGAACCAGGAGCTGGAGTGGCTCCACCCAGAGACTCAGCTGAGGGATCCCAGGGCTGCCTCTGTGAAAGGGGAGGAGACCCTCAGCCCCGGGGAAACACAGGCACATCCTGGGTTCTTCTGTCCCGTCTACCTGGGACGTTCCCCCTTGTTCCCCAGGACTCCTTGGGCTGCCGAGAAACCTTCAGGGAGACATAGCAGGTGTCCCCACAGACCAGGGGCCCTCAGGATGAGGAGTCACCCCCTGATGTCTTTGGAGGTCAGTGTAGGGCTCTGAACTCCATGGGTAGTAACTGCATCTGGGGTGGTGATGCAGAATTTGTGGCAGGTCAGATCTCTAAGAGAAGAGGAAGGACACAGGCTGCCCACCCAGGCCCTCCAGGGAGAGAAGTCAGTCACAGACAGAGATGGGTGGGGGTGTCTGTGTTCTGGGAGTGAATGGGGGTCTGATCTCTAACTGTAGGAGGCCCCTGTCATCCCTCCTGAATCTAGGAGGGGGTAAGCCCTGACAGCCTTACAGGGACAGCCTTGGGCACATGCTGGCCCCCTCCCATGCTGATGCCAGCGGCCTGGGTCTGCCGGGAAGAGGCTCCGACCCCAGATGACACGGGGGTGACTTCCATTGTGTGGTTTCCCTCCTGCATTTAACGAGTATTTACTGGCTTCTGTGATGTGTCAGGCCCAGGGCTGGGTCCTGGGAGCTCCACCAAGAACAGGACAGATGTGGGCCCTGGACTCGTGGGGTTTCCCTTGGAACAGGGCCACGGGCAGTCAGGAAATCATGGCACTGAGGAGTCAATTAGAATCGAGAGAAGGGCCAGGAAGGGAAAATGTCTGGTGGGTCTGGAGCATGTCAGGGGGTCTTAGCTGATGGGGGGTCACATGGAGCACTCCTGGGAAAGTGACCTGGGGCTGAGACCGGAAGTGTGAGTGAACCTTCGCCCCTCTAAGGACAGTGGGCGGAGAGGGACTAGCTGCCCATAGAGGGACAGTCTCAGGGGGCAGACACCTAGCTGGCTAAGGGGGATGACGGGGTCCAGTGTGGGGAGCCTGGAGAGCCAGGAGGACGGTGATTGGGTGAGGCTGGGGAGGGTCAGACCCTGCTGGGCTGTGGGTGCCGAGGGGGGCGCCCAGGTGTAGAGCGGCTCTGCCGCCCTCTGGTGGACTGTGCAGGAAATGTGGGAGAAAAAGTCCTGCTACCCAGTTTTTTATTTGTACATTAATATTTCATATATAGACGTATAATTTTTAACCACCTAATTGAATTATAGTTGACGTATAAGAAGTTCAACATATTGAAAACAATTTAATAAACTTTGCCACGGGCATGCAGAGAAGTCATTCCTAGGTGAAGATACTGAATATGTCCCTCCTCACAAAAGTCTCCTCGTGTCCTCTTTATTCTCTTCATTCCCACCCCTCTGACCCTCCTTCCCCATGTTCCCATGAAACCTTACATTTGCTTTTGCTGTTATAGATTGGTGTGCATTTTTTTTAGAATTTTGAAAATTTGAATTATACAGTACGATTTGGGGCTGGGGTCTACAGCTTTACTCAGCATGGTTTTTAAAAATAACCCATTGCTCCATATTATTGTAAGTATCCACAGTGTTTTCTTTTTTATCTGTTAGTTGTATTACATTGAAAGGATGCAAAAAATTGTGTTTTTTTAATTTATTCTCTCATTTATGGACATTTCTGTTGTTTCCAACTCTGGGTGATTACAAGTACACTTGCCAGGAACTTTTGTGCAGGAGTCTTCGAAGTGGGTGTGTGTTTTCATTTCTCTGGGGTAGAGTTCCATCTAGGAGTGCAGTGAGGGGATCGCTGAGGAGGCACATGTTTAATTTTATAAAGAACATGCTACCCTGTTTTCCGAAGTAGTTCCAATTTTACTTTCTCACTAGCGACATAGGAGAGTTCCAGTTGCCCCCCCCATCCTCAACAACACTTAGTTTTGAAAGTCTTTTTAATATTTCAGCCAGTCTACTGTGTGTGAAGTGGCATCTCAGTGTGGTGTTTGTTTTGGTTTCGACTGTGATAACATTTTTCATTTTATCATTCTTTATTTTATTAACAGCTCATATGAGATCTGTCATCTGAATAGTGTTCCATTGTATGTATTTACAACATTTTCCTCAACCATTTGTCTGTCATTGGACATTTAGGTTGTTTCCATATCTCGGCTACTGTGAATAGTGTTGCAATGAACACAGGTGTGTTAATACCTCCTCGAGATCTTGATTTCAGTTCTTCTGGAGAAATGCCCGGAAGTGGGATTGTTGGATCTTAGCGTATAGTTGTATATTTAATTTTTTGAGGAACCTCCATACTGTTTTCCGAGTGGCCGCGCCAATTTGCATTCTCACCAACAGGGTGCAAAGGTTCCAATTTCTCAACATCCTCACCAACACTTGTCTTTTTTTTTTTTCCAATAATAGCCTTTGCAACATGTGTGTGGTAATATCTCATGGGTGGTTAGATTTCCATTTCCCTTTTTTCATATACCCGACTGCCATAGAAGAAATATCTACTCAAGTCTTTAACCCATTTAAAATCAGGTTATTTGTTGATTTGTGTTTTACTATCCAGCTGTAGGAGTTCCTTACATATGTGGGATATTAACCCCTTATCTGATACGTGGTTTAAAAATATTCTGTCCCAGTTGGTAGGTTGCCTTTTCATTGTGCTGATTGTTTCCTTTGCTGGGCGGAAGCTTCCTAGTTTGATATAGTCCCACTTGTTGATTTTCGTTTCCATTGCCTGTGCTTTTTGGTATCATATGCATGAAGTCATTGCCAAGACCAATGTCATCAAGCTTTTCCCCTATGTCTTCTTTGAGGAGTTTTATGGTTTGGGGTCTTATTTAAGACTTACATCCATTTTTGTGTATTTTTGTGTATGTGCAAAGTAAGTGTGTCATTTCATTCTTTTGCCATGTGGATATCCACTTTTCCCAACATCGTTTGTTGAAGAGATGATCCTTTCTCATTGTGTATCTTAACACCCTTGTCAAAGATCCGATGACCATATATGCAGGAATTTATTGAGGGCTCTCTGTTCTGTTCCATTGGTCTGTCTTTCTGTTAATACTCTTACCTGACTGAGACTGGTTCCAAACTCATGTTTGGCTGCAAACACCTCAAAAATCAACACATGAGGGACAAGTGATGGTAGGTGGTATGGGGACTGCTACAGAATGAAGTGTTTTGCTTATTGTGTTTTCAAAAACAGCACACCCATGGGGAGCAGCTAGATCAAGAAACAGAACATTGCTGGCACCCTAGAAGTTGCTGCCCTCTTCCATTTATAAATTCTTTTCTTTTTAAGATTTATTTATTTATTTGAGAGAGGGGAGGGGCAGTGGGAGAGGGAGAGAAATCCTCACGCAGACTCCCCGCTGAGCTCAGACCTGACATGGGGATCAATCCCAGGACCCTGAGATCATGACCTGAGCCAAAATCAAGAGTTGGCTGCTTAACTGACTGAGCCACCTAGGTGCTCCCCATTTATAAATTTCTAATGTTGAATCACCTTTGCTTTGCTGGGACAATCGGAACTTAGTCACAGTGTAGTGTCTTATTCTATATACTGTTGGATTTGGTTTGACAATTCCTTGTTTAGCATTTTTTCTCTCTGTTCAGGAGTATGATTGGCCTGATATTTTCCTCTTTTAGTACTTTAGTTGTTATTCCTAGTTCAATTTAAAGGTTATACTAACCTCGGAATGAGTTAGGGGGATACTCCCTCTCTATTTTATGGATGAATTTCTATGATTTTGACATGATCTGTCTTGAAAATTCTGTCAAACTCTGAAAAAAACTTCTGATTTGGACATTTTTTTCTCTTTCCTTAAAATCTTTTTATATGGAAAAGTTTCAAAGATTTACAAAGAGAGTTTGCATACGAACATATACAAATGGACTCTAGTTCGTTATACTAGAGAGAACAGTATCGTGAACCCCCATGTACACATCTCCAGCTCCAAAGAATCAACTCATGACGAACCTTGTTGTATCTATCTCCCTTCTACTCCTCCACCCACTGGGGATTAAATATTACAAATCAGGGTGCCTGGTTGGCTCAGATGGTTGGGCATCTGACTTTGGCTCAGGTCGTGATCCCAGGGTCCTGGGATCGAGTTCCACATCGGGCTCCTGGCTCAGCAGGGAGCCTGCTTCTCCCTCTCCCTCTGCCTCTCCCCCTGCTCATGCTCTCTCTCTCTGTGTATCTCTCTGTCTCAAATGAATAAATAAAATCTTTTAAAAAATAATAAATATTACAAATCATATAATATTGTTTGTAAACACTGGTGTGGTAGTTCGAAAACGTAAGACCCCACCCCCCCAATTAAAAAACAATCAAACTTAGAGAAAATTTTCAAGAGTATTAGAGGGATCTCGTATATACCTTTCATGCTTATTTACCAATGCCACATTTGTATTCTATCTGTATAAAGGAAAATATATGCATGTGCATGCACACAAATCTTTTTCATTATGTATATATGATTTTTTGATGTATCACTTGATAGTTATAGGGATCATAATATTTCACCCTCACTACTTCAGCCCATATCTCATCAGAACCAGGATTTTCTCCTATATATCCACAGTATGATTATCAAGCTCCCCCATTTGATATTAGTACAACAATATAATGTAATATGAAGTCTGTGTTAGCTTCCTATTACCTCTGTAACATATTCCACAAACAAGTTTGCTTAAAAGCAACAGACATTTATTATCTTACAGTTCTGGAGGTCAGAAGTCCAGCATGGGTATTACTGGGCTAAAATAAAGATATTGGCGGGGCCACATTCCTTTCTGCAGGTTCTAGGGTTGGATCAATTTTCTTGCCTTCTCCAGTTTCTGGAGTCTGCCGATACTCCCAGACTTGTGGTATCTGGGCGCTCAGCAGGGAGTCTGCTTGAGGATTCTCTCCCTCCCTCTCCCTCTGCCTCTCTCCTCAACTGCAAGCACGCTCTCTCTCTCAAATAAATAAATAAATCTTTAAAAAAGAAGAACTAACATTGACGCCACTGGATACAAGAAATAGGGAAAAAGTATGGACTGAAAAAAGTACCTGAAGAAGTAATGGTCCAAGAAGCTGAGGGAACCCCGAGCACAATAAGCAGTCACTCTAAGACACATTGCAAACTTCTGAAAATGAAGGACAAGAGAAAAAAAATCTTTAAGAATAGTCAGAGAAACAACCCATTACATATTACGAAATGCTGATTTAAGTGATGGTTTTGTATCTGACAGCGTGGAAGCCAGAAGGAAGTGGCAGGTTTTTCAAGTCGACCACAAATCCTGATCTGGAAAGGGGAACTAAGGAAATCTTCTGATGAAGGAAGAATATGAGAATTTGTTGCCAGCTGTTCTGCTATTAAAGAATAGCCAAGGAAAAGATGTCCAATTCATCCTTCTCTGTTGCTTAATGTTTGCTGTCATACCTGAAAGCTAACCAAATTTACTTTGTTTTGAAGTAAAGTCTACCCCCAATGTGGGGCTCGAAATCACGACCCTGAGATCAAGAGTCACAGGCTCCACCCACCAAGCCAGAGAGGCACCCATACCAAATTTAAATTGGTTATTACTATTACAATTTTATTAGTTATTAAATTACTATTTTCTCTGAAAATAGTAATCAAAGTAGAAATCAGCAAAAGAAAGACAGAAAATTCTTTGAAACATTGGAAAGCAAGCTACATATTTGTAAATAATCAATGAGTCAAAATGAAAGTCTCAAGGGAAATTTTAAAAATACAAAGAATTATATTAAATACACTTAAAAAATATCCACCATTTGTGGGATGCTACTTATGCTGTGCTGAGAGTAGAATTTGTATCATGGAATGCTTACATTACAAGAGAGGAAATATCTCAATAATCTAAGTTCCTACCACATTAACTAGGAAAATAAGAGCAAAGTGAACCCAGCTAAAAGCAGAAAGAAAGAAATAGTAAAGATAAAGCACCCAGGTGACTCTCATGTTGGTCACTATGCGTGGACAGAATGGACCTGAGCCCCATGGAAGGGCAGGGCTGGGTCCGTAGCATCCAAGTTGGTTGTGTGGGTGGGATGTGGATGGGAAATAGGAAGATGGGGGTGACTGTGAGGGCCCTAGTCTTTTCTCTTCCTCTGAGGGGTCACAGGCAGATGCAGGAACCCTCAGATATTGGATTGTATCCTGGGAGATCTTAGGGCCCCATTTGTCCCCTGGGTTGAATGTCTGCTCTGCTGGGAAGGGCAGGTAGATGGCAAAGGACTCTGACGCCAGGCACAGGGCTCAGCAGGGAGCAGCTGGGAGAATAGCCCAGGGTTCTGCTCTGCCCTGCTGCCTGGGGGGCTCAGCTGGGGCTTGGGAAACAGGATGCTGTGCTCAGGGGTGCTCCAGGCTGGGTAATGGGTGTGTTTCCAAGGTCAGGCACCAAGGGTCCGAAGTTAATCATGAAACATTCCTTGCTTATTGTCAAGAAGAGAGGGGCCTGACTCTCAGGGGTCAGGGGGTTCCCCCAAGAGGCTGGAGTGGACTCTCAACCTCCTGAGGCCACCCTCTGGGGGCAGCAATCAGCCATGCAGGGAGCAGTAATAGATATGCCAACAAGTAACATCCAGACATGTGCAAAGGGTTTTCCATGGATAGATTAGAGCAGAATCGGGTTGTCCTTGTAGTAGCATTCTGCTTCATTGCATCTATCTTCTGTAGAATAGAAATGGGAAGCCTCTCCAGCAGTCCGTCATTGCCTCCTCCCCTCTCAACTCCTGGGAGGAGCTTGGCTGGGACACTGTCCGTGGTGCTGATGACTCCCAGCTATTCCTCTGGCTTGGGAGCCTTGATCTGGTTCTGTCCACACACTTTCCATTCTTAACAAGGAGCATTACGAACAAGGAAGAGGTGGAGAGGGCTGCAGGGAGTGTGCACTGGCCTCTGTCTCCATCCCTCAGGGCAGGGAGGGTGTTGTGGACATCACTGCAGGAAGTGACTGCACAGTCAGATGACCAAGTCCAGGCTGCCCACCAGCACTTTGTAGTGAAGGATGGTGAAGTAACCGACCCTTGGTCCATGTCCCTGAGTATCCTCAGCGCTTAGAAATGGTTCTCTGGCTCAGGCTGTGGATCCTGAACCAACCCAGGGTCCTGGATCTCAGGAGGGCCCTGGAAGAAGCAGTTTCCAAGGGAAACTAAGAAGCCATTTCTGCTTTGTGGTTGATCTGGCAGTAAACGTTTGTGTCAGGGTGTTGTAATTCCTGTAAAAGAAGAGGCCTCTGAGACCCTGTCACCTTCTTAGAACATATCTGGGTGACTTTCAGGTTCTAGGCCCACCTGAGCTGCTCTCTGGGAGCCTGGCTGTGTGGCAGGTGTCTGCCCCAGGCCCCTCCTTCCTCCCACAATGCCCTGTCCCCCTTGCTCTCCTGTTTCCTGAACCTGAAAACACAGCCAGGGGCAAGATGGGTGCAGATCTTCGGCCCCCTTGGGCTTCGGGGACCAGAACAGTCATTGCCCACACTCACCTGGTAGATGGGAACGGCTGTGGTGGAGCTGGGCAGGGAGTCCTAAACAGGAGAGAATGGGTGTTGGTAGTCAGAGAGGGAGGGTCATTTCTCTACGGGAGTGACCGGTTCTGCCTCTTGAAATGCCTTCTCCAAGCCTGCTGACCCATACTCCAGTCCCTGACCACTGCCCACTGCACCCCCTGCCCCATTCCTGTTAGCCCAGGACCCCTGGCTGGTGCTCCCAGTGCCCACCCTGCCCCTGGCTGGACTCCAGGGTTCTCCTTTGGCCAGCTCAGGGGAGCAGGTTCAGGAAACTGAGGTTCAGGAGGTTAAGCATCTTGCCCAAGGACAACTCAGGACATGCTGGGGGGTGGTCCTGCCCCTGAAGAGGGTCCACTCCTGGCCAGAACAGGGCTTGCCTTGTCCTGGCTACTCTGGGGGAAGCAAGGTCTGCTCTGTGCTGCTGAATTGATTGGTTGCCCTACCTTGAGTCTGCACAGTCTGGACCCCAGTGGTTAGAGTGGTGGAGGGGGCGGGCTTACCGGGGATGTGGAGCTGCAGGCTGGACCATGGCCTGGGGACAGAGACAGGAGTTAGCACCAGGGCTGTGAAGAAGCTTGGGGCCACCCTCCAGGAGGGGACAGGTCCTCAGCTCTCAGAGAACAGGGAAGCAGGAGCACCTGCCAGGGACAGACCCACTGGCCATGTTAGGGTTCAATGAGGGCAAGGTGCTGACTTATGATCCAAATTCCACAGGTGAGGGAGTATAGTCCGTTGAGGTCCCCTGTGTTAAAGCCCCAGAGAAAGGATCAGAGGCTTCAGGGGGGTGCCTGGCAGGAGTGGACACTGGGGCAGGACTACAGGACTCACAGTCCCATCGGGCTGAAGATATACTCACGGGGGGTGGATGCTGGGCAACAGAGCTCTCTGAGATCACACCAGCCACTGGCCCTAGGAAAGATCAGGCTTACATGTGAGGGGTGCACGGAGACGTCACAGCTTTGGTGTCAGAGCAGGGACAAGCAGGATCCTCATTCCAGGCAGGGGTTAGAGACCCCCTCTCTCACTAGTGTTGTTTAGGAGAGGACAGGCCCAGGAGAGGGGATAAGAAAAGGCTTTTGGAGCCCAGAGGTGAAGACCCACAGGCTGATGGGCATCTAGGAGAAAGTGTCCTGAAAAGGGATGGAGGACCCAGGAAAGGAATCAAACATGAAGGTTTGACCTAGAGAAGGGTCAAGGCTGCAGCTTCATGTGCAGGACACTTGGGGGGCCCCAGGTATGCTGGATCCCTGAATGTGGTGTCCCTGCTGTGGCCAGACTCTTGCCCCCTCAGGCCAGGAGATGTTGAAATATGATAGCAGACCATATTTTATCTCCATCTGCCTGGACAGGAGGCATAAAGGACATCCCAGTACCTCCCCCCGGCCGAGCCCAGGTTCTCTGCTCTCACACAGCAGGGGCTATGGTTCCCACATCTGCCATTTGGGGGATGAACTCACCTGACCTGTCAGGCTCTTCTACTCTCCATTGTGTGACCTTGACCAGGACCACCCTCAGATCCTGAGGCTGCAAATCCCTCTCACAGGGTGTGTAGACTTAAATAAACCACGGGAGGTGCTGTTTACTGAGCACTTAGTCCTGTCAGCACCACTGTAGGTTTGCCACGTGAACCACGAAAACCACGAGGGGCGTTTCCTTAATTGTCCCTAATTTATAACCGAGGAAGCTGTGAAGGAAGCACCCCGGTCAGCAGCTGGTGAGGAAGGAGCCAGAGGGAATGAGAGGGAAAATCTGGGGGCAGTTGGGAGGCATGGAGGAGCCAGTCCAGAATCCTAGGTCAGGATGGGACCCCTCCTGGCCCAGGGTCAGCTGGGGGACAGGATCAGTGTGTACCTTCCAGTCCTTGTGCGGAGCAGGAGACACCCCAGAGTGGCTCCCAGTGCCAGTCCGACCAGGACCCCGACTGCAATGCCAATGATGGACCCCACAGGGAGGCCTGTGGTGCTTCTTCCATCTGAAAGAAAAAGAAAAAGGGAAGGGTATGAGTCTCAAGTCAAATCTGGGGAAACCAGGAAGTGCTGTGGGGGAAGGGCCTGGTTAGGGAGGAAGGAAAGGCCACTGAGGTCTGGGTGGTGTGTGTGTTGTCACCACAGTGTCCCATCCCCTCGGCCACTGCATCATTTCCCTTCCTCACAGTGAAACCCTGGACTTGCTTTAATGTTCACATTTTCCCCCTACTCTGGTGCCAGTGCTGGCATCCTGTTTATTTTCCTTTCACATTATGCCTCTTCCCTTGTGTCTTCTGTTCCGTTATCACTGATGATCTTAGAGGGAAGTCCTTAACTGTCCACTCTTCACTGATTAAAGAGAATAACATCAGCTGACTACTTTCAAGCTCTGCTCTGTGCCAGGCACGTGGGAAATGCTTTATGTTTATCTCATCTGCTGCTTCCCTGCCCATGAGGGGGTAGGTGTCATCTCCACTGTGCAAAATGAGCATCCAAGTTTGTAAAGGGCTTCAGTAAATCAGTGGGGGTCAGAGAGCTGGAACGTGATCAGACAACACTTAATCCCAATTCCCTGAGACATTACAGCTAGTAACAAAAACGCTAATAACAAAAGAACAATAGCTGCTAAGTTTGATTGAGCCCGAATCTGTGTATGATGCTGTCTCAAGATTTCATCTCATGAATTCATATTAACAACCCTCACAACAGTCCTAAGATCCAGCTGTTCTTTCCAGTTTTAGAGATGAGGAAACTGAGGTTCAGGAGGTTAAGCATCTTGCCCGAGGTCCAAAAGTTGGTAATATCAAAACCAAGATGTTAACAAGATTCATCTAATTCCAGGGAATTTTATCCACATAGCCCTAGGGGCTCTGAAGGTGGCTCTCACCTCCTGCAGGTCTGCATCCATTTCATACCCCCTGCCAGCGAAATGTACAGGGAGGAAGGGGGAGAGGTCAAGGGTCACTAACAGCTCATGTCCAGCCTGACAGCATCACTTTTGCTGCATCTGACTAGGTTGGAGACCTCACACTGCTAATTCCCGGCATCCTCCTTCCTGACAGGGAAGGGTCTATGGTGAGGGTGCAGTTGTCTGGGGACAGCTCATCCTCTCCATGAACTTTAGATTCTGGTCATGGAAAACCACTGGATGGAGACCCCAGGATTATTTGTGGAGCAGGTCAGGACCACAGAGTCCTTATGTTCTGTGACTATAGCATTGCTGACCTGGATGGAGGGCTGGGCCACTGGCTCTGTAGAGAAACACAGGCGAAATATGGGGAAACACAGGTAACACTGTGGTATGAGAATGGGCTTGAGGCCTGGGTCCACACTCCTTCTTCTGAGATGCCAGCCACTCCGAGGGCCCCAATGAGCTCTGTAAAGATGCCCCAGAGGATGGCCCTGCTGTCAGCAGAAGGATGAATGTCTTTGACGATCTGGAAGGAGAGGGCTATTCCTACCCCTCTGACCCTCAGTCATGTGTCTGCTCTGCCTGGACATCACTGTAGTATCAGCACCAGGAACCTCTTAGCCCACGTGGCCAGCAACATCATTATCAGGGGAAATTCTTTCCCATGGACTTCTGTGTGATTTTCTTGAACTTTTGTGACTTTAAAAGATCAGGCCTCATTTCTTATATACCTTTCCATGTATGTTAGGGAAAGAAAACTCATAGCCCTTCTATCTCTGTGTCCAAGGCAGCTTCACATAAAGTAGGGAAGGCATTTACACTCTTATATTTACTAGGGACTGGAGAGCCGTGTGCCCCGTCTTCATAACTTTAGGAATCAAAGAGTTCAATCTATAGGATTTCTCACTCTGAAGAAGACTTTTACTTCCAGATCTGTGGCTTGACTCTCATGGTGAAAAACTTCTGTAGAAAAGTGGTTACTGTATACAGAATACTGGCTCCCTTACAAATAGAAGGAAACTACTGAACATAATAAAGGACTTATAGGAAACACCCACAGCTAGCATCACACTCCATGGTGAAACAGTGAAAGCCTTTCCTCGAAGATCAGGTAGAAGATAAACATGCCATTTTCACCACCCGTATTCAACACAGTACAGAAGTCTAGGCAAAAATAATTAGGAGGAAAAAAACCACAATGCAATCAAATTAAAAAAATAAGTACAATTATGTCTGCAGATGACATGAAATTTTATGTACAAAACCCTAAAGATTCCACAAAAAATACTGTAGAATAAAAAATTTCAACAAATTTATAGGCTACAAAATCAACATACAAAAATCACTGTGTTCCTAACACTAGCAGTGAGGTACCCAAAAAAGAAATTAGGAAAACAATTCTATTTGCAATAACATTAAAAAGAATAAAATATTTAGGAAAGGGGCCCCTGGGTGGCTCAGTCATTAAGCGTCTGCCTTCAGCTCAGGTCATGGTCCCAGGGTCCTGGGATCGAGCCCCACATCGGCCCTGCTCAGCGGGAAGCCTGCTTCTCCCTTTCCTGCTCCCCCTGCTTGTGTTCCCTCTCTCACTGTCTCTCTCTCTGTCAAATAAATAAATAAAATCTTTTTAAAAAATACTTAGGAAAAAAGAATCAAATACTTAGGAATTAGTGAGCCAATAGACTGTATATGGCCATCTGTAAAACATTGCTGAAATAAATTACAGAGGACACAAATCAATGGAAAGACATCCCATGTTCATGGATAATGAGACTTAACATTCTTAAGATGACACTATTACCCAAAGAGATTGACAGATTCAATGTAATCCCTATCAAATACTTTTTCTTAAGATTTTAGTTTTAAGTAATCTCTATACCCAATGTGGGGCTGAAACCCACAACATCGAGATAAGGATTTGCATGCTCCACTGACGGAGCCAGCCAGGTGCCTCCCTATCAAATTCTGAAGGAAATATTTTGCAGAAATAGGAATTTCCAAAATTCACATGGAATCTCAGGGGCCTCAAAGAGCTAAACTTATTTCGAAAAAGAACAAAGTTGGAGGACTCCTACTTCCTGACTGCAAAGCTACAGTATCCAAAATAACGGGGGTCTGGTATAAAGACAGACATAGACACCAATGGAATAAAATAGGCACCCCAGAAACAAACCCTGGCATACGTGGCCCAATGACTTTCAAGAAGGTTGTCATGACCATTTGATGGAGAAAAAAATCTATTCAACAAATGGTGTTGGGAACATTGGATATCCATGTAAATGAATGAAGTTGGACCCGAATTACACTATGCACAAATATTAATGTAAAATAGATAAATCTAAACATAAGAGTCAAAACTGGGGTGCCTGGGAGGCTCAGTCGTTGGGCGTCTGCCTTCGGCTCAGGTCATGATCCCAGGGTCCTGGGATCGGGCCCTGCATTGGACTCCCTGCTCCAAGGGAGGCCTGCTTCTCCCTCTCCCACTCCCCCTGCTTGTGTTCCCTCTCTTGCTGTCTCTCTGTCAAATAAATAAATAAAATCTTTAAGAAAAAAAAAAAGAGTCAAAACTGTCAAAGTCTTAGAAGAAAACGTAGAGGAAAAACTAATTGAGAGTGCATTTCCCAATGATTTCATAGATATGACACCCAAAGCAAAGATAATAAAAGAAAAAGTAGATGGATTGGATTACATCAAAATGGAAAACTTCTGTGCATCAAACGACACATTCCGGAAAGTGGTAGCACTAGTTTTGGAATGAACAGGATATAGGGATGAAATGCACAGCATAGGAAATATAGTCAATGGTATTTTGATCGGGCTGCATGGTGATGGATGGGAGCTACATTGTGTCAAGGAGAGCATAACACATAGAGTTGTCCAATCACTATGTTGTACACCTGAAACTAATGTCACATTGTGTGTCAACTAAAGTTCACTAAAAAAAAAAAAAAAAGTGAGGGCAACCCACAGAATGGAAGGAAACATTTGCAAATCCTATCTGGTAAGAGATTAATACCCAGAAGATATAAAGCCCTTCTGCAATTCAACAACAAAAAGCAACTTGACCTTCTGGACCCTTCTTTCCTCCCTATTTGCAAAGCCCCCTTTTATGCATGGGGTATTCTGGACTGAGAACCCTCTCCCACATTCCAGGCTAGACCCAAGGTCTGCCATGAGAAATCAGGGAGGTAGCGTCTGCAGACATGTAATGGGAGAGTTCAGGGACAGATTTGGGATTTGTTTGTGACATAAGCAAATGCCAATAACTTCTAGGCTCTTTTCTGAAAGCCAGACAGACCTTCACCACAGCGATCCATGCAGATGCTCCAGGGACCCACTTATCAGAGACTGTGATAGTCTTGACTGTGGTCTTATTGAGGCAAGTGCCAGAGTTATAGGTGAGGCAGGTATAGGATCCACCATCATTCACAGTGATGTTGGGGATAAAGAGCTCCTGTGTGAGTGGCTGGGGCCTCCCATTATTAAGCCAAGAATACTGTGCGGGCAGGTTAGAGGTTGCGTGGCAGGAGAGACTGAGGTTGGCCCCTGGATGGTAAAAGGAGTCTGAGGGGGAAATGGTGGGGGCGTCCGGGCCATCTGGAGCAAACAGAATAAAGGCACAGGTGATGTAATCTGAGGGAAGGGGAAGCTCCTGGTGTGTATTAGGGCCACAGTGTCCCTCTGAGCTGGGTCCCAACCTCATTTTAAAAAGATCCAGTAGAGGACCCCTGTGTTCACTGAGCCTGGGTCTGAGACATTCACCTGTGTCTCCTCACAGGCTGGTGACCCTCTCAGGGGGAAACAGTCCATCCCTCCCAGTCTTGGCTTAGGCTGGGCCTGCCCAGGTTTGCCTGGGACAAGAAGCCATGGCCAGCCTGGGGGTCCAGCTGAGAGTCATGGACTCGGACCCCAGAAGGATGGATGTGGCCTGGCCCCCGGCATGTGGATTTGGGCTGGCAGCCCGGGCCAGGTAGGAAGGGAAGTTACTCACAGAGAACATTCAGGGTGAATGGGTCACTATGACTGGCACTCACTGGGTTCCGAGTTTCACACTCATAGGGTCCTGTGTCATTCCTTGTGACACCATGTATAGTGAGAGTCCTGTTGTCCAGGGACAGCTGCAGCCTGGTGCTGGCCGGGAGGCTCTCATTGTTTACTGACCACAGGTAGCTTGTGCTCTGAGTCTGAGGTTCACACGTTAGTACAACAGAATCCACATTCTCCACGGGGTCGGAGTTGTTGCTTGTGATGTTGGGTTTGGGTAACTCCGCTGTGCAGACAACAGAAAGAACATTGCCCTGGGTGGTACCTGTGATTCCTCCACAGGCATCTTGAATCAGAGTTGGCATCTCTCACCCCTCAGCCAACCTGAGGCCTCCAAAGATTAGGCAGGTGTGTGTAGCTCAGGACAAATGCATGAGCATCTGAGCACTAGGAGAAAGTAAAGCCCCTGCTCTGTGTGCTGACAGCAAGGCTGTCTCCAGTGTCAATCACAGAGCAGCATTTGGTCCTGGAAGACACAGGACAGAGTCAGAGACAGCCCCGGACCTCTCCTGGCTCTGCACTGACCTGCCAGCCCAGCCTGGGGATGCGGGTCTGAGCAGAAATGACACCAGAGACAGCAGGATCAAGCCAAGAGGTCAGTCCAGTACTCAGGTCCCAGGGCCTGGACGGCAGCTCTGCCCAGCTGTTTGATAATGAGTGACATGAAGCAATGACCCCATCCATGGCAGAGCTGAGTCCAGTGACCAAGCAGAGAGCGAGGGGATGAGCAGGAAGCAGGGGTGGTGAGGGAATGAATGATGCATCATCTCTTCAGAGAGGCGTCCTGGGTGCAGGATCCTAGCAGATCTGGCCACCAGGCTCCCTGCCCTCCAGCGGGAGAGACACCCACACCGTTCACTCCTTCCCTCCTAACAAAAGCAACCGAGTTTGTTAACATGTGAACACTGGGCTGGTTTCAGGGGCAGAGTCGGGAGGAGAAGGCAAGTCCTTTCCCTGACACCCCAGTGGGAGTGACAGCAACGCAGCAGGAAACAATCAGATCTCAAGTCCGGGACAGGGAGGTGAGGATGGGCCACCTGAGGGTCGGCCGGATCATTCTGCCTCTGATTGCTGATGCAGGTCATATGGTTCTAGAGTAAACATGGAGTGAGCCTCCGGTTGCCGTCACTGCCCAGACCAGCATCCCTCCCTCTGCTGGAGGAGAGGACGGGGCTGTGTCTGCACACAGAGCCTGGGTAACTCTGATCTGCTGCTCACCAGTCTGTGTGACCCTGATTCAGTGCCTGTGTCTCCCCGTGCCTCAGTTTCCCCTTAATGCAATAAGAATAATGGTAGATGATCTCTACTTGCCATGCTAGTGAATTACCCTTTAAACGTCCCGAAATACCTGACCTCAATTTGGTCTATAGCCGCTGGCTAATCAGATGGCGGCTATTCCGCTTGTCTCCACAAGAGAAGGCTCCCTGGGCCTGATTCTTGGTGGAGGAGGAGATGCCAGGACGTCTCTCTGCTCTGTTCCTCCCTGGGGTCCTGCCCTTCTACTGGTGTCTCCCAAGTCCCCACAGCAGTTGGCTAATGGACTGGGGACTCTTGTGTCTGTGCTGTCCATGCTGAGTCTCAGGTGAAGGACCAGGCTCTGCCCTCCCCAGATGTGGCTCTTGAGACTGAGCCCTGGCTGGTGACCAGCTCGGGCAGCTGGGAAATCATTGCTCCCAGGCAGCTCTGCCCAGGAGCCCTAACCCCATCCTGGCACAGACCCCCAGGGTCACTACAGTCAGGAGCCCCAACACAGGGGTCTGGGCAGGGGCTTTCTGGGCTGAGCTCTGGTGAGGATCCCAGAAGCCCCTCAGGCCTGGTCCTGACTGGACCCTGCAGGGTCTTTCTCAGATGGTCCCAGAGTCTGGATTCTGGGAGAGGAATTCTGATCTTAGGATGTTTGTCTCCACTGTGTGTGTCCCGCACTAAATGCTTGAACCCCCACAGGACATAATGCAGAGGGGGATGGAGGCCAAATCTTGGCCTGTCCATCCTGTGTGTGTGTGAAGTAGAATTCATCCCACCCAACACCAGAGGTGAGAGAGGAATTACTCACGGAATACGCGCAGCTGTCCTGTTACTTGTTCAATTTGAACATGTATCTTCACTATTTCTATGGTGTAGTATCCTGTGTCCTTCAGGGTGATGTTCTGGAACAGCAGGGATCCATTGGGGTATATTGTCTCTCTGCCGCTGTGTGCAGGCCCTGGGATAATTACTTGTGCATCTACTACATATGATATAATTTGACGGCTCGACTCTACAGTTTCCCCTCTGAACCAGCTATAGCCTAGAAGATCCCCAGGCGCATTGTTGACTCGCAGAAGAACATCCTTCCCTTCAGCAACACTGGGCGGCACCGATTCCACAGTGACTTGGGCAGTGGTGGGCGGGTTCCAGAAGGTTAAGAGTGAGACTAGGAGGGAAGGGAGGAGATGGATCAGTGTTTGGACCTATGTGTTGGGAGGGAAAGCTGGGGCCCTGGAGAAGGAGCAGGTCCTAATCCCCCAGCCTCGGGGTGTGTGTGTGAGTGTGTGTCTCCTGCTGGTCAAGGTCAGCGGCATGACCACACTACTTCAGCGCCTCTGAACTTAATTTCTTCTGTTTAGAACAGTCTTCCTCACATGTCTGTCGCTCACTCCCTCCCTGCCCTCAGATACCTGCTCCCACTCAGGGGGTTCTGGGGAGAGGTCTGCCCTGAGCGCCTCCTCTAAAGACCCTCTGTCTTCACGATCTGATCTTTCTCTGCTCTGTTCCCTTCCTGGTGCTTATCAGGACCTGACATCACATTCTAGACGTCTCTGTGTGTCTGTCTTCCTCCCCATAGAAGTGAGCTCGGGGAGGGCAGGGACTCGTCTGATCTGTGCTGTACCCCAGGGGTGGGGCAGGCTGCAAATACCTGGGGCTCAATGAATGTGGCCCCACGGCTCTCCAAGTCTGGCGTTTATCTGTCAAATATTCAGTTCGGTGGGAAGGGGCAGCGATTAGGGTCCCTGGTTGCTGTTACCAGTTTTCAGAATTCAGTCCTCAGTGATGAGTAACTTGGGAAACAGCCCTTGGCTCCCCACTTCCAGATCATGAGATTTTCCCGCTGCTGAGCCGGCTCCCCCGTCCTGCCCTGCTCCCCTGTCCCCTCTCAGAGCCCTGTCCTCCCCGGGAGACCCCAGCCAGCCACTCTCTCCCATCCTCCCGCCCCCTCGCAGGGGATCATCCCTCTCACCTGCCAGCAGGACCTCCTGCCAGGGGACGCGTCCTCCTCGAGGAGGGGCCGACGGGGGCTCCATGGTGCCTGCTGCCCGGTCCGTCCCTCCCTCTGGGGGAAGAGCTTCTGCTCCAGAACCGCTCAGGAGCACTGCCGTCCTGTCCTGTCAGCTCTGCCGTCCTCCCTCCCTCTGAGCTGAGCGACCTCTGGGGGCAGGAGCGCTGGGCGGGGTCACGTGGGCCGGGGGCGGGGTCTCTGCCAGGGCCCCGCCCCTCCCTCCTGACTCCCTTGTCCCCTTCTTCCCTTTCATTTCTGTCTACATTGCGGTTCCCTGGGAACTGCTGAGGCCTCTCCGTCTTCAGCTGTGGTTTCCCACCATATGCGAGAGCGCGCACACGCCCTTGTTTGGACAAACACAAGCCTGTGGCGTTGGGGTCTGGTGACCCCCACAGCTCGGGGTCAAGGTGCAGGATCAGCGCCCCCACAGCCCTCTCTCCTCCCCGTGTGGCTTTCCCTTCAGAGCAGGAGCCTGGGGGCTGCCTCAGGAACATGTCACAGGGATGTCACCCCCACTGTGCGCTGGAATCACCTGTGGAACTTTATCAAGACTGTGGATGCCCAGGGCGCCTGGGTGGCTCAGTCGTTAAGCGTCTGCCTTTGGCTCAGGTCATGATCCCAGGGTCCTGGGATCGAGCCCCACATCGGGCTCCATGCTCCGCAGGAAGCCTGCTTCTCCCTCTCTCACTCCCACTGCTTGTGTTCCCTCTCTCATTGTGTCTGTCTCTGTCAAATAAATAAATAAAATCTTAAAAAAAAAAAAAAAGACTGTGGATGCCCAGGTGACACCCAGAAATGCTGCTTCAGCAGGTGCCCAGCCAGGCTGAGACCCCATGATGTGGGGGTGGGGCCACCTCTCCCTCTCCTGAGCCCACGGAGGGTCTGCAGATGCTGTGAAAATGCAGATTCTGACTCAGCAGGTGTGGTGTGGACCCAGAGTCTGCCTCTAACAAGCTCCCAGGTGATGCTGATGGTCCTGGCCCGGGGAGCACACTCTGAATAGCCAGACTGACGGGGACCTGGTTCCCTTAGAGGATGGCCCTTCTCCCTACTCCAAGTTGGTCTCTGCTGAGTCCTAGCCTTGAGTCTGTGGGCACAACACACAGAGCCCCAGGGTCCCAAAATCCAGGGGATTATTTCTGTTGTAACAGAGAATCCCAGCTGGGCACCGGTCTCCCCAGTGTTCTCACAGCTCTGGGGAGGTTGGATTGACTCCTGGCAGCGAGGTCCCAGAGATGACTCTGGGGGTGAGAAAGGGGCAGGCTGGGTGATGACTGGTGAGGGACCCACAGTCCATCACTGGGTGTCCCCAGCCCAGCCTCTGCTTTCAGGGACAGACACCCAGGACCAGGTGTCTCAGGAGCTCAGCTCCCAGGTGGGAAGGGGGTTTCCTGTGTGTCCTGGGAAGAGAAGAGGTGGTGGGAGTTCAGGTGACTGGGGCTCCCAGGAAGGTTTTGAGGAGACCCTCCCTCAGGGTCTGTTGGCTGAATTGTGGCCCAGACATTGTCCATGTGCCCCTGAGTGTCCTGGGCAGCCCGTGTCCTCTGCCTGGGGGACTTTGCTGTGGTCACCCTGCCTCCCCCATCCCCCTGGTGGTGCCAGGCAGGGAATGGGTTGCTGCACAGGGACCCCTGACAAATCAAGGGTCTTCTCCCTAGAAGGAGTGGGCAGGACAGTACAGACACATGGGAGGGTCCCAGAAGGGTCTGTTGGAGAAAGGGATGGAAACCAGGCTTCTCCACCTCCTTAGCCCAAGCCAGATTCAGGGTTTAATGTCCTGTGTGTTGTCTGCATGTCCCTATGTCGCCCCCCTGGAGGCGATTCTGGGGCCACACCAGGGATGCTGACCAGGTTCCCAAGGATGTGTGTGGCCCTGAGCCCTGGATAGTATTGAGGGATTGGTCAACCTGAGCCCTGACTCCATCCCAGGTGGGTCCTAGACTGCCTGACTCCATCCCAGGGCAGAGTGAAATGAGGGAGAGGACAGGCACTGTCCAGAAGATTCCTGATCCTGTGTCAGGAGAATTGCCAACCCAGAGAGATGTGCTCCCTCAGCAGGAGCTCTCTGTCCTCAAGATTTCAAGGAATGACCTTGTAGGGGTCTTTTGAGACTTTGGGGAAAAGCTACTGGCCTGGGGGGCTGGACACTACAATGCCCTGTCTCCCCATCACAGCACTGGGGGGATTGCATCCAAGTCATCTGTGTCCCTGTCTCTCCTCTGCTTTAGGTCTCCCCACAGGAACTAGGAGCTGGGGCGGCTCCACTCAGAGACTCAGCTGAGGGATCCCAGGGCTGCCTCTGTGAAAGGGGAGGAGACGCTCAGCCCCGGGGAAACACAGGCAGATGTTGGGTTCTCCTGTCCTGCCTGCCCGGGACATTCCCCTGTTCCCCAGGACTCCTTGGGCTACTGAGAAACCTTCAGGGAGACATAGCAGGTGTCCCCACAGACCAGGGGCCCTCAGGATGAGGACTTGCTCCGGACGTGTTTGGAGGTCAGTGTAGGGCTCTGAACTCCCCTGGTAGTAACTGCACCTGGGGTGGTGATCCAGCGTTTGTGGCAGAGAAGAGGAAGGACACAGGCTGCCCACCCAGGCTTTCTGGGGAGAGAAGTCAGTCACAGACAGAGATGGGAGGGGGGTGTCCGTGTTCTGGGAGTGAATGGGGGTCTGACCTCTAACTATAGGAGACCCCTGTCATCCCTCCTGAATCTCCCATGCTGATGCCAGCGCCCTGGGTCTGCAGGGAAGAGGCTCCGACCCCAGGTGACATGGGGGTGACTTCCATTGTGTGGTTTCCCTCATGCATTTAACGAGTATTTACTGAGCTTCTGTGACATGTCAGGCCCTGGGCTGGGTCCTGGGAGCTCCACCAAGAACAGGACAGATGTGGGCCCTGGACTCGTGGGGTTTCCCTTGGAACAGGGCCACGGGCAGTCAGGAAATCATGGCACTGAGGAGTCAATTAGAATCGAGAGAAGGGCCAGGAAGGGAAAGCGTCTGGTGCGTCTGGAGCATGTCAGGGGGTCTCAGCTGATGGAGGGTCACATGGAGCACTCCTGAGAAAGTGACCTTTTGTCTGAGGCTGGAAGTGTGAGTGGACTTTGCCCCCCTAAGGACAGAGGGTGTGGAGGGACGAGCTGCCCACAGAGGGACCAGTCTCAGCGGGCAGATGCCTGGCTGGCCAGAGGGGCTGACGGGGTCCAGTGTGGGGAGCCTGGAGAGCCAGGAGGACGGTGACTGGGTGAGGCTGGGGAGGCTCAGACCCTGCTGGGCTGTGGGTGCTGAGGAAGGCGCCCAGGTGTAGAGCAGCTCTGCCGCCCTCTGGTGGACTGTGCAGGAAATGCGGACGAAAAAGTCCTGCTATGCAGTTTTTTTTTTTAATTTGTACTTTAAGTAATATTTCATATATGAATGTATAATCTTTAACCACTTCATCGCATTATACTTGAAATATAAGAAACCCAACATGTTGAAAGTATACAATTTAAGACGTTTTGCCACGGGCATACAGAGAAGTCATTCCTACGTGAAGATACTGATTATGTCCCTACCTCTCAAAAATCTCCTCATGTCCTCTTTATTCCCCTCATTCTGCCTGCTCTAACCCCCCTTCCCCATGTTTCCATGAAACCTTACATTTGCTTTTGTTGTTATACATTAGTGTGCATTTTTTTTTTTAGAATTTTGAAAAGTTGATTCATACAATACGATTTGGGGCCGGTTTTACTTCTTTACTCAGCGTGTTTAACTGATTCATAACTTTGCTGTCTAAGGAATTCTGGTGTGATAATTCACAACTGGCTACTACTTAGTTTTCACTAATGACTAAGGCTTCTGATCGTGTAGAATTCTGCTAAGTATAATTAAGACTGATGAAAATCAGGGAAGCACCTCTGCAGTAGAAAAGTGGCAGATATGTAGGAAAGGGAAGCAGGTATGTAAGGAATGGGAATACATTTTTGTTAAAGGTAAAAAAAGATAATTTTGTCGTAAATAAGACTGATTGTTTAAAAAGAAGTGCCTTGGGGCGCCTGGGTGGCTCAGTCGTTAAGCGTCTCCCTTTGGCTCAGGTCATGATCGCAGGGTCCTGGGATCAAGCCAGGCATCAGGCTCCCTGCTCAGCGGGAAGCCTGCTTCTCCCTCTTCCACTCCCCCTGCTTGTGTTCCCTCTCTCGCTGTGTCTCTCTCTGTCAAATAAATAAAATCTTTTTTAAAAAATTAAAAAAATAAAAAGAAATGCCTTAGGACAACATCTAAATCCAAAGGAAATTTGTAGAAGGTTTGTAAAGGGAGAGCTTTGAAAAAAAAGTTTTCTTTTTTTTTTTTTTAAGATTTTATTTATTTGTGAAAGAGAGAGAGAGAGCTGAAGCAGGGAGAGCAGCAGGCCGAAGAAGAAGCAGGCTCCCAACTGAGCAAGGAGCCCGATGTGGGGCTCGATCCCAGGACCCCAGGATCATGACCTGAGCTGAAGGCAGATCTTAACTGACTGAGCCACCCAGGCGCCCCTGAAAAGAATTTTCATATGTGGTCAGGATGGACTAAGATCGAAATAAATGGGTTTTAAAGGGGAGCTGGTAGAAGATGGAAATTCTGCTTTCTTTCAGTTAAAAAAAACGAAGTTTTCTTAAATTAATGGTCTCTTCTTGGTAAGAAAATATAAACAAAGTTGTTTTCTCTTTTCTGTATCTGCCCAGGAAAACCAGTTTCTATATTTTGTCTTTTCAGGTCTTTGATTACTTAGTAATCTTCTCAGTATTAAAGGAGCTATGTTTTGCAAACAACTGTATGACCCTGCATATTTGGCTTTGGAATCTTGCTGTCACTTTGCTCAATAAATCATTAAGGTTTGGGTTTTATAATGATCTGTAATCCTACTTTTTATTTTTTTAATTTTTTTTTAAGATTTTATTTATTTATTTGAGAGAGAGAATGAGAGACAGAGAGCACGAGAGGGAAGCGGGTCAGAGGGAGAAGCAGACCCTCCGCCGAGCAGGGAGCCCGATGTGGGACTCGATCCCAGGACTCCAGGATCATGACCTGAGCCGAAGGCAGTCGCTTAACCAACTGAGCCACCCAGGCGCCCCGATCTGTAATCCTACTTAGACATGTGCTTTATAACTCTCTGAGGTTTTTAACAAACTTCCCCAAGATTTAAAGTGTAAATGAGGTCCTTTTGACCAATTAGGCTTGTTTATTTTGTATGTTAAGTTACCTGGAAAGCATGGTAAATCAAATAATGAAAGCTTTAGGTTATGTTATCTGGGCAAATGCTATAACTGTTCTAAAGATGATATGCATTCCTAAAGTTTTAATATGTTTTGGTCATAGGGTCATCACTTAACGTTCAAATTATTAAAATGTTCTATGTCACAAAAAGAATTAAATTTCCTTGTCAATTGCATTCAGTCTTTTGTCATTTACATAATGAGTTTCATCTTCAAGAAGATTCATAGAAAAGACTTTAAGCACAAATAGAGGTTTTTGGTATCTTTAAAATCTTAAACTAAAATGGGTAAGAATTTCCAGAACTAACTAAAAGCTGCATTTAAACTAAACAAGAATTAGTAACGTGGGACTAAATAAACTAAGAACATGATTATAGTTTTGGGACTCTTGTTTAAAACATTGCTGGTTCTCTAAAAATTGGTCTTCCAGATTAAGAAAACTTTCTCTTAAGATAACAATAACTTGGGTGCCTGGGTGGCTCAGTTGGTTAAGCGACTGCCTTCGGCTCAGGTCATGATCCTGGAGTCCCAGGATGGAGTCCAGAATTGGGCTCCCTGCTCAGCAGGGAGTCGGCTTCTCCCTTTGACCCTCCCCCATCTCATTTGAGTTGATTTTTTTGTGTATGTGTAAAGTAAGTGTGTAGTTTCATTCTTTCTTTTGCATGTGGATATCCACATTTCCCAACATCATTGTTGAAGAGATGATCCTTTCCCACTGTGTATTCATGACACCCTTGTCAAAGATCCGTTTACCATATGTACATGGATTGAGTTCAGGACTCTCTGCTCCGTTCCTTTGTTGTGTCTCTCTGTCAATACTGTTACCAGACAAGGTAACAAAGAGTATGTATCAAGAAAAACATTGAGGGGTGAGGGAGACTGTTACAGAATGAAGTGTTTTGCTTACTGAGTTTTCAAAATTGAGCACACCCATGTATCTAGCAGCTAAATCAGGACACAGAACATGGCTAGCACCCTAGAAGTTTCTGCCGCCTTCCATTTATAATTTTCTTTATAGAAAAGATTTATTTATTTATTTGAGATGGGGGAGGGGCTGGGGGAGGGGAGAGAAATCCTCAAGCTGACTCCCCACTGAGCTTGGGCCCCCGACACAGGGATAAATCCCAGGACCCTGAGATCATGACCTGAGCTGAGGTCAAGAGCCGGCTACTTAACGTTGAGCCTCCCTGGGGCCCCCATTTATAAACTTGTAATGTTCAATCAGCATTGCTTTCCTGGAACAAACCTAACTTAGTCATGGTTATTGTCTTATTCTATATACTGTTTTGGATTTGGTTTGGGAATACTTGATTAGCATTTTTGCCTCTCTGTTCATGAGTATGATTCGCCTGATATTTTCCTCTTTTTGTACTTTTGTTGTTATTCCTATTTCAATTTAAGATTATACTAACCTCAGAATGAGTTGGGGCGATATTCCTCTCTATTCTATGGATGAATTCGTATGATTTTGAGATGATCTGTCTTGAAAGTTCTGTGGAACTCACTGATAAAACTTCTGTGCTGGAAATTTTATCTTTCTTTAAATATTTTCACATGGAAAATTGCAAAGATATACAAATAGAATTTGTATACAAACATATACAAGTGCACTCTACTTCAGTATACTAGAAAGAATGGTATCATAACCCCCATGTACCCATCTCCAGCTCAAAGTATCAACTCATGGCGAACCTTGTTGTATCTATCTCCCTTCTACTCCTTCACCACCCACTGGATTAAAAATTACAAATCATAGGGCGTCTGGGTGGCTCAGTTGGTTAAGCGACTGCCTTCGGCTCAGGTCATGATCCTGGAGTCCTGGGATCAAGTCCCGCATCGGGCTCCCTGTTCAGCAGGGAGTCTGCTTCTCCCTCTGACCCTCCCCCCTCTCATGCTCTCTCTATCTCATTCTCTCTCTCAAATAAATAAATAAAAAATCTTTAAAAAAAAAATTACAAATCATATAATATTCTTTGCAAACACTTTTGTGTGTACTTCTAAAACATAGGGCGCCACCCCTCCAATTAAAAAAATATCAAACTTAGAGAAAAGTTGCAAGACTGTGAGAGGGAACTCCCATATATCTTTCATGCTTATTTACCAACGCCACATTTGTATTCTATCTGTACAGAGGTAAATATATGCATGTGCATGCACACAAATCTTTTCATTATATATATATGAGTTTTTGATGTATCACTTGGACGTTATACATATCATACTACTTCACCCTAACTACTTCAGCCCGTATCTCATCAGAACCGAGATTTTCTCCTATATACCCACAGTACGATGATCAAGCTCCCCCAATTTGATATTAATACAACAATATAATCTAATATGCAGTCTATATTAGATTCCTATTACTGCTGTAACAAATTACCACAAAGACGGTGGTTTAAAAGCAACAGACATTTATTATCTTACAGTTCCGGAGGTCAGAAGTCCAACATGGGTTTTGCTGGGCTAAAATAAAGATATTGGCGGGGCCACATTCCTTTCTGGAGGTTCTAGGGGTGGATCAATTTTCTTGCCTTCTCCAATTTCTGGAGTCTGCCAGTACTCCTTGACTTGTGGTCTCTTGATGCCCAGTGGGGAGTCTGCTTGAGGATTCTCTCCCTCCCTCTCCCTCTGCCCCTCTTCCCAATTGCAAGCACGCTCTCTCTCTTAAATAAATAAATAAGTCTTTTAAAAAAGCAAGAATCTAACATTGATGCTACTGGATACCAGAAGTAGGAAAAAAGTATGGACTGGAAAAAGTACCTGAAGAAATAATGGTCCAAGAAGCTGAGTGAACCCCGAGCACAATAAGCAGTCACACTAAGACACATCGCAAACTTCTGGAAACTAAAGACAAGAGGGAAAAAAAATCTTTAAGAACAGCCAGAGAAACAACCCATTGCATATTAAGGAACACTGATTTAAGTGGCAGTAGGTTTTGTATCTGACAGCATGGAGGCCAGAAGGAAGTGGCAGGTTTTTCAAATCGACTACAAATCCTGTATCTAGCAAAATGATCCTCAGGAGGAAAGGGGAACTAAGGAAATTTTCTGATGAAGGAAAAATATGAGACTTTGTTGCCAGCTGACCTACTATTAAAGAATGGCCAAGGAGAAGAGTCCAATTCATTCTTCTCTGTGGTTTATGTTTGGTGTCATATCTAAAAGCTAACCAAATTTACTTTGTTTTGAAGTAAATTCACCCCAAAGTGGGGCTCGAACTCACGACCCCGAGATCAAGAGTCACAGTCTCCACTGACTGACCCAGCCAGGAGCCCCTAACCAAACTTAAAATAATGGAAATCAGAGTCTGTTCTCTGAAAATAGTAATCAAACTAGAAATCAATAATAGAAAGACAACAGAAATCTCCAAAACATTTGGAAAGCAAGCTACATATTTGTAAATAAGCTATGCAAGAAGGATATCTCAAGGGAAATATAAAAATACAGAGATTTTCAAAAGATTTTTTAGTTATTTATTTGAGAGAGATAACAGGGGAGAGAGAGAGCCTGAGTGAGCACCAGCAGATGAGCAGCTGAGGGAGAGGGAGAAGAAACAGGCTCCCCCTGAGCAGGGAGCCCAACACAGTGTTCCATGCCAGGACCCTGGGATCATGACTTGAGCTGAAGGCAGATGCTTAACTGACTGAGCCAACCAGCTGCCCCTAAAAATACACAGAATTAAATTAAAAACACTAAAAAAAAAATCTCCACCATTTTGGGATGCAGCTTATGCTGTGCTGAGAGTGGAATCTGTAACATGAAATGCTTACATTATAAAAGAGGAAATATCTCAAATCAAAATCTAAGCTCCTAACACAAGAACTAGAAAAATAAGAGCAATGTGACCCCAACTAAAAGCAAAAAGAAAGAAATAGTAAAGATAAAGCACCCAGGTGACTCTCATGTTGGCCACTGTGAGTGGACAGAATGGACCTGAGCCCCAAGGAAGGGCAGGGCTGGGTCCGTAGCATCCAAGTTGGTTCTGTGGGTGGGATGTGGATGGGAAAGAGGAAGATGGGGGTGACTGTGAGGGCCCTAGTGTTTTCTCTTCCTCTGAGGGGTCACAGGCAGATGCAGGAACCCTCCGATGTTGGATTCTTCCCTGGGAGATCTTCGGGCCCCATTTGTCCCTTGGGTGGAATGTCTGCTCTGCTGGGAAGGGCAGGCAGATGGCAGAGGACTCTGACACCACGCACAGGGCTCAGCAGGGAGCAGCTGGGAGAATAGCTCAGGGTTCTGCTCTGCCCTGCTGCCTGGGGGGCTCAGCTGGGGCTTGGGAAACAGGATGCTGTGCTCAGGGGTGCTCCAGGCTGGGTGATGGGTGTGTTTCCAAGGTCAGGCACCAAGGGTCCAAAGTTAATCATGAAACATTCCTTGCTTATTGTCAAGAAGAAGGGGGCCTGGGCACCTGGGTGGCTCAGTTGGTTAAGCGACTGCCTTCGGCTCAGGTCATGATCCTGGAGTCCCGGGATCGAGTCCCGCGTCGGGCTCCCTGCTCGGCAGGGAGTCTGCTTCTCCCTCTGACCCTCCCCCCTCTCATGTGCTCTCTCTCATTCTCTCTCTCTCAAATAAATAAATAAAATCTTTAAAAAAAAAAAAGAAGAGGGGGGCCAGGAGGTTCCCCAAGAGGCTGGAGCAGACTCCCACAGCCTCCCTGAGGCCACCCTCTGGGGGCAGCAATCAGCCATGCAGGGAGCAGTAATGGATGTACCAACACAACATCCAGACATGTGCAAAGGGTTTTCCATGGATAGATTAGAGCAGAATCGGGTTGTCCTTGTAGTAGCATTCTGCTTCATTGCATCTATCTTCTGTAGAATAGAAATGGGAAGCCTCTCCAGCAGTCCGTCATTGCCTCCTCCCCTCTCAACTCCTGGGAGGAGCTTGGCTGGAACACTGTCCGTGGTGCTGATGACTCCCAGCTATTCCTCTGGCTTGGGAGCCTTGATCTGGTTCTGTCCACACACTTTCCATTCTTAACAAGGAGCATTACGAACAAGGAAGAGGTGGAGAGGGCTGCAGGGAGTGTGCACTGGCCTCTGTCTCCATCCCTCAGGGCAGGGAGGGTGTTGTGGACATCACTGCAGGAAGTGACTCCACAGTCAGATGACCAAGTCCAGGCTGCCCACCAGCACTTTGTAGTGAAGGAGGGTGAAGTAACCGACCCTTGGTCCATGTTCCTGAATATCCTCAGGGCCTGGAGCTGGTTCTCTGGCTCAGGCTGTGGTTCCTGGCCCCACCTAGAGTCTGGGGTCTCAGGAGGGCCCTGGAAGGAGCAGTTCCCAGCGGAAACTAAGAAGCCATTTCTGCTTTGTGGTTGATCTGGCAGTAAATGTTTGTGTCTGGGTGTCGTAATTCCTGCAAAAGAAGAAGAGGCCTCTTGAGCCCCTGTCACCTTCTTAGAACATATCTGGGTAACTTTCAGGTTCTAGGCCCAGCTGGGCTGCTCTCTGGGAGCCTCGCTGTGTGGCAGGTGTCTGCCCGGGGCCCCTCCTTCCTCCCACTGCCCCTGTTCCCCCTTGCTCTCCTGTTTCCTGAACCTGAAAACACAGCCAGGAGCAGGCTGAGGGCAGATAGATCTGCAGCCCCTATGGGCTTCGGGGACCAAAACAGTCATTGCCCACACTCACCTGGTAGATAGGAACGGCTGTGGTAGGGCTGGGCAGGGAGTCCTAAACAGGAGAGAATGGGTGTTGGTAGACAGAGAAGGAGGGTCATTTCTCTACAGAAGTGACCAGTTCTGCCTCTGGAGCAGCCTTCTCCAAGCCTGCTGACCCATACCCCAGTCCCCGACCACTGCCCAGGACCCCTGGCTGGTGCTCCCAGTGCCCACCCTGCCCCTGGCTGGACTCCAGGGTTCTCCTTTGGCCAGCTCAGGGGAGCAGGGACAACTCAGGACATGCTGGGGGGTGGTCCTCCCCTGAAGAGGGTCCACTCCTGGCCAGAACAGGGCTTGCCTTGTCCTGTCTACTCTGGGGGAAGCAAGGTCTGCTCTGTGCTGCTGAATTGGCTGGTTGCCCGCCTTGAGCCTGCATAGCCTGGACCCCAGTGGAAAGAGTGGTGGAGGGGGCGGGCTTACCGGGGATGCGGAGCGGCTGGCTGGACCATGGCCTGGGGACAGAGACAGGAGTTAGCACCAGGGCTGTGAAGAAGCTTGGGGCCACCCTCCAGGAGGGGACAGGTCCTCAGCTCTCAGAGAACAGGGAAGCAGGAGCACCTCCCAGGGACAGACCCACTGGCCATGTTAGGGCCCATGAGGTCAAGGTGCTGACCTATGACCTAGATTCCACAGGTCAGGGTGTATGGCCATTTGAGGTCCCCTGAGCTGAAGCCACAGAGAAAGGGTCAGAGGCCCTGGGGAGTGACTGGCAGGAGCGGACAATGTGGGCAGGACTACGGGGCTCCGGGTCCCACCCACGCTGAAGATATACTCACGGGGGGTGGATGCTGGGCAACAGAGCTCTCTGAGATCACACCAGCCACTTGCCCTAGGAAAGATCAGGCTTACGTGTGAGGGGTGCAGGGAGAGGTCACAGCTTTGGTGTCAGAGCAGGGGATAAGCAAGATACTCATTCCAGGCAGGGGTTAGAGACCTCCTCTCTCCACCAGCGCTGTTTAGGAGAGGGAGGGCCCAAGAGATGGGATAAGGAAAGCCTTTGGAGCATATCCTCGGCCCAGAGGGGAAGACACTCAGGCTGATGGGCATCTAGGAGAAAGTATGCAGAGAAGGAATGGAGGACTCAGGAAAGGAATCAAACATGAGAGTTCGACTGAGTGGAAGGGTCAAGGCTGCAGCTGCATGTGCAGGGCTCTTGGGGAGCGCCGGGTATGTGGATCCCTGAATGTGGTGCCCCTGCTGTGGCCAGACCCTTGCCCCCTCAGGCCAGGAGATGCTGAAATGTGATAGTGGACCATCTTTTATCTCCATCTGCCTGGACAAGAGGCACAAAGGACATCCCAGGACCTCCCCCTGGCCAAGCCCAGGTTCTCTGGTCTCACACATTAGGTACTGTGGTTCCTGCATCTGCCATTGGGGGGATGACCCCACCTGACCTGTCAGGCTCTTCCAGTCTCCATTGTGTGACCTTGACCAGGACCACCCTCACATCCTGAGGCTGCAACTCTCCCTCACAGGGCGTGTGGACTTAAATAAACCACAGGAGGTGCCGTTTACTGAGCACTTAGTCCTGTCAGCACCACTGTAGGTTTGCCACATTAACCAGGAAAACCCTGAGGGGCTGTTCCTAATTGTCCCTAATTTATAACTGAGGGAGCTGTGAAGGAAGCACCCCGATCAGCAGCTGGTGAGGAAGGAGCCAGAGGGAATGAGAGGGAAAATCCAGGGGGCTATTGGGCAGCCTGGAGGAGCCAGTCCAGAGCCCTAGGTCAGGATGAGGTCCCCTCCTGGCCTGGGTCAGCTTGGGACAGGATCCGCGTGCGGGAAATGCCATCGTACCTTCCAGTCCTTGTGCTGAGCAGGAGACACACCAGGGCGGCCGTCAGTGCCAGTCCGACCAGGACCCCGACTGCAATGCCAACGATGGACCCCACAGGGAGACCTGTGTTGCTTCTTTCATCTGAAATAAGAAGAAAAAGGGACAGGTATGAGTCTCAAGTCAAATATGGGGAAACCAGGAGGGGCCATGGGGGAAGGGCCTGGTTAGGGAGGAAGGAAATGCATTGACATAGGGTTTGTGTGTGTTTTGTCACCACAGTGTCCCCACCCCCTCGACTGCTGCATCATTTCTGTTCCTCACAGTGAAACTCTGGACTTGCTTTAATCCTCCCGTTGTGCCCCCAACCCCAGGGGCAGTGCCAGCATCTGTTCATTTTCCTCTCACACTATGCCTCTTCCCTTCTGTGTTCCTTTCCATCACTATGCATGGTCTTAGGTGGAGGCCCCTACCTCACTCAATACTGATTAAAAGAGAATAACATTAGCTGTCTGCCTTTGGGCTTGGCTCTGGGACAGGCATGTGGAAATACTTTACGTTTATTTCATCTGCTGCTTCCCTGCCCATGTGGGGGCTGGGGGTCACCCCCACTGTGCAAAATAAGCATCTGAATGTGTTAAGGGGTTCAATAAATCAATGAAGGTCACAGAGCTGGAACGTGATAAGGCCACAGTTAATCCCAATTCCACATGCCATTACAGCTAGTAACAAAAATGTTAGTAACAGAAGAACAATAGCTGCTAAGTTTGATTGAGCCCCAAACCTGTGTATGATGCTGTCTCTGGATTCCATCTCATGAAAACATTAACAACCCTCACAACAGCCCTAAGATCGAGGTACTCTTTGCAGTTTACAGTTGAGGAGACTGAGATTCACGAGGTTGAGCATCTTGCCCGAGATCCAAAAGCTGGTACATATCAGAACCAAGATGCTAACAAGATTCGTCTAATTCCTGGGAATTTTATCCAAATTTCCTTAGAGGTTCTGAAGCTTGCTTCCACCTCCTCCAGGCCTGCATCCATTTTACACCCCTGCCAGTAAAATGTACAGGGAGGAAGGGGGAGAGGTTGAGGGTCACTCACAGCTCACATCCAGCCTGATGGGGTCACTTTTGCTGGAATTGCTTTGGTTGGAGACCTCACACTGGTAATTCCCGGCATCCTCTCTCCTGACAGGGTAAATGGTGAGGGTGCTATTGTCTTGGGACAGCTTCATCCTCTCTGTGAGCTTTAGACTCTGGCCATTGAAGAACCAGTGGATGGAGATCCCAGCGTTTTTTGTGGAGCAGGTCAGGACCACAGAGTCCTTATCTTCTGTGACTGTGGTGTTGCTGGCATGGAGAGAGGGCCGGGCCACTGGCTCTGTGAGGAAACACAGGTGATGGAATGAGAATGGGCCTGGGGCCTTGGGTCACACTCCTTCCTCTGAGATGCCAGCCATTCCGAGGGCCCCAGTGAGCTCTGTAAAGCTGCCCCAGAGGGGGCGCCTGGGTGGCTCAGTCATTAAGCGTCTGCCTTCGGCTCAGGTCATGATCCCAGGGTCCTGGGATCGAGTCCCACATCGGGCTCCCTGCTCTGCGGGAAGCCTGCTTCTCCCTCTCCCACTCGCCCTGCTTGTGTTCCTGCTCTCGCTATGTCTCTCTCTGTCAAAAAAATAAATAAAATCTTAAAAAAAAAAAAAAAAAGGTGCCCCAGAGGATGGCCCTGCTGTCTGCAGAAGGATGAGTGTCTTTGTTCAGGTGACGATCTGTAAGGAGAGGACTGTACCTCCCCCTCTCACCCTCAGTCATGTGTCTGCTCTGTCTGGACATCACTGTGGTATCAGCACCAGGAACCTCTTAGCCCACGTGTCCAGCAGCCTCATTATCATGAAGAATTTTTTCCCATGGACTTCGGTGTGATTTTCTTGAATTTTTGTGACTTTAAGAGATCAGGCCTCATGCCTTATATATCTTTCCTTGTATGTTGGAGGAGGAAGACTCGCAGCCCCTCTATCTCTGTGTCCAAGGCAGCTTCATGTAAGGTAGGGAAGGCATTTACACTGTTATAATTTACTAGGGAATGAGAGCCGCCTGCCCCGTCTTCATAACCTTAAGAATCAAAGAGTTTTCAAACCACAGGATTTCTCACTCTGAAGAAGACTTTTACTTCCAGATTTGTGGCTTGACTCTCCTGCTGAAAAACTTCTGTAGAGAAGTGGTTACTGTATACAGAATATTGGCACCCTTACAAATAGAATGAAACCACTGAACATAACAAAGGCCTTACATGAAACGCCCAGAGCCAACATCACACACCATGATGAAACACTGAAAGCCTTTCTTCTAAGATCAGGTAGAAGATAAACATCCCACTTTCACCACCCGTATTCAACACAGTACAGAAGTTCAAGCCAAAATAATAAGGAGGAAGAAACACAGAATACAATCAAATTGGAAAGGAATAAGTACAATTATGTCTGTTTGCAGACGACATGAAATTATATGTATAAATCCTTAAAGATTCCACTAAAAACTATTGAACTAAAAACAATTTCAACTAATTTGAGGGTACAAAATCAACACAGAAAAATCACTCTGTTGCTATTCACTAAGAATGAAAGTACCCAAAAAGAAATTAAGAAAACAATTCCATTTGCAATCACATTAAAAAGAACAAAATACTTAGGAAAAAAAGAATACTTAGGAATTAACTTAAGTAATGAGTCAATAGACTGTATATGGAAATCTATAAAACACTGCTGTAATAAATTACAGAGGACACAAATAAATGGAAAGACATCCCATGTTCATGGATGATGAGGCTTCATATTGTTAAGATGACAATGCCACTCAAAGAGATTGACAGATTCAATGTAATCTCTATCAAATTTTTTTTAAGGTTTTTATTTTTAAGTACTCTTTACACCTAAGGTGGGGCTCAAACCTACAACCCTGAGATCAAGAGTCACATGCTCCACCAACTGAGCCAGCCAGGTGCTTCCCTATCAAATTCTGGAGGAAATATTTTGCAGAAATAGGAATTTCCAAAAATTTACAGGGAATCTCAGGGGCCTCAAATAGCCAAACTTATTTAGAAAAAGAACAAAGTTGGAGGACTCCTACTTCCTGGCTGCAAAACTACAGTAACCAAAATAATGGGGGTCTGGTACAAAGACAGACATAGAGACCAATGGAATAGACTAGGCATCACGGAAACAAACCCTGTCATATGTGGTCCAATGACTTTCAAGAAGGTTGTCATGACTATTCAATGGAGAAAAAAATCTATTCATCCAATGGCGTTGGGAACACTGGATATCCATGCAAATGAATGAAGTTGGACCTGACCTTACACCATGTACAAAAATTAACTTAAAATAGATCAAACAGGGCGCCTGGGTGGCTCAGTTGATTAAGCAACTGCCTTCGGCTCAGGTCATGATCCTGGAGTCCCTGGATCGAGTCCCGCATCGGGCTCCCTGCTCGGCAGGGAGTCTGCTTCTCCCTCTGACCCTCCCCCCTCTCATGTGCTCTCTCTCATTCTCTCTCTCAAATAAATAAATAAAATCTTTAAAAATAAAATAAAATAAAATAAAATAGATCAAACATCCAAAGAACAGAAACTGTAAAAGTCATAGAAGAAAATGTAGAACAAAAAATTATTGAAAGTGGATTTCCCAATAATTTCTTTGCTATGACACCCAAAGTGAAGACAATTAAAGGCAAAAAAAGATGAACTGGATTGCATCAAAATGGAAAACTTCTGTGCATGAAAAGACACAATCTGGAGAGTGGTAGCACTGGTTATGGAATGAACAGGATATAGGGATGAAATGTACAGCATAGGAAATATAGTCAATGGTATTTTAATGGGGCTGCATGGGGTCAGATGGGAGTTCTATTGGGTTGAGTAGAGCGTAACATATAGAGTTGTCCAATCACTATCTTGTACACCTGAAAATAATGTCACATTGTGTGTCAACTAAAGTTCACTAAAAAAAAAAAAAAGTGAGGGCAACCCACAGATTGGAAGGAAACATTTGCAAATCATATCTGCAAATCATTACTATCCAGAATATATAAAGCACTTCTGCAATTCAATAACAAAAAGCAACTTGACCCTGAACACCCTTCTTTCTTCAGTATTTGCAAAACTCCCTTCTATGCATGGGGCTTTCTGAGGCTGAGAACAGCCCCCCCCCCACATATTCCAGGCTGGACCCAAGGTATGCCATGATAAATCAGAGAGCAAGGGCAGGAAGCCTCTGCAGACATGTAGGGGGAGAGTTCAGGGACAGATTAGATTTGCTTGTGGGAAATAACTTCTTCTAGGCTCTTTGCTGAAAGCCAGACAGATCTTCACTACAGAGATCCATGCAGATGCTCCAGGGATCCACTTATCAGAGACTGTGATAGTCTTGACTGTGGTCTTACTGAGGCAAGTGCCAGAGTTATAGGTAACGCAGGTATAGGATCCACCATCATTGGCAGTGATGTTGGGGATAAAGAGCTCCTGTGTGAGTGACTGGGGCCTCCCACTGATAAACCAAGAATACTGTGCGGGTTAGAGGCTGCGTGGCAGGAGAGACTGAGGTTGGCCCCTGGATGGTAATAGGAGTCTGGTGGGGAAATGGTGGGGGCATCCGGGCCATCTGGAGCAAACAGAATAAAGCCACAGGTGATGCAATCTGAGGGAAACCGAAGCTCCTGGTGTGTATTAGGGCCACAGTGTCCCTCTGAGCTGGGTCCCAATCTTATTGGAGAAAATCCCAACCATGAGCCTCCTGTGTTCATGAGCCTGGGTCTGAGACATTCACCTGTTTCCCATCATAATCTGGGGACCCTCCCAAGTAGGAGCAGCTCATCCCCTCCTAGTCTTGGCTTAGGCTGAGTCTGCCCAGGTTTGCCTGGGACAAGAAGCCATGGCCAGCCTGGGGGTCCAGCTGAGAGTCATGGACTCGGACCCCAGAAGGATAGATGTGGCCTGGACCCCGGCAGCGTGGATTTGGGCTGGCAGCCCGGGCCAGGTAGGAAGGGAAGTTACTCACAGAGAACATTCAGGGTGAATGGGTCACTACGACCGGCACTCACTGGGTTCCGAGTTTCACACTCATAGGGTCCTGTGTCATTCCTTGTGACACCGTGTATAGTGAGAATCCTGTGGCGGGAGGCTCTTCCTGTTTACTGACCACAGGTAGCTTATGTCTGAGTCCGAGGTCCACACGTTAGTACAACAGAATCCACATTCTCCACGGGGTCGGAGTTGTAGCTTGCGATGTTGGGTTTGGGTAACTCCGCTGTGCAGACAACAGAGAGCACATTGCCCTGGGTGGTACCTGTGATTCCTCCACAAGCATCTTGAATCAGAGTTGGCATCTCTCACCTCTCAGCCAACCTGAGGCCTCCAAAGATTAGGCAGGTGTGTGTAGCTCAGGACAAATGCATGAGGATCTGAGCGCTAGGAGAAAGTAAAGCCCCTGCTCTGTGTGCTGACAGCAAGGCTGTCTCCAGTGTCAATCACATAGCAGCATTTGGTCCTGGAAGACACAGGACAGAGTCAGAGACAGCCCCGGACCTCTCCTGGTTCTGCACTGACCTGCCAGCCAAGCCTGGGGATGGGGGTCTGAGCAGAAATGACACCGGGGACAGCAGGACCAAGCCAAGAGGTCAGTCCAGTACTCAGGTCCCAGGGCCTGGACGGCAGCTCTGCCCAGCTGTTTGACAATGAGTGACATGAGGCAGTGACCCCATCCATGGCAGAGCTGAGCCCAGTGACCAAGCAGAGAGCGAGGGGATGAGCAGGAAGCAGGGGTGGTGAGGGAATGAATGATGCATCATCTCTTCAGAGAGGCGTCCTGGGTGCAGGATCCTAGCAGATCTGGCCACCAGGCTCCCTGCCCTCCAGCGGGAGAGACACCGCACCGTTCACTCCTTCCCTCCTAACAAAAGCAACTGAGTTGCTCCCAGTCACCTCTGCTCAGGAGCCCTAACTCCATCGTGGCACAGACCCCCAGGGTCACTAGAATCAGCAGCCCCAACACAGGGGTCTGGGCAGGGGCTTTCTGGGCTGAGCTCTGGTGGGGATCCCAGAGGCCCCTCAGGACTTGTCCTCCTGGGGCGTGCAGAGTTCTAGATCCCTGAATCTGGATTCTGGGAAAGGAATTCTAATCTAATTAAGTTGTCTCCACTGTGTGTGTCCTGTACTAAATGCTCGAACCCCCCACAGGACATAATGCGGAAGGGAATGGAGGCCCAGTTCAGGCCTGTAAATCCTGTGTGTGTGAAGTAGAATTCACCCCACCCAACACCAGAGGTGAGAGAGGAATTACTCACGGAATACGCGCAGCTGTCCTGTTCCTTCATCAACTTGAAAATTTCTCTTTGTGATTTGTACGGTGTAGTATCCTGTGTCCTTCAGGTTGATGTTCTGGAACAGCAGGGATCCATTGGGGTATATTGTCTCTCTGCCGCTGTGTGCAGGCCCTGGGATAATTACTTGTGCATCTACTACATATGATATAATTTGACGGCTCGACTCTACAGTTTCCCCTCTGAACCAGCTATAGCCTAGAGGATCCCCAGGCGCATTGTTGACTCGCAGAAGAACATCCTTCCCTTCAGCAACACTGGGCGGCACCGATTCCACAGTGACTTGGGCAGTGGTGGGCGGGTTCCAGAAGGTTAGGAGTGAGACTAGGAGGGAAGGGAGGAGACGGATCAGTGTTTGGACCTATGTGTTGGGAGGGAAAGCTGGGGTTCTGGAGAGAGAGCAGATCCTAATCCCCCAGCCTCGGGGTGTGTGTGTGAGTGTGTGTCTCCTGCTGGTCAAGGTCAGGGGCATGACCACACTACCTCAGCGCCTCTGAACTTAATTTCCTCTGTTTAAAACACTCTTCCTCACATGTCTGTCGCTCACTCCCTCCCTGCCCTCAGATACCTGCTCCCACTCAGGGGGTCCTGGGGAGAGGTCTGCTCTGAGCGCCTCCTCTAAAGACCCTCTGTCTTCACGTTCTGACCTTTCCCTGCTCTGTTCCCCTCCTGGTGCTTATCAGGACCTGACATCACATTCTAGACGTCTCTGCGTGTCTGTCTTCCTCCCCATAGAAGTGAGCTCGGGGAGGGCAGGGACTCCTCTGATCTGTGCTGTAGCCCAGGGGTGGGGCAGGCTGCAAATACCTGAGGCTCAATGAATGTGTCCCCAGGGCTCTCCAAGTCTGGTGTTTATCTGTCAAATATTCAGTTCGGTGGGAAGGGGCAGCGATTAGGGTCCCTGGTTGTTGTTATCAGTTTTCAGAATTCAGTCCTCAGTGATGAGTAACTTGGGAAACAGCCCTTGGCTCCCCACTTCCAGATCATGAGATTTTCCCGCTGCTGAGCCGGCTCCCCCGTCCTGCCCTGCTCGCCTGTCCCCTCTCAGAGCCCTGCCCTCCCCGGGAGACCCCAGCCAGCCTCTCTCTCCCATCCTCCCGCCCCCTCGCAGGGGATCATCCCTCTCACCTGCCAGCAGGACCTCCTGCCAGGGGACACGTCCTCCTCGGGGAGGGGCCGACGGGGGCTCCATGGTGCCTGCTGCCCGGTCCGTCCCTCCCTCTGGGGGAAGAGCTTCTGCTCCAGAAACACTCAGGAGCACTGCCGTCCTGTCCTGTCAGCTCTGCCGTCCTCCCTCCCTCTGAGCTGAGCGGCCTCTGGGGGCAGGAGCGCTGGGCGGGGTCACGTGGGCCGGGGGCGGGGTCTCTGCCAGGGCCCCTCCACTCCACTCCCCTCCACTCCCCTCCACTCCCCTCCGCTCCCCTCCACTCCCTCCTGACTCCCTTGTCCCCTTCCTCCCCTTTCATTTCTGCCTACATTGCGGTTCCCTGGGAACTGCTGAGGCCTCTCCGTCTTCAGCTGTGGTTTCCCACCATATGCGAGAGCGCGCACACGCCCTTGTTTGGACAAACACAAGCCTGTGGCGTTGGGGTCTGGTGACCCCCACAGATTGGGGTCAAGGTGCAGGGTCAGCACCCCCACAGCCCTCTCTCCTCCCCGTGTGGCTTTCCCTTCAGAGCAGGAAACTGGGGGCTGCCTCAAGAACTTTTGTCACAAGGATGTCACCCCCACTGTGCTCTGGAATCATCTGTGGAACTTTATCAAGACTGTGGATGCCCAGGTGACACCCAGAAATGCTGCTTCAGCAGATGCCCAGCCAGGCTGAGACCCCATGATGTGGGGGTGGGGCCACCTCTCCCTCTCCTGAGCCCACAGAGGGTCTGCAAACCCTGTGAAAATGCAGATTCTGACTCAGCAGGTGTGGTGTGGACCCCAGAGTCTGCCTCTAACAAGCTCCCAGGTGATGCTGATCGTCCTGCCCAAGGGGAGCACACTCTGAATAGCCAGACTGAGGGGGACCCGGTTCCCTTACAGGATGGCCCTTCTCCCTACTCCTCTGCTGAGTCCTGGCCTTGAGTCTGTGGGCACCACACACAGAGCCCCAGGGTCCCCAAATCCAGGGGATTATTTCCGTTTGTAACAGAGAAGCCCAGCTGGGCACCGGTCTCCCCAGTGTTCTCACAGCTCTGGGGAGGTTGGATTGACTCCTGGCAGCGAGGTCCCAGAGATGACTCTGGGGGTGAGAAAGGAGCAGGCCGGGTGATGACTGGTGAGGGATACACGGCCATCCTTGGGTGTCCCCAGCCTGGCCTCTGCTTCCAGGGACAGACACCCAGGACCAGGTGTCTCAGGAGCTCAGTTCCCAGGTGGGAAGGGGGTTTCCTGCCTGTCCCGGGAAGAGAGGACATGGTGGGAGGTTGGGTGGCTGGTGCCCCCAGGAAGGTTTTAAGGAGACCCTTCCTCAGGGTCTGTGGCTGAACTGTGGCCCCGAGACTGTCCATGTGCCCTGAGCGTCCTGGGCAGCCTGTGTGCTCTGCCTGGGGTACTTTCTTGTGGTCACCCTGCCTCTCCCGTGGGTGGAGCCCGGCAGGGAATGGGGAGCTGCACACGGACCCCTGACAGATCAGGGTGCTCCTAGGGCCCTAGAAGGAGCGGGCAGGACAGAACTGGCACGTGGGAGGGACCCAGAAGTGTCTGTTGGAGAAAGAGATGGAAACCAGGCTCCTTCTCCACCTCCTTAGCGGAAGCCAGGTTCAGAGTTTAATGTCCTGTGTGTTGTCTGCATGTCCCTATGTCGCCCCCTGGAGGCTATTCTCGGGGCTGCACCAGGGATGCTGACCAGGCTCCCAAGATGTGAGTGGTTTCCCTCATGCATTTAATGAGTATTTACTGGGCTTCGTGACGTGTCAGGCCCTGGGCTGGGTCGTGGGAGCTCCACCGAGAACAGGACAGATGTGGGCCCTGGACTCGTGGGGTTTCCCTTGGAACAGGGCCACGGGCAGTCAGGAAATCATGGCACCGAGGAGTCAATTAGAATGGAGAGAAGGGCCAGGAAGGGAAAGCGTCTGGTGCGTCTGGAGCATGTTAGGGGGTCTCAGCTGATGGGGGGTCACTTGGAGCACTCCTGGGAAAGTGACCTTTTGTCCGAGACCTGAAGCGTGAATAGACTTTCGCCCTCTAAGGACAGAGGTGTGGAGGGACGAGCTGCCCATAGAGGGACCAGTCTCAGCGGGCAGACGCCTGGCTGGCTAGGGGCGCTGACGGGGTCCAGTGTGGGGAGCCTGGAGAGCCAGGAGGACGGTGACTGGGTGAGGCTGGGGAGGCTCAGACCCTGCTGGGCTGTGGGTGCTGAGGAAGGCGCCCAGGTGTAGAGCAGCTCTGCCGCCCTCTGGTGGACTGTGCAGGAAATGCGGACGAAAAAGTCCCTCCATCCAGTTCTTTTTTTTTTAATTTGTACATTATAGACGTTAATTTTTAACCACTTTGTGGAATTATAGTTGACATATAAGAATTTCAACATATTGAAAGTATACAATTTAATATGTTTTGCCACGGGCATGCAGAGAAGTCATTCCTAGGTGAAGATACTGAATATGTCCCTTCTTCTCCAAAGTCTCCTCATGTCCTCTTTATTCTCTTCATTCCCACCCCTCTGACCCTCCTTCCCCATGTTCCCATGAAACCTTACATTTGCTTTTGCTGTTATAGATTAGTGTGCATTTTTTAGAATTTTGAAAATTTGAATCATACAATACGATTTGGGACCACAGTCAACATCTTTACTCAGCATGGTTTTCAAAAATAACTCATTGCTCCTTGTTATTGCAAATCTCCACAGTTTTTTTCTTTTTTATCCCTTAGTTGTATTACATTGAAAGGATGCAGAAAGTTTTTTTTTTTTTAATTCACACATTTATGGACATTTATGTTGTTTCCAACTCTAGGCGATTACAAGTATACCTGCCAGGAACTTTTGTGCAGGAGTCTTTGAAGTGGGCGTGTGCTTTCATTTCTCTGGGGTAGAGTTCCACCCAGGACTGCAGTGAGGGAATCGCTGAGGAGGCACAGGTTTAGTTTTTTGAAGAACACGCTACACTGTTTTCCAAAGTAGTTGCAATTGTACATTCTCCCTAGCAATGTAGGAGCGTTCCACTTGTCCCCCCCCCCATCCTCAACAACACTTAGTTTGGAAAGTGTTTTTAATATTTTAGCCCGTCTACTGTATGTGAAGTGGCATCTCAGTGTGGAGTTTTAGTTTTGACTGTGAAATCATTTTTCACTTTCTTTTATCATTCTTTTACTTTATTAACAGCTCATATGAGATCTGTCCTCTGAATAGTTTTCCATTGTATGTATTTACAGCATTTTCCTCAATCATTAGTTTGTCGATGGACATTTAGGTTGTTTCCGTATCTCGGCTACTGTGAATAGTGTTGCAATGAACACAGCTGTGCTAATATCTCCTCGAGATCTTGATTTCAGTTCTTCTGGAGAAATGCCCGGAAGTGGGATTGCTGGATCTTAGTGTAGTTGTATGTTTAATTTTTTGAGGAACCTCCATACTGTTTTCCGAGTGGCCGCGCCAGTTTGCATTCTCACCAACAGGGTGCAAAGGTTCCAATTTCTCAATATCCTCACCAACACTTGTCTTTTTTTTTTTTTTTCAATAATAACCTTTGCAACATGTGTGTGGTAATATCTCATGGTGGGTTAGATTTCCATTTCTCTTTTTACATATACCCGACTGCCACAGAAGAAATATCTACTCAAGTCTTTAACCCATTTAAAATCAGGTTATTTGTTGGTTTGTGTTTTACTATCCAGCTGTAGGAGTTCCTTACATATGTGGGATATTAACCCCTTATCTGATACATGGTTTGAAAATATTCTCTCCCAGTTGGTAGGTTGCCTTTTCATTGTGCTGATGGTTTCCTTAGCTGGGCAGAAGCTTCCTAGTTTGATATAGTCCCACTTGTTGATTTTCGTTTCTGTTGCATGTGCTTTTTGTTACCATATGCATGAAGTCATTGCCAAGACCAATGTCATCAAGCTTTTCCCCTATGTCTTCTTTGAGGAGTTTTATGGTTTGGGGTCTTATATTGAAGTCGTTCATCCATTTTGAGTTGATCTTTGTGTATGTGTAAAGTAAATGTGTAATTTCATTCTTTTGCTATGTGGATATCCACTTTTCCCAACATCATTTGTTGAAGAGACTGTCTTTTCCCACTGTGTATTCTTAACACCCTTGTCAAAGATCCGATGACCATATATGCAGGAATTTATTGAGGGCTCTCTGTTCTGTTCCATTGTTCTGTCTTTCTGTCAATACTCTTACCTGACTGAGACTGGTTGCAAACTCACGTTTGGCTGCTCACACCTCAAAAGTCAACACATGAGGGACAAGTGATGGTAGGTGAAGAAAGGTTGCTTTAATCAGGAAGCCAGCATGCTGGGAAGACAGTGGACTAATGTTTCAAAGATCATGTTCCCGGTCCAGGAGGTTTGGGAGTGGAGGGTGCTTTAAAGGGGAAGGCATGAGAAAAGGGAGGGCGGCTGAGTGCAGGAGAAGCAGGTGCCCAAGCAGCTGGTAGTATGCGGACATGACCCTGAACAGACTTGCTGGCACCCAGGGCAGCTATTTTCCAATGTAGGCAGGCCTTATCTCCTGGGAAACTTTGGTCCTTCACTCCTCGAGGCCAGTGGTCTGCAAATCCCAAGGGAAGTAGGTTAGTTCTGCTACAGATCATGGGACTTAGGTCAATAAGCAAGGGGGTACACATGCTTGGAGCACATGAACCCTTAAACCTGGTGGAGGGCTGTCACAATGCCATACTGCTTTCATTACTGCGGTTTTGAAATGTAGTTTGAAATCAGGAAGAGTGATGCCTCCAGCTTCGTTCTTCTTGCCCAAGATTTCTTTGGCTCTTTGACATATTTTGTGGTTCCACCCAAATTTTAGAATTCCTTTTTCCCCTTCCCTGAAAAAGACCATTGGAATTTTGATGGGGGTTGCATTGCATATATAGGTCATGTTGAATAGTACGGATATTTTAACAGTATTAATTCTTCCAACCCATGGACAGGGGATATTTTTTCATTTATTGGTGTGTGCTTCAGTTTCTTTCATCAATATCTATCTCATGGTCTTAGTCTAAAGATCTTTCCCCTCCTTGATGACATTTAGTCTAATTATTTTGTTTCTTTTTCTTTCTTTCTTTTTTTCAGAGAAGACTGAATTCTTTTACTTAGCTGTAAACGAGTTAGTTGCAACATAATTCCTTTTCCATGTGAAGAGCTCTCAATAGGTTCTTAAACAGCAGAAAAACATTTGCTGTTCAATTTCATTGAGAATCTTCCACAGAAACCATCCCAACAGAGTGAGAGTATCACAATGTTTCGGTCCCACTCTAAGTATACTATTTTAAAGTACACTTGAAATGTGTACAAATTCAGAGGTGTAAGAAACTTCAATAGATACAGAGTTTAGGAAGGTGAAGGCTGTGAATGTCCCTTTTCATTCAATGCATCCTTTTTTTTTTTTTTTTTTAAAGATTTTATTTATTTATTTGACAGAGAGAGAGAGAGAGAGTGAGAGCAGCAACACAAGCTGGGGGCATGGGAGAGGGAGAAGCAGGCTTCCCACCGAGCAGGGAGCCCGATGCCGGCCTTGATCCCAGGAATGACCTGAGCTGAAGGTGCTTAACGACTGAGCCACCCAGCACCCCTCAATGCATCCTTTATTTTGCATTCTTCACACATAAGCGGCCGTTCCTGCTATTTCCTGGGACAAAAAAGAGCAGATCGTCCAAGGAATGAAATTTACTCTGGCATTCTCCTGGGTATGGCATTTGCAAAGCCGAATGCCAAGATACCAGCAAGTGCATCTTTGGGCAGTACTCCAAAACTACAGGCTCTGCTTTCTTGGTGGTGGCAAATGGGGACCTGGGTCTTGCTTCCCATGAGTAGACACTAAAGCCATCGTGCTTTATCTTTGCTTCTCTTCTGGTTGAGTGGACTCTGCTTATTCCTTGACCCATAGTCTGTGGGGGCTGGGGGTTGCCTCCCAAGCAGCATCTTTGGTGCCCACAGAGCAGAGTTCCCTTGCCTCTGACCCTACAGACTGGACTACTCCCTGCCTCCCCGGTGCCTGCTTCCACCCTCAGGGCCCCGCCAGGGCAAAGCATTTCATTCTTTCTGATGCCATTGGAAATGGGATTCTTTTATTTGTTTTCCAGGTAGTTTGCCATAGGTTCTCTGTTAGTGGATAGAAATGCACTGATTTCTGTAGATTGATTTTGCATCCTGCAGCTTCCTTAAATTTGTATATTAGTTCTGACAGTGTTTCATGGAGCCTTTGGAGTTTTCTCTATAGAAGATCATGTCATCTACAAACAAAGAGAATTTTACTTCTTCTTTTCTGGCATGAATGTCTTTTATTTCTTTTTCTTGCCTAATTGCTCTAAGACTCTCAGTACTATGCTGAACAGAAGTGGTGAGGATGAGCACCCTTGTCATGTTTCTGATTCTAATAGAGAAGCTTTCAGCCTTTCACCACTGAGTATGACGTTAGCTGTGGGCTTGCCATAGACAGCTTTCCTTCTGTTGAGGACCAGCATGGTAGATAGTTTTCTAATCTTGTAATTTCTGTATACAAATTTGTCTTTGCACAAAAAAATGCCCACTGATTAGAAAGGAGAGCACTCCTGCATGTTGGTGGGAATGTAAACCGGGGCAGCCACTCTGGAACACGGTAGAAAGGTTCCTCAAAAAGTTAAAAATAAAACTACCCAGTGATCCAGCAAGTGCTCTCCTAGGTATTTACCCGAAGGATACAAAAATCCTAATTCAAAGGGATACACACACCCAGTGCTTACAGCAGGATTATTTACAATAGCCAAACTATGGAAAGAGCCCAAATGTCCATCAGTTGATGAATGGATAAAGATGATGTGGTGTATATATATATACATATAATGGAATATATATATATGTATACATAATGGAATACTACTCAGCCACGATAAAGAATGAAATCTTTTCATTTGCGACAATGTAGGTGGAGCTAGAGTGTGTTATGCTAAGTGAAATACGTCAGTCAGGGAAAGAGAAATACGCTATGATTTTAGTCATGTGGAAATTAAGAAACGAAGCAAATTAGAATAGGGGAAAAAGAGAGAGAGGCAAACCAAGAAACAGATTTTTAACTATTGAGAACAAGCTGATGGTTGCTAGAGGGGAGGTGAGTGGGGGAATGAGTGAAATAGGAGATGGGGATTAAGGAGGGCACTGGTTGTGATGAGCACCAGGTGTTGTATGGAAGAGTTGAATCAGTATATTGTACACCTAAAACTAATATTACCCTGTATGTCAACTAACTGGAATTTATTTTATTTTATTTTATTTTAAAGATTTTATTTATTTATTTGGCAGAGAGAGACACAGCGAGAGAGGGAATACAAGCAGGGGAAGTGGGAGAGGGAGAAGCAGGCTTCCCGCGGAGCGGGGAGCCTGACGCGGGGCTCGATCCCAGGACCCTGGGATCATGACCTGAGCCGAAGGCAGACGCTTAACGACTGAGCCACCCAGGCGCCCCTATTTTATTTATTTTTTAAAAGATTTTATTATTTATTTGAAAGGGAGAGAGAGCACAAGCAGGGGGAGAGGCAGAGGGAGAAGCAGACTCCCTGTTGAGCAGGGAACCCAATGGGAGGCTGGTTCTCAGGGCCCCAGGATCATGACCTGAGCCGAAGCAGACCCTTAACTGACTGAGCCACCCAGGTGTCCCAACTAACTGCAATTTTTTAAGAAACCTAAAAAAATGTGCCCACTGACCAATTTTTATGTCACTGAAATAGTTACACTGGCATAAGGTCTAGACAACAAGTTCGTATGTGCCTCTTGTGATGATGCAATATAAAACCCAGGACGCATTCTTGCCACAAAATATAACCTGAAACTATTCAATATTTGAGATTCATTTTCCAAATTATAGGAAATACAGGGTTTAGAGAAGCCAGTGAAATGACACCATAAGGAAACAAAGTCAGAATGTGGGCGTTCTACTGGACATGTCTGATCTGGTCTTTTCAAAGAGTCTCATGAAAAAAAATTGAGGGGGTAGAGGGACTGTTACAGAATGAAGTATTTTGCTTACTGAGTTTTCAAAAATCGAACACACCCATGTATCTAGCAGCTAGATCAGGAAACAGAACATTGCTGGCACCCTAGAAGTTGCTGCCCTCTTCCATTTATAAATTTCTTTTCTTTCTAAGATTTATTTATTTGTTTGAGAGAGGGGAGGGGCAGTGGGAGAGGGAGAGAAATCCTCACGCAGACTCCCTGCTGAGCTCGGACCTGACATGGGGAGCGATCCCAGGACCCTGAGCTGATGACCTGAGCCAAAATCAAGAGCCGGCTGCTTAACCGACTGAGCCACCCAGGTGCCCCCCATTTACAAATTTCTAATGTTGAATCGCCTTACTTTGCTGGGACAATTGGAACTTAGTCACGGCGTACTGTCTTATTCTATATACTGTTGGATTTGGTTTGAGAATACCTTGTCTAGCATTTTTCCTTTATGTTCATGAGTATGATTGGCCTGATATTTTCTTCTTTTTGTACTTTTTCTGTTATTCCTATTTCAATTTAAAGGTTATACTAACCTCAGAATGAGTTGGGTGGGGGATATTCCCTCTCTACTCTATGGATGACTTTGTATGTTTTTGAGATGATCTGTCGTGAAAATTCTGCAGAACTCTGAAAAAACTGTGCGGAACAGGAGACACCCCAGGGCAGAACTATAGTGCCAGTCCGACCAGGACCCCGACTGCAACGCCAATGATGGACGCCACAGGGAGGCCTGTGGTGCTTCTTCCATCTGAAATAAGAAGAAAAAGGGAGGGGAATGAGTCCCAAGTCAAATCTGGGGAAGGCAGGAGGGGCCGTGGGGGAAGAGCCTGGTTAGGGAGGAAGGAAAGGCCACTGAGGTCTGGGTGGTGTGTGTTGTCACCACAGTGTCCCCACCCCCTCGACCCTTGCACCATTCTGTTCCTCAGTGAAATCCTGGACTTGCTTTAATCCTCACGTTGTGCCCCCACCCAGGGCCGGTGCTGGCATCCTGTTTCTTTTCCTCTCACATTATGCCTCTTCCCCTGTGTCTTCTGTTCCATCGTCATTGATGGTCTTAGAGGGAGGCCCTTACCTGTTAACTCAACACTGATTAAAGAGATTAACATTAGCTGATGGCTTTTGAGGTCGGCCCTGTGCCAGGCACGTGGGAAATACTTTATGTTTATCTCATCTGCTGCTTCCCTGCCCATGAGGGGCCCAGGTGTCACCCCACTGTGCAAAATGAGCATCTGAGTGTGTAAAGGGCTTCAGTAAATCAGTGGGGGTCAGAGAGCTGGAACGTGATCAGACAACACTTAATCCCAATTCCCGGGGTCATTACAGCTAGTTACAAAAATGTTAATAACAAAAGAACAAGAGCTGCTAAGTTTGCTTGAGGCTGAATCTGTAAATGACGCTGTCTCAATTTCATCTCATGAAATCATTTTAACAACCCTCACAACAGCCCTAAGATCCAGCTGTTCTTTCCAGTTTTAGAGATGAGGAGACTGAGGCTCAGGAGGTTGAGCATCTTGCCCGAGGTCCAATAGCTGGTACATATTAGAACCAAGATGCTAGCAAGATTCGTCTAACTCTGGGGAATTTTATCCACATTGCCAGAGAGGCTCTGAAGGTGGGTCCCACCTCCTCCAGGCCTGCATCCACTTCACACCTCCTGCCAGTAAAATATAAAGGGAAGAAGAGGGAGAGGTCGAGGGTCACTCACAGTTCACATCCAGCCTGATGGGGTCACTTTGACTGGAACTGCCTGGGTTGGAGACCTCACACTGGTAATTCCCGGCATCCTCCCTCCTGACAGGGTCTATGGTGAGGGTGCTGTTGTCCTGGGACAGCTTCATCCTCTCTGTGAGCTTTAGACTCTGGCCATTGAAGAACCAGTGGATGGAGACCCCAGTGTTATCTGTGGAGCAGGTGAGGACCACAGAGTCCTTATCTTCTGTGACTATGGTGTTGCTGGCATGGAGAGAGGGCTTGGATATTGGCTCTGTGGGGAAACACAGGATGTCACTAAATGAGAATGGGCCTGGGGCCCAGGGCTATTCTCCTTCCTTTGAGATCTTGGACACTTCAAGGGCCCTAGCGAGCTCTGTAAAGGTGCCCCCAGAGGATGGCCCTGCAGAAGGATGAGTGTCTTTGTTCAGGTGACGATCTGTAAGGAGAGGGCTTTACCTCCCCCTCTGACCCTCCCCCATGTGTCTGCTCTGCCTGGACATCACTGTGGTATCAGCACCTGGAACCTCTTAGCCCACGTGGCCACCAACATCATTATCATGAGGAATTTTTTCCCATGGATTTCTGTGTAATTTTCTTGAACTTTTGTGACTTTAGAAGATCAGGCCTCATTCCTTATATACATTTCCAGGTATATTGGGCGGGGGGGAGAAGACTCGCAACCCTTCTATCTCTGTGTCCAAGGCAGCTTCATGTAAAGTAGGGAAGGCATTTGCACTGTTTTATTTACTAGGGAATGAGAGCCGCCTGCCCCGTCTTCATTACCTCAGGAATCAAAGAGTTTTCAATCTACAGGATTTCTCACTCTGAAGAAGACTTTTACTTACAGATCTGTGGATTGACTCTCATAGTGAAAAGCTTCTGTCGAGTGGCGGTTACTATATACAGAATACTGGCACCCTTACAAATAGAAGGAAACTACTGAATATAATAAAGGCCTTACATGAAACGCCCAGAGCTAACATCATCCGCCATGATGAAACACTGAAAGCCTTTCCTCTAAGATCAGGTAGAAGATAAACATCCCACTTTCACCACCCGTATTCAACACAGTACAGAAGTCCAGGCAAAAATAATTAGGAGGGAAAAGAAACCACAATGCAATCAAAGTGGAAAAAAAATAAGTACAGTTATGTCTGTTTGCAGAGGACATGAAATTTTATATACAACCCCCTAAAGATTCCACTAAAAACTGTTGAACTAATAAACAACTTCAACAAATTTGCAGGATACAAAATCAACATACAGAAATCACCGTGTTGCTAACACTAACAATGAAAAACACAAGAAAGAAATAGGAAAACCATTTTATTTGCAATAACATTAAAAAGAATCAAATACTTAGGAATTAACTTAATTAGTGAGTCAATAGACTGTATACGGAAATCTATAAAACATTGCTAAAAGAAATTACAGAGGACACAAATAAATGGAAAGACATCCCATGTTCATGGTGATGAAACTTAGTCTTGTTAAGATGACAGTGTTATCCAAAGAGATCCACAAATTCAGTGTAATTCCTACCAAGTTCCTTTTTTTAAGATTTCATTTTTAAGTACTCTCTACACCCAACGTGGGGCACAAACCTACAACCCCAAGATCAGGAGTCGCATGCTCCACCAGCTAAGCCAGCCAGGTACCTCCATATCAAATACTTAAGGAATTGCTTTGCAGAAATAGGAATTTCCAAAAATTCACACAGAAATTCAGGGGCCTCAAATAGCCAAACTTATTTTGAAAAAGAACAAAGTTGGAGGACTCCTACTTCCTGACTGCAGAGCTACAGTAACTGATAATAATGGGGTCTGGTATAAAGACAGACACAGAAACCAATGGAATAGAATAGGCACCCCGGAAACAAACCCTGTCACATGTGGTCCAACGATTTTCAAGAAGTCTGTCATGACCATTCAATGGAGAAAAATATCTACTCAACCAATGGTGTTGGGAACACTGGATAGCCATGCAAATGAATGAAGTTGGACCCGATCTTACATCATGTACAAAAATTAACTTAAATAGGTCAAACATCTAAACATTAGAGTCAAATAGTAAAAGTCTAAAAACAAACATAATACAAAAACTTATTGAAACTGGATTTCCCAATGATTTCTTAGATCAAAGCGAAGACAGTAAAAGAAAAAAAATAGATGAATTGTATTACATCAAAATGGAAAACTTCTGTGCATAAAAGACAGAATCCGGAGAGTGGTAGCAGTAGCTATGGAATGAATAGGATATAGGGATGAAATGTACAGCATAGGAAATATAGTCAGTGGTATTTTAATGGGGCTGCACGGGGTCAGATGGGAGCTACATTGTGTTGAATAGAGCATAACATAGAGAGTTGTCCAATCACTATTTTGTACACCTGAAACTATGTCACATTGTGTGTCAACTAAAGTTCACTAACAAAGAAAATGTGAGAGCAACCCATGCGTTGGAAGGAAACATTTGCAAACCATATCTGTAAGAGGTTAATATCCGGATTATATAAAGGACTTCTGCAATTCAAGAACAACAAAAAGCAACTTGAACCAGAGGCTCCTTCTTCTTCCCCATTTGCAAAGCCCCATTTTATGCATGGGGCTTTCTGGAGCTGAGAAGCTCACTCCCCACATTCCAGGCTGGACCCAAGGTCTGCCATGAAAAAATCAGAGAGCAAGGGGAGGAAACATCTGCAGACATGTAATGGGAGAGTTCAGGGACAGATTTCGGATTTGTTTGTGACATAAGCTAATGTCAATAGCTTCTAGGCTCTTTTCTGAAAGCCAGACAGACCTTCACCACAGCGATCCATGCAGATGCTCCAGGGATCCACTTACCAGAGACTGTGATAGTCTTGACTGTGGTCTTACTGAGGCGAGTGCCAGAGTTATAGGCGAGGCAGGTATACGATCCACCATCATTGGCAGTGATGTTGGGGATAAAGAGCTCCTGTGTGAGTGGCTGGGGCCTCCCACTGATAAACCAAGAATACTGTGCGGGCGGGTTAGAGGTTGCGTGGCAGGAGAGACTGGGGTTGGCCCCTGGATGGTAATAGGAGTCTGAGGGGGAAATGGTGGGGGCGTCCGGGCCATCTGGAGCAAACAGAATAAAGCCACAGGTGATGCAATCCAAGGGAAACCGAAGCTCCTGGTGTGTATTAGGGCCACAGTGTCCCACTAGGCTGGGTCCCAACCTCATTTTAAAAAGTCCGAAGCCCCCTGTGTTCACTGAGCCTGGGTCTGAGACATTCACCTGTTTCCCCTCTCAGGGAGAAGCAGCCTGTCCCCTCCCAGTCTTGGCTTAGGCTGGGCCTGCCCAGGTTTGCCTGGGACAAGAAGCCATGGCCAGCCTGGGGGTCCAGCTGAGAGTCATGGACTCGGACCCCAGAAGGATGGATGTGGCCTGGCCCCCGGCATGTGGATTTGGGCTGGCAGCCCGGGCCAGGTAGGAAGGGAAGTTAACTCACAGAGAACATTCAGGGTGAATGGGTCACTACGACCGGCACTCACTGGGTTCCAAGTTTCACACTCATAGGGTCCTGTGTCATTCCTCGTGACACCGTGTATAGTGAGAATCCTGTGTCGGGAGGCTCTTATTGTTTACTGACCACAGGTAGCTTGTGCTCTGAGTCTGAGGTCCACACATTAGTACAACAGAATCCACATTCTCCACGGGGTCGGAGTTGTAGCTTGCGATGTTAGGTTTGGTAACTCCGCTGTGCAGATAACAGAGAGCACATTGCCCTGGGTGGTACCTGTGATTCCTCCACAAGCATCTTGAATCAGAGTTGGCATCTCTCACCTCTCAGCCAACCTGAGGCCTCCAAAGATTAGGCAGGTGTGTGTAGCTCAGGACAAATGCATGAGGATCTGAGCACTAGGAGAAAGTAAAGCCCCTGCTCTGTGTGCTGACAGCAAGGCTGTCTCCAGTGTCAATCACATAGCAGCATTTGGTCCTGGAAGACACAGGACAGAGTCAGAGACAGCCCCGGACCTCTCCTGGCTCTGCACTGACCTGCCAGCCCAGCCTGGGGATGGGGGTCTGAGCAGAAATGACATCGGGGACAGCAGGACCAAGCCAAGAGGTCAGTCCAGTACTCAGGTCCCAGGGCCTGGACGGCAGCTCTGCCCAGCTGTTTGACAATGAGTGACATGAGGCAGTGACCCCATCCATGGCAGAGCCGAGTCCAGTGACCAAGCAGAGAGCGAGGGGATGAGCAGGAAGCAGGGGTGGTGAGGGAATGAATGATGCATCATCTCTTCAGAGAGGCGTCCTGGGTGCAGGATCCTAGCAGATCTGGCCAGCAGGCTCCCTGCCCTCCAGCGGGAGAGACACCGCACCGTTCACTCCTTCCCTCCTAACAAAAGCAACTGAGTTGCTCCCAGTCACCTCTGCTCAGGAGCCCTAACCCCATCGTGGCACAGACCCCCAGGGTCACTAGAATCAGCAGCCCCAACACAGGGGTCTGGGCAGGGGCTTTCTGTGCTGAGCTCTGGTGGGGATCCCAGAGGCCCCTCGGGACTTGTCCTCCTGGGGCGTGCAGAGTTCTAGATCCCTGAATCTGGATTCTGGGAAAGGAATTCTAATCTAATTAAGTTGTCTCCATTGTGTGTGTCCTGTACTAAATGCTCGAACCCCCCACAGGACATAATGCGGAAGGGAATGGAGGCCCAGTTCAGGCCTGTGAATCCTGTGTGTGTGAAGTAGAATTCACCCCACCCAACACCAGAGGTGAGAGAGGAATTACTCACGGAATACGCGCAGCTGTCCTGTTCCTTCATCAACTTGAAAATTTCTCTTTGTGATTTGTACGGTGTAGTATCCTGTGTCCTTCAGGTTGATGTTCTGGAACAGCAGGGATCCATTGGGGTATATTGTCTCTCTGCCGCTGTGTGCAGGCCCTGGGGTAGTTACATTTCTGCCTACTACATATGATGCAATTTGGCGGCTGGGCTCTACAGTTTCCCCTCGGAACCAGCCATAGCCTAGAGGATCCCCAGGCAGATTGTGGACGAGCAGAAGAACATCCTTCCCTTCGGCAACATTGGGCGGCACCGATTCCACAGTGACTTGGGCAGTGGTGGGCAGGTTCCAGAAGGTTAAGAGTGAGACTAGGAGGGAAGGGAGAAGACAGATCAGTATTTGGACCTATGTGTTGGGAGGGAAAGCTGGGGCCCTGGAGACAGAGCAGGTCCTAATCCCCCAGCCTTGGGATGTGTGTGTGAGTGTCAAGGTCACTTGACAGTGACCAGTGTGCTGGTCAAGGTCAGCGGCATGACCACACTACTTCAGGGCCTCTGAACTTAATTTCCTCTGTTTAGAACACTCTTCCTCACATGTCTGTCGCTCACTCCCTCCCTGCCCTTGGATACTTGCTCCCACTCAGGGGGTCCTGGGGAGAGGTCTGCCCTGAGCACCTCCTCTAAAGACCCTCTGTCTTCACGTTCTGACCTTTCCCTGCTCTGTTCCCTTCCTGGTGCTCGTCAGGACCTGACATCACATTCTAGACGTCTCTGTGTGTCTGTCTTCCTCCCCATAGAAGTGAGCTCGGGGAGGGCAGGGACTCGTCTGATCTGTGCTGTAGCCCAGGGATGGGGCAGGCTACAAATACCTGGGGGTGAATGAATGTGGCCCCAGGGCTCTCCAAGTCTAGCGTTTGTCTGTCAAGATCTCAGGTTGGTGGGAAGGAGCAGCGATTAGGGTCCCTGGTTGTTATCAGTTTTCAGAATTCAGTCCTCAGTGATGAGTAACTTGGGAAACAGCCCTTGGCTACCCACTTCCAGATCATGAGATTTTCCCGTTGCTGAGCCGGCTCCCCCGTCCTGCCCTGCTCCCCTGTCCCCTCTCAGAGCCCTGTCCTCCCCGGGAGACCCCAGCCAGCCTCTCTCTCCCATCCTCCCGCCCCCTCGCAGGGGATCATCCCTCTCACCTGCCAGCAGGACCTCCTGCCAGGGGACGCGTCCTCCTCGGGGAGGGCCCGACGGGGGCTCCATGGTGCCTGCTGCCCGATCCGTCCCTCCCTCTGGGGGAAGAGCTTCTGCTCCAGAAACGCTCAGGAGCACTGCCGTCCTGTCCTGTCAGCTCTGCCTTCCTTCCTGCCTCTGAGCTGAGCGGCCTCTGGGGGCAGGAGACTGGGCGGGGTCACGTGGGCCGGGGGTGGGGCCGCCTCTCCCTCTCCTGAGCCCAGGGAGGGTCGCAGGTCCTGTGAAAATGCAGATTCTGACTCAGCAGGTGTGGTGTGGACCCCAGAGTCTGCCTCTAACAAGCTCCCAGGTGATGCTGATCGTTCTGGCCCGGGGAGCACACTCTGAATAGCAAGGCTGTGGGGGACCCGGTTCCCTTAGAGGATGGCCCTTCTCCCTACTCCAAGATAGTGTCTGCTATGTCCTGGCCTTGAGTCTGTGGGCACCACACACAGAGCCCCAGGGTCCCCAAATCCAGGGGATTATTTCCGTTTGTAACAGAGAATCCCAGCTGGGCACCGGTCTCCCCAGTGTTCTCACAGCTCTGGGGAGTTTGGATTGACTCCTGGTAGCAAGGTCCCAGTGATGACTCTGGGGTGAGAAAGGAGCAGGCCGGGTGATGACTGGTGAGGGATGCACGGCCATCCTTGGGTGTCCCCAGCCCGGCCTCTGCTTCCAGGGACAGAGACCCAGGACCAGGTATCTCAGGAGCTCAGTTCCCAGGTGCAATGGGGGTTTCCTGCATGTCCTGGGAAGAGAGGAGGTGGTGGGAGGTTGGGTGGCTGGGGCCCCCAGGAAGGTTTTAAGGAAACCCTTCCTCAGGGTCTGTGGCTGAACTGTGGCCCCGAGACTGTCCATGTGCCCTGAGCGTCCTGGGCAGCCTGTGTGCTCTGCCTGGGGTACTTTCTTGTGGTCACCCTGCCTCCCCCATGGGTGGAGCCCGGCAGGGAATGGGAAGCTGCACACAGACCCCTGACAGATCAGGGTGCTCCTAGGGCCCTAGAAGGAGCGGGCAGGACAGACTTGGCACGTGGGAGGGACCCAGAAGTGTCTGTTGGAGAAAGGGATGGAAACCAGGCTCCTTCTCCACCTCCTTAGCGGAAGCCCGCTTCAGAGTTTAATGTCCTGTGTGTTGTCTGCATGTCCCTATGTCGCCCCCTGGAGGCTATTCTCGGGGCTGCACCAGGGATGCTGACCAGGCTCCCAAGATGTGAGTGGTTTCCCTCATGCATTTAATGAGTATTTACTGGGCTTCGTGACGTGTCAGGCCCTGGGCTGGGTCGTGGGAGCTCCACCGAGAACAGGACAGATGTGGGCCCTGGACTCGTGGGGTTTCCCTTGGAACAGGGCCACGGGCAGTCAGGAAATCATGGCACTGAGGAGTCAGAATGGAGAGAAGGGCCAGGAAGGGAAAGCGTCTGGTGCATCTGGAGCATGTCAGGGGGTCTCAGCTGATGGGGGGTCACTTGGAGCACTCCTGGGAAAGTGACCTTTTGTCCGAGACCTGAAGCGTGAATAGACTTTCGCCCTCTAAGGACAGAGGTGTGGAGGGACGAGCTGCCCATAGAGGGACCAGTCTCAGCGGGCAGACGCCTGGCTGGCTAGGGGCGCTGACGGGGTCCAGTGTGGGGAGCCTGGAGAGCCAGGAGGACGGTGACTGGGTGAGGCTGGGGAGGCTCAGACCCTGCTGGGCTGTGGGTGCTGAGGAAGGCGCCCAGGTGTAGAGCGCTCTGCCGCCCTCTGGTGGACTGTGCAGGAAATGCGGACGAAAAAGTCCCTCTATCCAGTTTTTTATTTTTTTTTAATTTGTACATTATAGACGTTAATTTTTAACCACTTTGTTGAATTATAGTTGACATATAAGAATTTCAACATATTGAAAGTATACAATTTAATATGTTTTGCCACGGGCATGCAGAGAAGTCATTCCTAGGTGAAGATACTGAATATGTCCCTTCTTCTCCAAAGTCTCCTCATGTCCTCTTTATTCTCTTCATTCCCACCCCTCTGACCCTCCTTCCCCATGTTCCCATGAAACCTTACATTTGCTTTTGCTGTTATAGATTAGTGTGCATTTTTTAGAATTTTGAAAATTTGAATCATACAATACGATTTGGGACCACAGTCAACATCTTTACTCAGCATGGTTTTCAAAAATAACTCATTGCTCCTTGTTATTGCAAATCTCCACAGTTTTTTTCTTTTTTATCCCTTAGTTGTATTACATTGAAAGGATGCAGAAAGTTTTTTTTAAAAATTCACACATTTATGGACATTTATGTTGTTTCCAGCTCTGGGCGATTACAAGTACACCTGCCAGGAACTTTTGTGCAGGAGTCTTTGAAGTGGGCGTGTGCTTTCATTTCTCTGGGGTAGAGTTCCACCCAGGACTGCAGTGAGGGAATCGCTGAGGAGGCACAGGTTTAGTTTTTTGAAGAACACACTACACTGTTTTCCAAAGTAGTTGCAATTGTACATTCTCCCTAGCAATGTAGGAGCGTTCCACTTGTCCCCCCCCCATCCTCAACAACACTTAGTTTGGAAAGTGTTTTTAATATTTTAGCCCGTCTACTGTATGTGAAGTGGCATCTCAGTGTAGAGTTTTAGTTTTGACTGTGAAATCATTTTTCATTTTCTTTTATCATTCTTTTACTTTATTAACAGCTCATATGAGATCTGTCCTCTGAATAGTGTTCCATTGTATGTATTTACAGCATTTTCCTCAATCATTAGTCTGTCGATGGACATTTAGGTTGTTTCCGTATCTCGGCTACTGTGAATAGTGTTGCAATGAACATAGCTGTGCTAATATCTCCTCGAGATCTTGATTTCAGTTCTTCTGGAGAAATGCCCGGAAGTGGAATTGCTGGATCTTAGTGTAGTTGTATGTTTAATTTTTTGAGGAACCTCCATACTGTTTTCCGAGTGGCCGCGCCAGTTTGCATTCTCACCAACAGGGTGCAAAGGTTCCAATTTCTCAACATCCTCACCAACACTTGTCTTTTTTTTTTTTTTTTTCAATAATAACCTTTGCAACGTGTGTGGTAATATCTCATGGTGGGTTAGATTTCCATTTCTCTTTTTACATATACCCGACTGCCACAGAAGAAATATCTACTCAAGTCTTTAACCCATTTAAAATCAGGTTATTTGTTGGTTTGTGTTTTACTATCCAGCTGTAGGAGTTCCTTACATATGTGGGATATTAACCCCTTATCTGATACATGGTTTGAAAATATTCTCTCCCAGTTGGTAGGTTGCCTTTTCATTGTGCTGATGGTTTCCTTAGCTGGGCAGAAGCTTCCTAGTTTGATACAGTCCCACTTGTTGATTTTCGTTTCTGTTGCATGTGCTTTTTGTTACCATATGCATGAAGTCATTGCCAAGACCAATGTCATCAAGCTTTTCCCCTATGTCTTCTTTGAGGAGTTTTATGGTTTGGGGTCTTATATTGAAGTCGTTCATCCATTTTGAGTTGATCTTTGTGTATGTGTAAAGTAAATGTGTAATTTCATTCTTTTGCTATGTGGATATCCACTTTTCCCAACATCATTTGTTGAAGAGACTGTCTTTTCCCACTGTGTATTCTTAACACCCTTGTCAAAGAAAGATCCGATGACCATATATGCAGGAATTTATTGAGGGCTCTCTGTTCTGTTCCATTGTTCTGTCTTTCTGTCAATACTCTTACCTGACTGAGACTGGTTGCAAACTCACGTTTGGCTGCTCACACCTCAAAAGTCAACACATGAGGGACAAGTGATGGTAGGTGAAGAAAGGTTGCTTTAATCAGGAAGCCAGCATGCTGGGAAGACAGTGGACTAATGTTTCAAAGATCATGTTCCCGGTCCAGGAGGTTTGGGAGTGGAGGGTGCTTTAAAGGGGAAGGCATGAGAAAAGGGAGGGCGGCTGAGTGCAGGAGAAGCAGGTGCCCAAGCAGCTGGTAGTATGCGGACATGACCCTGAACAGACTTGCTGGCACCCAGGGCAGCTATTTTCCAATGTAGGCAGGCCTTATCTCCTGGGAAACTTTGGTCCTTCACTCCTCGAGGCCAGTGGTCTGCAAATCCCAAGGGAAGTAGGTTAGTTCTGCTACAGATCATGGGACTTAGGTCAATAAGCAAGGGGGTACACATGCTTGGAGCACATGAACCCTTAAACCTGGTGGAGGGCTGTCACAATGCCATACTGCTTTCATTACTGCGGTTTTGAAATGTAGTTTGAAATCAGGAAGAGTGATGCCTCCAGCTTCGTTCTTCTTGCCCAAGATTTCTTTGGCTCTTTGACATATTTTGTGGTTCCACCCAAATTTTAGAATTCCTTTTTCCCCTTCCCTGAAAAAGACCATTGGAATTTTGATGGGGGTTGCATTGCATATATAGGTCATGTTGAATAGTACGGATATTTTAACAGTATTAATTCTTCCAACCCATGGACAGGGGATATTTTTTCATTTATTGGTGTGTGCTTCAGTTTCTTTCATCAATATCTATCTCATGGTCTTAGTCTAAAGATCTTTCCCCTCCTTGATGACATTTAGTCTAATTATTTTGTTTCTTTTTCTTTCTTTCTTTTTTTCAGAGAAGACTGAATTCTTTTACTTAGCTGTAAACAAGTTAGTTGCAACATAATTCCTTTTCCATGTGAAGAGCTCTCAATAGGTTCTTAAACAGCAGAAAAACATTTGCTGTTCAATTTCATTGAGAATCTTCCACAGAAACCATCCCAACAGAGTGAGAGTATCACAATGTTTCGGTCCCACTCTAAGTATACTATTTTAAAGTACACTTGAAATGTGTACAAATTCAGAGGTGTAAGAAACTTCAATAGATACAGAGTTTAGGAAGGTGAAGGCTATGAATGTCCCTTTTCATTCAATGCATCCTTTTTTTTTTTTTTAAAGATTTTATTTATTTATTTGACAGACAGAGAGAGAGTGAGAGCAGCAACACAAGCTGGGGGCATGGGAGAGGGAGAAGCAGGCTTCCCACCGAGCAGGGAGCCCGATGCCGGCCTTGATCCCAGGAATGACCTGAGCTGAAGGTGCTTAACGACTGAGCCACCCAGCACCCCTCAATGCATCCTTTATTTTGCATTCTTCACACATAAGCGGCCGTTCCTGCTATTTCCTGGGACAAAAAAGAGCAGATCGTCCAAGGAATGAAATTTACTCTGGCATTCTCCTGGGTATGGCATTTGCAAAGCCGAATGCCAAGATACCAGCAAGTGCATCTTTGGGCAGTACTCCAAAACTACAGGCTCTGCTTTCTTGGTGGTGGCAAATGGGGACCTGGGTCTTGCTTCCCATGAGTAGACACTAAAGCCATCGTGCTTTATCTTTGCTTCTCTTCTGGTTGAGTGGACTCTGCTTATTCCTTGACCCATAGTCTGTGGGGGCTGGGGGTTGCCTCCCAAGCAGCATCTTTGGTGCCCACAGAGCAGAGCTCCCTTGCCTCTGACCCTACAGACTGGACTACTCCCTGCCTCCCCGGTGCCTGCTTCCACCCTCAGGGCCCCGCCAGGGCAAAGCATTTCATTCTTTCTGATGCCATTGGAAATGGGATTCTTTTATTTGTTTTCCAGGTAGTTTGCCATAGGTTCTCTGTTAGTGGATAGAAATGCACTGATTTCTGTAGATTGATTTTGCATCCTGCAGCTTCCTTAAATTTGTATATTAGTTCTGACAGTGTTTCATGGAGCCTTTGGAGTTTTCTCTATAGAAGATCATGTCATCTACAAACAAAGAGAATTTTACTTCTTCTTTTCTGGCATGAATGCCTTTTATTTCTTTTTCTTGCGTAATTGCTCTAAGACTCTCAGTACTATGCTGAACAGAAGTGGTGAGGATGAGCACCCTTGTCATGTTTCTGATTCTAATAGAGAAGCTTTCAGCCTTTCACCACTGAGTATGACGTTAGCTGTGGGCTTGCCATAGACAGCTTTCCTTCTGTTGAGGACCAGCATGGTAGATAGTTTTCTAATCTTGTATTTCTGTATACAAATTTGTCTTTGTACAAAAAATGCCCACTGATTAGAAAGGAGAGCACTCCTGCATGTTGGTGGGAATGTAAACCGGGGCAGCCACTCTGGAACACGGTAGAAAGGTTCCTCAAAAAGTTAAAAATAAAACTACCCAGTGATCCAGCAAGTGCTCTCCTAGGTATTTACCCGAAGGATACAAAAATCCTAATACAAAGGGATACACACACCCAGTGCTTATAGCAGGATTATTTACAATAGCCAAACTATGGAAACAGCCCAAATGTCCATCAGTTGATGAATGGATAAAGATGATGTGGTGTATATATATACATATAATGGAATATATATATGTATACATAATGAAATACTACTCAGCCACAATAAAGAATGAAATCTTTTCATTTGCGACAATGTGGGTGGAGCTAGAGTGTGTTATGCTAAGTGAAATATGTCAGTCAGGGAAAGAGAAATACGCTATGATTTCAGTCATGTGGAAATTAAGAAATGAAGCAAATTAGAATAGGGGAAAAAGAGAGAGAGGCAAACCAAGAAACAGATTTTTAACTATTGAGAACAAGCTGATGGTTGCCAGAGGGGAGGTGAGTGGGGGAATGAGTGAAATAGGAGATGGGGATTAAGGAGGGCACTGGTTGTGATGAGCACCAGGTGTTGTATGCAAGAGTTGAATGAGTATATTATACACCTAAAACTAATATTACCCTGTATGTCAACTAACTGGAATTTATTTTATTTTTTTTTTATTTTTTAAAAGATTTTATTATTTATTTGAGAGGGAGAGAGAGCACAAGCAGGGGGAGAGGCAGAGGGAGAAGCAGACTCCCTGTTGAGCAGGGAACCCAATGGGGGACTGGTTCCCAGGACCCCAGGATCATGACCTGAGCCGAAGCAGACCCTTAACTGACTGAGCCACCCAGGTGTCCCAACTAACTGCAATTTTTTAAGAAACCTAAAAAAATGTGCCCACTGACCAATTTTTATGTCACTGAAATAGTTACACTGGCATAAGGTCTAGACAGCAAGTTCGTATGTGCCTCTTGTGATGATGCAATATAAAACCCAGGACGCATTCTTGCCACAAAATATAACCTGAAACTATTCAATATTTGAGATTCATTTTCCAAATTATAGGAAATACAGGGTTTAGAGAAGCCAGTGAAATGACACCATAAGGAAACAAAGTCAGAATGTGGGCGTTCTACTGGACATGTCTGATCTGGTCTTTTCAAAGAGTCTCATGAAAAAAAATTGAGGGGGTAGAGGGACTGTTACAGAATGAAGTATTTTGCTTACTGAGTTTTCAAAAATCGAACACACCCATGTATCTAGCAGCTAGATCAGGAAACAGAACATTGCTGGCACCCTAGAAGTTGCTGCCCTCTTCCATTTATAAATTTCTTTTCTTTCTAAGATTTATTTATTTGTTTGAGAGAGGGGAGGGGCAGTGGGAGAGGGAGAGAAATCCTCACGCAGACTCCCTGCCGAGCTCAGACCTGACATGGGGAGCGATCCCAGGACCCTGAGATCATGACCTGAGCCAAAATCAAGAGCCGGCTGCTTAACCGACTGAGCCACCCAGGTGCCTCCCATTTATAAATTTCTAATGTTGAATCGCCTTACTTTGCTGGGACAATCGGAACTTAGTCACGGCGTACTGTCTTATTCTATATACTGTTGGATTTGGTTTGAGAATTTCTTGTCTAGCATTTTTCCTCTATGTTCATGAGTATGATTGGCCTGATATTTTCTTGTTTTTGTACTTTTCCTGTTATTCCTATTTCAATTTAAAGGTTATACTAACCTCAGAATGAGTTGGGTGGGGGATATTCCCTCTCTACTCTATGGATGACTTTGTATGTTTTTGAGATGATCTGTCTTGAAAATTCTGCAGAACTCTGAAAAAACTGTGCGGAACAGGAGACACCCCAGGGCAGAACTATAGTGCCAGTCCGACCAGGACCCCGACTGCAATGCCAATGATGGACGCCACAGGGAGGCCTGTGGTGCTTCTTCCATCTGAAATAAGAAGAAAAAGGGAGGGGAATGAGTCCCAAGTCAAATCTGGGGAAGGCAGGAGGGGCCGTGGGGGAAGAGCCTGGTTAGGGAGGAAGGAAAGGCCACTGAGGTCTGGGTGGTGTGTGTTGTCACCACAATGTCCCCAACCCCTTGACCGCTGCATCATTTCTGTTCCTCATGGTGAAACCCTGGACTTGCTTCATTCTTCACATTGTCCCCTCACCCCGGGGCCAGTGCCAGGGTCCTGTTCATTTTCCTCTCACATTATGCCTCTTCCCCTGGGTCTTCCTTTCCATTTCTATCAATGCTCTTAGAGGGAGGCCCTTACCTGTTCACTCAACACTAATTAAAGAGAATAGCATTAGCTGACTGCTTTTGAGGTCGGCCCTGTGCCAGGCACGTGGGAAATACTTTATGTTTATCTCATCTGCTGCTTCCCTGCCCATGAGGGGGCCAGGTGTCATCCCCACTGTGCAAAATGAGCATCTGAGTATGTAAAGGGCTTCAGTAAATCAGTGAAGGTCACCGAGCTGGAACGTGATCAGACAACACTTAATCCCAATTCCCGGAGTCATTACAGCTAGTTACAAAAATGTTAATAACAAAAGAACAAGAGCTGCTAAGTTTGCTTGAGGCTGAATCTGTAAATGACGCTGTCTCAATTTCATCTCATGAAATCATTTTAACAACCCTCACAACAGCCCTAAGATCCAGCTGTTCTTTCCAGTTTTAGAGATGAGGAGACTGAGGCTCAGGAGGTTGAGCATCTTGCCCGAGGTCCAATAGCTGGTACATATTAGAACCAAGATGCTAGCAAGATTCGTCTAACTCTGGGGAATTTTATCCACATTGCCAGAGAGGCTCTGAAGGTGGGTCCCACCTCCTCCAGGCCTGCATCCATTTCACACCCCCTGCCAGTAAAATATAAAGGGAAGAAGAGGGAGAGGTCGAGGGTCACTCACAGTTCACATCCAGCCTGATGGGGTCACTTTTGCTGGAACTGACCCAGTTGGAGACCTCACACTGGTAATTCCCAGCATCCTCCCTCCTGACAGGGTCTATGGTTAGGGTGCTGTTGTCCTGGGACAGCTTCATCCTCTCTGTGAGCTTTAGACTCTGGCCATTGAAGAACCAGTGGATGGAGACCCCAGTGTTATTTGTGGAGCAGGTGAGGACCACAGAGTCCTTATCTTCTGTGACTATGGTGTTGCTGGCATGGAGAGAGGGCTTGGATATTGGCTCTGTGGGGAAACACAGGATGTCACTAAATGAGGATGGGCCTGGGGCCCAGGGCTACTCTCCTTCCTTTGAGATCTTGGACACTTCAAGGGCCCTAGCGAGCTCTGTAAAGGTGCCCCCATAGGATGGCCCTGCAGAAGGATGAGTGTCTTTGTTCAGGTGACGATCTGTAAGGAGAGGGCTGTACCTCCCCCTCTGACCCTCCCCCATGTGTCTGCTCTGCCTGGACATCACTGGAATATCAGCACCTGGAACCTCTTAGCCCACGTGGCCACCAACATCATTATCATGAGGAATTTTTTCCCATGGATTTCTGTGTGATTTTCTTGAACTTTTGTGACTTTAGAAGATCAGGCCTCATTCCTTATATACATTTCCAGGTATATTGGGGGGGGGGAGAGAAGACTCGCAACCCTTCTATCTCTGTGTCCAAGGCAGCTTCATGTAAAGTAGGGAAGGCATTTGCACTGTTTTATTTACTAGGGAATGAGAGCCGCCTGCCCCGTCTTCATTACCTCAGGAATCAAAGAGTTTTCAATCTACAGGATTTCTCACTCTGAAGAAGACTTTTACTTACAGATCTGTGGATTGACTCTCATAGTGAAAAGCTTCTGTCGAGTGGCGGTTACTATATACAGAATACTGGCACCCTTACAAATAGAAGGAAACTACTGAATATAATAAAGGCCTTACATGAAACGCCCAGAGCTAACATCATCCGCCATGATGAAACACTGAAAGCCTTTCCTCTAAGATCAGGTAGAAGATAAACATCCCACTTTCACCACCCGTATTCAACACAGTACAGAAGTCCAGGCAAAAATAATTAGGAGGAAAAAGAAACCACAATGCAATCAAAGTGGAAAAAAAATAAGTACAGTTATGTCTGTTTGCAGAGGACATGAAATTTTATATACAACCCCCTAAAGATTCCACTAAAAACTGTTGAACTAATAAACAACTTCAACAAATTTGCAGGATACAAAATCAACATACAGAAATCACCGTGTTGCTAACACTAACAATGAAAAACACAAGAAAGAAATAGGAAAACCATTTTATTTGCAATAACATTAAAAAGAATCAAATACTTAGGAATTAACTTAATTAGTGAGTCAATAGACTGTATACGGAAATCTATAAAACATTGCTAAAAGAAATTACAGAGGACACAAATAAATGGAAAGACATCCCATGTTCATGGTGATGAAACTTAGTCTTGTTAAGATGACAGTGTTATCCAAAGAGATCCACAAATTCAGTGTAATTCCTACCAAGTTCCTTTTTTTAAGATTTCATTTTTAAGTACTCTCTACACCCAATGTGGGGCTCAAACCTACAACCCCAAGATCAGGAGTCGCATGCTCCACCAGCTAAGCCAGCCAGGTACCTCCATATCAAATACTTAAGGAATTGCTTTGCAGAAATAGGAATTTCCAAAAATTCACACAGAAATTCAGGGGCCTCAAATAGCCAAACTTATTTTGAAAAAGAACAAAGTTGGAGGACTCCTACTTCCTGACTGCAGAGCTACAGTAACTGATAATAATGGGGTCTGGTATAAAGACAGACACAGAAACCAATGGAATAGAATAGGCACCCCGGAAACAAACCCTGTCACATGTGGTCCAACGATTTTCAAGAAGTCTGTCATGACCATTCAATGGAGAAAAATATCTACTCCACCAATGGTGTTGGGAACACTGGATAGCCATGCAAATGAATGAAGTTGGACCCGATCTTACATCATGTACAAAAATTAACTTAAATAGGTCAAACATCTAAACATCAGTCAAATAGTAAAAGTCTAAAAACAAACATAATGCAAAAACTTACTGAAACTGGATTTCCCAATGATTTCTTAGATATGACACCCAAAGCGAAGACAGTAAAAGAAAAAAAATAGATGAATTGTATTACATCAAAATGGAAAACTTCTGTGCATAAAAGACAGAATCCGGAGAGTGGTAGCAGTAGCTATGGAATGAATAGGATATAGGGATGAAATGTACAGCATAGGAAATATAGTCAATGGTATTTTAATGGGGCTGCACGGGGTCAGATGGGAGCTACATTGTGTTGAATAGAGCATAACATAGAGAGTTGTCCAATCACTATTTTGTACACCTGAAACTATGTCACATTGTGTGTCAACTAAAGTTCACTAACAAAGAAAATGTGAGAGCAACCCATGCGTTGGAAGGAAACATTTGCAAACCATATCTGTAAGAGGTTAATATCCGGATTATATAAAGGACTTCTGCAATTCAAGAACAACAAAAAGCAACTTGAACCAGAGGCTCCTTCTTCTTCCCCATTTGCAAAGCCCCATTTTATGCATGGGGCTTTCTGGAGCTGAGAAGCTCACTCCCCACATTCCAGGCTGGACCCAAGGTCTGCCATGAAAAAATCAGAGAGCAAGGGGAGGAAGCATCTGCAGACATGTAATGGGAGAGTTCAGGGACAGATTTCGGATTTGTTTGTGACATAAGCTAATGTCAATAGCTTCTAGGCTCTTTGCTGAAAGCCAGACAGACCTTCACCACAGTGATC